>NW_006204341.1:1733110-1755551 GCF_000334495.1 Tupaia belangeri chinensis
GTGACTGTTGCTTTCATGGCAGGTGTGGCAACTGGAACCTTTTATGTTGGGGAAACTACTACCTTCTTTGCTGGAGTGGTGGCAGCCTTCTTAACTTTTTTTTTTTTTTTGCTATCATCTTCTTCATCTTCTGACATTTCCTCATCTTCACTTTCTTCTTCTACCTCCTTTGGAGGAGGAGCCATTTTGTGGTGGGGGTCACCTTAATTTTTACTAGCCTTAGTGAGCTTCACTATAATGGTGGCTTATGATGGCAGAGTGTGTGGTGGGCAGGGGCACAGGTGAGTCTTGAGGAACTCCAGCGACATTCATGGCAGCTGTGGGCACTGAAGATCCTAGAGCACATACCCTCCGCTGCCAGCTAGAGTTTGAGACTCAACACATTTTCTTATCATGAGTCTAAGTTAAACATTCAAATACTAGTGAAACATTTTAAAAAATGAGGCTCTAGTCCACCCCGTATTGCCACAGTTAAGCATGGCACAGAGGAAGCCAAATCCCACATGGCCAACCAGAACAAAAGTCCTGGCCCTCACAGCTTGAAAAATAAACTGGGTGATACATATAGGAACCTAACAGAGCAGAGATTTGGAGAACAGAGGACTGTGATGTGACCATATTGCACTTGGGGTGCTTGTTCTTTTGCCCCCATTCTTGAACATGCACATTTTTGCATAAAACAAAGAACACACTGCTCAAAGAATATCCTTAGAAAATTAGTAGTTATTAGCTATTGCAGAACTCTATAGTCTGGTGTGACTAAAACAGATACAGTATAAGAGGTCATTGTAACATGGAGGCATTAAATTTCCAAGAAGATTTTTAATCAGATAAATATGTTTTAGAAATGCAGTGAAAGAGAAAAGAGATTGTCTTAAAGCACCTAAATATAAGGGATCTTATTCAAGGAAAATGCATATATTATGAAAAAAAAAACTATGCAGGGATTTAAAAACTTATTTGTACCAAAATAAACATGCATTCTAATTCCAATTTTCCACGAACTTTTTGATGTCCCTTCATATAATTGTGAAAATACAAAATGGAGAAAAATATAAGAAAAGAAAAAGAGACTGCTTAATTCCATTCAAATAGAAACTGAATTGCTGAGGCAGTTCTCACCACCTTATTTATATATCAGATTGCTCACAAATCATGATATCACCCACCAGGAAGCAATGCATCAAGAGCAGGGTGACAGGGCAACAGTTCTGAACAAGAAGGGGAGGGAGGTGCAGTAGAATGATAAAAAGGCATCATCAACTCATAAAATCCAAACAGTTTATGGATAAATAGTATATAAAAGCATTATATGAAAATCAGAAACTACTTTCAGAAGTTGTCTACAGGGCAAAAAAAAAATGCTTACAACACAGTGCTCATATTTGGTGAACTGAATCTTGATATTCCTTGAGTATCATTGATTTAGAGATGGCCATTGAAAGGTTCCTTTTCTCTTCCATATTTGTGAGACAAGCAACTAGCTTCTTATTGTCCATTTCAAGAACCAAACAAAAAACAAACAAAATCTGGCATGTGGTCCTGCTTTCCATTGAAATAATACATGCTTTTACTTTAAAACATATTACTGTATGAATACATTTTTGTGATGGCTCTTCCATAATTTGGACTGTGGATTTTCTTTGGTAAGCATCAATGAATCCTTAGTTATTTTTTCTTTTAAGAAGACATCCTTCAGAAGAAGTGTTAACTACTAAAGCTCAGGGCACATGATACCCTTCCCCTCACTTGTAATTATCTGTGATTTATAGAGTAGGAGTACACACATTTTCTTGTAAAGATGTTTATTTCAATAATATGGGGTGTTTTTTTTTTTTTATAAAGAATTGTTTATTTTATTTTTTTATTTTTTTTTTTTTTCAATTTGACCAGAGATAGACAGAGAAAGGGAAAGTAAGAAAGCAAGCCACCAGGTCTGGGACTTGAACTGTGGTCAGCTGTGTTGGAGCCCAACACCTCGACCACTGAGACACTTGCCAGCCCAATCCTATGAGCTTTTTTAAAATTTATTTTTAAAGGTTTTTGCCATAGTGCACAGGTACTTGCAGGGGAGAGAAAGAGAAGGAAAGTGTAAAATCACCCCCCAGGGGGGATGGCCACATTGCAATCCCTTCTCCTTACTTATCCTCTTGGGATTTTGGGCACTCATACACACGTGCTCAGTGTGATTTTCAAGTCACCAGGTCCAGGACTCAAACTATGGTTGGCCATGTGGGAGTCTAGTACCTTACACCATCATGCCATCTGCTGGTTCTGACCCTCTGAAGGTGTGTCTTAAAATGAGACAGAGGATGAAAGAGGATAGGCTGGAAGCTGTACTGTCACAACTCCCCAACCCCATTTCTACCCATGAGGACAGAGGTGCCTTTTGGGAATTCCATCCACTGTCATGGTTACTCAAGTGAAAATGGATATTTTCAACATACTTTAGCCAGGAGCTTACAGGGTTACTTGGAAGTACAAGCTGTATGTACTGGGAGGACAGAGCATGGTTACATTTAAAGCTTACTATAGCCATAGTCCATCTCTATAGCTCATTCTCAATTCCCCCCTCAAAATCTGATCAGATAGTCCCTAGAACAAACCTATATTGACTCTTTGAGTCAAGAAAAAGAGATGCAAAGAACAGTATAACAAGACCTAACAACATAATGGATTCTGGTTATGCTGGATAGAGCTCTGGCTCAGAACCACTTGCCTCAAACAAGTAAAGCATCTTTTTAAAACACTGGGGAAGACACAGAGGAGGCAGTTTCATATACCATACTGAAGTTCAGTAGAACAAGGTCAGTTAAGCACTCTGTCCTGAGACATACACCTTTCATTTTCAATTGTTTTCAAATAAAAAGAGAGAAATCCCCTTTTCAAGTTGGATTGTTTAAATGCACCTACAGCTACTCCTGTCTAGCAAAGGCTAGGCAAGCTCTCCCTACTGATGCATTTCAAAAAAGGTTCAATTGGCAAAAGAAAACAAGTGCAAAGGGTTTTTGACAAAAGAGGACTAGAGGGAACACATTTTGTTTTTACAGAAATACTGTTCCAGAAAAGCAGACAGTGTAGCAACTCAAACCAAAAATGCATAGATATTGCTGTGATAAACAAGAAATTTGGAAAACACTTTCAACTTCAAATACTCAACTACATAAAATTATTAGCTTAAAAACTGGGGTAGGGATTACATCTAAAAATAATAGGATGAAAGAGCCAAACAAAACCATATATCGTGACTTTCAGATGACAGCACAGCCTAATCCAGAATACGCTGAGGATGCAATTGTCATACCACAGAACCACACAGGTCTGAAGAGAACCTCCTGGTCCCTGTACACCTCTTAGCAGGGCTATGCCTGAGTTTTCCTAGCCCTGTAAGCATCTCTTTTGTTTAGCCATACTCCAAAAATTCCTGGGCAACCTTGTCTAGGGCTCAGAAAATAGAAAATGCTAAATCAAAATCAGGATCTTTGAGAAATCTACTGAGAAAGAGAGAACAGTTTTTTTTTTTTTTTAAAGAATTATCTATTTATTTATTTAATTCCATTTGTTATTATTATTTTTCAATTTGACCAGAGAAAAAAAGAGGGGGAGAGAGAGAGAGAGAGAGAGAGAGAGAGAGAGAGAAGAGAAGAGAAGAGAAGAGAAGAGAAGAGAAGAGAAGAGAAGAGAGAAAGTGAGAAAGCAAGCCACCTGGTCCGGGACTCAAACCACAGTTGGCCATGTGGGCATCTAGTGCCTTTAGCCACCATACCACTTTTTGGTCCCAAGAGGACATAAAAAAAAAAAAACCCAAAAAAACAAACAAACAAAAAAACAATGTGCAGAACTGACTAGAATAAGTAAAAGAAGTATACCATTCATAGTTAATTGTATATTAAAAGGATAATTAGTTTTGATTCCCTAATGAATCACAGCACCATCTTCTGAGCTATTATAAAATGGCATATGAAAATCATATTGATGTATTAGATCATGGGGGAAGTCATGACATATTTTTCTATGCAAAAATGTGTCATGACTTTTCGGACGACCCAAAAGATGATAAGCATGTATTCTTATTTTAGGTTTTAATGTTTTTCTAATACCATTATAACAAAGGCATGCTTTCTTTTCCATTTTTCCCACTAAGTAGTCAAAATGTCATATACTTCATAGATTGTTCATATGCGATGAGTATTACTGATGTCTAAAGATTGACTATCCATAGAAAAGGAACATAGAAGTTTTAAAATATACATATATGTAAAAAAAATTAAATCTGTATGTTACATGCTGGACACAGTCTTTGGTGAATGTGCATATCCACATACACCATGTGGGACCATGCAGCAAGAGTCATTATTTCTTACAGAAGAGATACACACAAAGAGGTAGAAAGGCTGACAGTTAATAACCCCTTAAGTAGGTTAATGGTGATGAGTTATCAGACAACAATACTATGATTAGGGCATGTCACCCCTGCTCAGCACACTGTGGGCACTCAATAAATACTTGTAGAATTAAATTTAAAAATCACTGAAAGGTTTTTCATTCATAATAATCCTCCTGTACATTCAGTGTAACAATAGATTTTGTCCTGATTCTGAAGCAGCCCAGGGGCTCAGGTATTCGATGTGGGTGGAACAAACAGAATTAAAAAAAAAAAAAAGTCATTAGAGACTCAGTTGGGTTTGGAGCAGTTTGTTGGTTCTGTGAATCTGTTAGGTGTAATTATTGACATGAATCTAAATGCGTTTGACTGAGAACAGAGCCAAATTAATTGCAATGTTGCTATATAACAGCTGTTATTCATTTGACACTTTTCTGTAAGAAGAATTAGAATATTAAAATATAGAACCAAAGCATGTCTCTAATAAGTGATTAGGCCACCTACAATGAGTTTTGGTCATTTCTTATGGAGTCAATTTTATTGTTTTCACCCACCTGCTCTGATATTTTCATGAATTTCTGCCTAGTAAAGTTGCAAAAGGTGTACATGGTAACAAACATATACATACTGTAGAGAAAAGTCAAATTTGTAACTGCCAGTGTTACTCATCTTCTACTTAGGAATGGATAAACTTGTTAAATTCTAAGCACACTGAAGACAGCTCTTACAGTTTTTTGCAAATCTAAGTTTCTGCATTTAGAATGTAAGAACTCTCAATGAGATCTAAAGTACATTACCTATCCTGTTTCACATATTTATTTTTGTCTCTCATTTATAAGAATATTTTAGTAGATGTGAAAATTTGTTCTATTGGTGGGATCAGCAGTTAGCGTAATGGCTATGTTGCTGGACTCCCATGTAGTTGACCGCAGTTCAAGTCCTGGACCCAAGGGCTTAAACTCATGCCGGGTGCATGTGCGTGCATGCCCAAGATCCCGAGAGGAGAAAGGAGGAGAAGGGATGAAGCATGGCCATCCCCCCAGGGGGTGATTTCTTGCTTTCTGTCTCTCTCTCTCTATGTCTTTCTGACGAGGGCACATGCCCTATAGCAAAAAACTCTCAAAAAAACCACAAAAAACACAAAAAACCAAAAAACTGTTCTATTGGTAAAGCAGATAGAATAGAGTTTAACACTTATTTCCAGTAAACTGATGCCAGAACTGTTAAGTATTTTAGTATGAGGTTAGAAAAAAAAAATGACTAGTGATAAGTGATTCAAATAGGCTATAGGAAAAAATAACTAGAATCTTCAATTAATCTATAGTGTCTTCTGGCAATAGTACAAATTAAGCATGCTCTCTGATACTAATATACACTGATCACTGACATTCTGCATAAAGGCCCAGAGAAAAAAACTAAATCCTAATGCTCTACCAGTAAATATACAGCATATTGTGTGCTGGCTATGTGTCTGAAATCATATCTAAGCATTACATGTGGCACACTTTCATCTGTGTAAAATGTAAAGCCGAAAATACTGTGGAATGGAGAAGGTGTATGGAAGGGTGAGAGGAGGGTTGTACACTAATAGGCTTCGGAAGGATTACAGATAATTAAGACTGATGCACAAATGGCTTTCTATATAATTATAAAATCAGATTAATCAAAACACCTCTTCCCCTAGGCAAGATTTTATTGTAATGATTATTGCCATCAATAGTTTTCCTTGATATAGTCACTGAAATAACTATTATTATTAAAGGGATAACATCATTTAATGCTTATTAAGTGCTAACCATGTGCCAAGAAAGTGCTAAAAGATTTGCATGCAACCTCTCACTTAGTTCTTGTAAAATTCCTATGACGCCCATGACTTCATAGAATTATTTTCACTGTCTTATAGGTAAGGAAGCTAAGGATCAGAGAGATTAGATGAACTGCCCAGGGATTAAACTGTGTGGAGGGTAGAGTCAGGACTTGAACTCAGACTAGTCTGGCTCCAAATGAAAGGAGATAGAACTCATTTCAGTGAGGCTAAACCAAGGCTGGATAGTTCCATCTAAGATGACATGGCACTGGGGTCCACTGATTCACCTGGCAGGGTAAGAGTTATCATTCAATGATTGCTACAGTGGAACTTCCCCATTGAAGCACAAAGCCTTAACCAATGCTTAAACTTAGAAATTCAACAAATGTTGACTAAATGATGGGTGGCAGTACGGCATGATGTTGCCTTAAAGTGGAACAAAATAAGATCCATGAAAGTAACAAACTCTCAAATATATATCAAACACCTTAGTTTACTAAAAGCTTCCAAAGCCTGGGTACATCTTCACTGTATCAAGTAATTTTATTTGGGAAAACCAACCCTAAGTTTCCACAGAAAAAAATAAACCTAGAGAACAAAGAAAAAGTTCTGATTTTGAATAAATGTATTTCTTGAAATATTTGCTAATACATGGAGCAAGATAATTGAAATGAACAGAATACCAGGCAGATATTCTTTTCCTTATCATAGCTTTACTAGGTCAATGATTCTCTTCTAGATCCATCACATATACAAACTTGTCTGGCTTTGCAGTAGCATCTGTGAGCTGTCAGCATTTGTAAAATTTATTGGAATGATGGTACCAATGTTTTCCTAGTAATTTATATTAATGGGGACTCCTTAATATTGCTAGGAGTTATTAGGGATGATAACCTTGGTTAGACACATATAGGGAACTAGCCTGGAGCAAAAGAAACTTTAAAGAGGGGCTGTATGATTGTCTTTATTATGCAAAATAACTCCCTTCAAAAAACAAGAATGAGGAAAAAGCTAAAAGAAAAATGAACAGATCTAAAGAGGTCTAAGGGCACATATTTTTAGATACAGAAGGGTCTAGAACAGGATAAAAGAAGACCCTGGGAAGTAGAATGGCCTGCTTGTGTCCCTTGGCACTGGCCCATTCAGTTAGTAGGACTTACCTGTATCTCCCTCAATAAACTTTGTGTTCAGCCTGTCTGCTTGTCCTTCAATTCTTTGCTGAGACCAAGAAACCTGAAATTTGCAGCAGACCTTGAATTTCTGAACTTAACAATACTAGGGTAAGTTCCATTATGTGTGGGGTTTCTAATTTATAATTTTAGTTACTACATCTAATATCTTGGGTATTGTGGAATGTTCATAAGAAAATAGGCGAGCAAGGATCAATAAAGAGGACCTAGGATAAGCCTTACATAAGGACAAACAGGAACCTGCTCAAGGTTAAGGGGCCAATATATGCCCCCAGAGAAACTTCTACAACAGGGAAAAGAGATATTCCAAACTGTCTCTGGCACCAGCTCCAGCATACAATGAGCACAGATACCCTGCGTTCCTGGGAAAGGACCAGAACACAGGAGCTTTCAGAGTTCATCCTCATCCTTAACCTTCCCCCTATGATTGAGACCATAAAAAGGAGACCCTCCCCAGTAAAAGGTGTGAACCTGCAAACTTGCTCAGGTCCTGGCCCAGGTATTCTCACTCCTGGTCTCTCCCAGGCACTCTCATTTGTGCTCTGAACTCTAAAAAACTTGACTTCTACTCATGCTCATGTTTCTGTCTCTGGTAAATTATTTCGCCACCCACGCACCAGCCCTAGTGAAATAGGAGTTAGACCCACTTACAGGTAGATAGGATAAGAGCTCCCAAAAGAAGTCACTGTGCTTTTCTTTTAAATGCAGTCTCTGTGTTTTTCCTCTATGGTCTTATTAATGTATAATATACACCCCTTTTACTTGTTTCTAAGGAATTTATGACTCCTTGCTAATAGAGAAGTAGCTAGGGTTATTGAGCCCACCAACAGGATAAGGCCAAGACAGAGCCACAGCGGCTAGGATTTCACAGCCAAAAGCTGGCTGCAGTGGGACTCAGAGCAACTGTAACTAAGGGCAACTGTTTCTATTTAGTAACTTTATTCTAATAAAAAGTACAGAATGCTAGAGTCTGTTGACCCCACGAAGAATAGGGTAATAAATCACTCAGACTACCATATAACTATTTTATAAAGCCCATTTCCTTATCAGAGAGCCAGTCCATTGCTTGGACTGCTAGATAAAAACCCCTCACCTCCAGTCCCTCTTTGGCAACCCATTTGGGCACCCCTTGCACTATATTGGAAGCTTTTTCTCCTTCTCTAATAAACTCTGCTTTACTCTCCTCTCTGTGTCCATGCCTCTAAATCTTTGTGAGCATAGGACAAGAACCAGCGCAGATATTGGGTCTGATCACCCAGGACTCCTCAGTCACTAGTGCTGCACCACACCACTGCATGTATGGGATTAGGAAACATAGTTTTGACCTATGCAGATCAAAATAACATAAAATAAATTGAATTTATTCACTTAGAGATATAATTATTTTAAAACCTGGAAAAAGGAGGAAAAAAATATTAACCACTACTGATAGAGCTTAAATATTTAGATTTACTTGTTAAAATTTGTTAAGCCACTCTCTGAAGACTAATTGATCATCAAATCTGACTAATGTACCTCATTCTTTATCATCATACTAGAAATAAACAGGCAATTCTAATTTTCATTTAATCTTATATAAGGAGGAGTGAAACTGTTCTTGATTAAATAATATTCTCCTGAGAATCACACTTGTAGTTTGTAATTTCATAACACCCATATTTTATGTACATTCCCCTACTGCTTCCTTCAAGTCTTTCCAGTTAATTTGCTGACTTCCATAAATATAAGAAGAAAGAGATTTATTTACAAATATTTGGTAAGCTTTTTTTCTCTAACTACGGAGTTAATTCATCTTTTTTTGGGTGTCTCTAAGTTCATTATCATCTATACCACTATAACCAAAGATTGGAGAATATAGATCACATCAAGTACTTCACATAGTTTGCATACTGTTACATACAGCTTAGACTACATGTATTGATTTAGCACATTTTTTGCTGCATTCAAATTAGCTTCAATTTTACATTTTAATAAATGGTGTATTACTGTGCATGCTCTAATTATAATTATTTGGGAAATGGTGCAATAAATGTTAGTTAGATGAATGAAATAACCTAATATGCCAAAAGACATCAATATATAATTATCTATTGGTAGAACTGTGCTGTTCCTTTTTAAAATTTTCTTTATTTCTTCTATGAGAGCTTGAGACAGAAACAATCACCCCCAACAGAGTCTTCATGCCACAAGCCATGCTCAGTGTGCTCAGGTAGTGAACCCAGGGCCCTTCCCACATGGTTTTGGTTGCATTACTGCTGTACCACTGCCTGGACTCTGCACTGTTCTTAAAAGAAGCTTCTTGCCCATCAGTGAATCTGGTGCTTGCAACTTCCACTGCCTTTTATTTTTCTTGTCTTTTATGGAATTTTTCCTTCCTGTTACTACCTTAAATTGCCACAAGTTTAAACACCTTTTCTTTGAAGAGCGAATCCAGTATGAGCTAACTCCTTTTTCTTCACCTTTCACTGTTCTTTTCCAGCTACATCCTCCTTCCAGTCACCTCTCCTTTCTTGTGCTTCTGGCTTACTACCTAGGTAATCCCTGAACAGATTCCCATAATAACCTGAGTTCTCCTACCTCATCATGCCACAACTCCCCTGCCTGACTCTGAAGGTTCTGCACAGTCTGGCTCCATTTTAACTTTCCAACAGTATTCCAAATCAAACCCTCCCTGAATGACAAAAAATATTAACTGAACATTGTATTAATCAGAGACTGGCAATGGGCCAAAAGGCATCAGTGTATAATTGATAAATAGACTAGACTATAAATAACACAAGTCTGTTCTGTTTTGATAGAGTATATCAGTTAGCCCTCAATAATAAGATAGGTACTAATATTGTTCCATTTGATAGATGAGGAAATTGAGGCACAGAAAGATGAAATGCTTTGTCTGAATTTATGTAGCTACTAAACTGCAAAGCTGGGACTTGAACTTAGGATGCACCCTGTTAATTGTGCTCGTGTATTTTCCTGTGGGCCATTAAACACAGGCCTCATGAGGTCTGCTACCTTACATACTGATGTGCCCTACTGCTATTATTCCTTCTTGAGTAGTTTCACCTTTGCTTGGCCAAATATTACCTACCCTTCGGGGCCAGCTCAACTAATATGACCAGAGACTTTACTTAGCCTTCTCCATGAAACCTTATGTCATTTTACCAGACCTAATCAATTTCCCCTTTTAAATCATTCAGCATTTGCTCTGTAATAATCTTTATTGCATATCAGCACACAGTTAAGTGTTTGTCGACTCAGTTTTATTACACTTCTTTGGCAAAACTGCAAACTTTTTGAGGGCAGGGACTATTTCTTGAGCTTTTTCTAGATTCTTCGATGAGTACAGAATGACTTTTCATTATTGGCAGCAGCAAAGAATATTCTGGGTCCTATATTATGTATTATATATAATTATCTCATTTAATATTCACTGAAGCTGTATGAAATAAATGTCATTACTCAATGTTACAGTTGAGATAATTGAGGCTCAAAGAGATAAAGGAACAGAACAAGGATATAAAGCTGGCTGGCAAAACTAAGACTGATTTCTACATTTTTTAATGCACAGGCTTTAGTAACTTTTAAATCATTCCACTTAATGTTTACCAAATGATAGTGTCTATTTACTCTTTTACAATAAACAAAACACTATTTCTTCTCATGGTCTTTGCCTTCTGATCTTCAATTTCTCAAGATGGAGCCTTGATACATGGTATTTGGTATGGATTTAACTTTAAAGATATAATTCTCTGGCTGCTTGGTTTTCCTGATATCTTTACTTAATTCTGAGCTCAGCTGATCACATCTAGATTACAGAAGTAATCTTTTGTGTTTGCTTTATCCTATTATTCTTCTGAATAATTAAATTCTAAAATATTTCTCCTTGACGAATGTATGTAACTTTGCATGCCAGAAAAATATATCTTACTGTTGTTCCTTAGTAGCTATGTGGGGTCACAGAAGATTTTTCTAAAAGGGGGAATGTTTGCTATTTTATGAAATTGACATGAAATAGAAATTTACAGAAAGAGTACAAGACTTTTTAAGAATGTTTGTAATTTGTAATGTGACTTTTCCCAAGAAACTCTTTATTTCATACATTTGTTATAGGAAAGATTCTCTGGTTCCAGTGGTATGTATCTCTACTTAGACCTACATAAAATACCTCTATTCTCTATATAATACCTATTTCACAATGGCAATAAAAATCTCTATTTTATTGGGCTGGCCCTGTAACACAGTAGTTAAGTGCTATGGTTAACGCTTGATCCCATATGGCTGAGTGCAGCTTGAATTCCTGCGACAGAGCCTTGAAAAACATATTGCACACGTGTGCACATGTACCCCAGATCTTCACAGGATGGAGAAATGAAGTAAAAAGGATTGTGGCAAAACCGTGCTTTCTCTTTCTCTGACAAGTGTACACACCCTCTGGCAATTAAAGAAAAATGTTCTATGTTATCTCACATTCAATGGAAAAGAAGACTACACTGTTCTAATTGGGCATATTTAAAGTTCTATAAATCACATTCTGACCACACCTCATTCACATCTTCCAGAAGCTTTCACTTCCCATGGAGTCACATTTAATGTGTCTCCACCATGCTTGCTCCCAGCTCTCAGAAAGCCTGTAATTGCCTTCCACCTAGTCAACAGTAGCATCCTGCATAAGACACTGACAAAGAAGCTCCCTAACACTGAGCTCCACCTTAATCCTCACCTCTATTGTTCCTATTCTTTTCTTTTCTACATATTTCACTCTTCTTATTAAGACTACATACTTCTGGGTCAGCAGGTGGCTTGCAGGTTAAGATGCGTGCAGGTTAAGATGACAGGATCCCACATGGCCAAATTAACAATTTGAGTCCTGGACCCAGCGGCTTGAGGATCACACTGGGTGCACGTGCTTGCATGCCCAAAATAATGAGAGGAGAAAGAAGGAGAAGAGATTGAAGTATGGCCACCACCTCTGGAGAGAGATTTCTCACTTCCTTTCTCTCTCTTTGTATCTCTCTGGTAAGTGCATACACCCTATAGCAAATGGAAAAATCAAAAAAGACTACATACTTCCAATGAAAGGATCACCTTGAGAGGTTTTTGCTATAGGGTGCATGCGCTTGCCAGAAAGACAGAGACAGAGAGATAGAAAGTGAGAAATCATCCCCCGGGGTGATGGCCACACTGCAATCCCTTGTCCTCCATTCTCCTCTCGGGATCTTGGGCACGCACGCACACACACCTGGCATGAGTTTAAGCTACCGGGTCTGGGACTCAAACCGTGGTCGACTACATGGGAGTCCAGCGACATAGCCATTACACTAACTGCTGGTTCCAAGGATCACCTTTTGAAATACATGTATAAGTACTAATACACATACATTCCAAGTTTAAAATAATATTACAATAAATGATAATAATAGATATTTGTAATTTATGGGGCACAAATCAAAAAGCTAACAGAACAGTTTAATACTTGATTGATCTGTAAATAGGGCTACAGTAACAAAACATAAAAGATACGTTCTATTTTCAAGTGTGTCTTTAGGGTCCAGCAAGTGGTACAGTGGTTAAATTGCTGGACTCCCACATGGATAACTGTGGTTCAAGTTCCAGACCCAGTGGCTTGAAAATCATTCCAGGCATGTGTGTTTGTGTGTGTGTGTGTGTGTGTGTGTGTGTGTGTGTGTGTGTGTATGAGACCCTGGCAGAGAAAGGATTCCAGTATGGCCATCCTCCCTAGTGGGTGATTTCTCAGTTTCCTGCTAGTCGTGCCTGTCGCCTCTGCCCCAGGAGTGCATGCACCCTAAGGCAAAAACCTTTAAAAAAAATAAAATAAAAGGTATGTTTTTCATGTTCAAATTACTCAGCTAAGCATATGCACAAAACTCAATTTAGATATTTATCTTATAGCTTCAATGACATTCAAAGAGGTAATTAGCCAAATGTGGGCACATGAAAATACAGACTACAGACACAATCAAAATAGGTCCTTTCTTTTTCTGTCATGGCATATTTTTAGAGAAACAGTGAAAGGTGGATGAATACTTCGGGGTGCATAGGAATTGGTGTGGTGTGAGGGAAAGATTATGTTCTCGGTACCAAGTTAGAAAGACTGCATTTCTAACTCCTTGCTTTTAATAATTGTTTATCCCAAAGATTCTCAAAGTGTGGGCTAGGGGTTCCTGGGGCCCCCTGAAATAATTTCAGAAGATCTTCAAGATTAAAATTATGTTTATAATAAGACTTTTCCTTGCTCGTTCTTTCATGAGTATAGAGTGAAGTTTTCTAGACGATAAATGATGAATGATAACTGCATTAGATTGAATGCAGAAGCAGCATGAAAATTGACCTCTTTTGGGACCAGCAGTTAGCATAATGGCTTCATTGCTGGACTCCCATGTAATCGACTGCTGTTTGAGTCCCGGACCCAGTGGGTTAAACTCATGCTGGGCGCGTGCATGCCCAAGATCCCAAGAGGAGAACAGAGAAGGGATTGTGGCATGGCCATCCCCCCTGGGGGGTGATTTCTCAATTTCCGTCCCTCTGTCTTTCTCTGTCTTTGTGGCAAATGCATGTGCCGTACCAAAAAAAGAAAAAAGAAAGAAAGAAAGAAAAGAAAGAAAGAAAGAAAGAAAGAAAGAAAGAAAGAAAGAAAGAAAGAAAGAAAGAAAGAAAGAAAATTGACCTATTTTTTTAATTGCCAGAGGGCATGCAATGCTCACCAGAGAGAGACAACCATACAGGGTCAGTCCTCAAGCTGCCTTTAATTAAACTATATTTGGAAGAGATATATAAACCTAACATTTTTTCTTCTCGCTAATCCTTTTCGTTAGGTTATTTACTTTTCATTAAAAAATGTTATTTATTGGGACCAGCAGATGGCATAAGGGTTACATTGCTGGATTCCCACATAGTTGACTGTGGTTCAAGTCCCGGATCTGGTGGCCTAAAATTCATGCCGGGCACATGTGCATGTACCTCCAAAATCCCAAGAGGAGAATGGAGAAGGGATTGTGGCATGGCCATCCTCCTGGGGGGTGATTTCTTGATTTCTGTCACTTTGGTGAGCACACACTCCCTATAGCAAATAATCTCTCTCTCAAAAAAAGTTATTTACTGTAACATGTAATAGGTTTACTATTGTTATTTTAATTGAATGATAAATCATTTATAAAGTGTTTTAAATACAATATAATAAATGTAGTGATTGTGTGTCAATCAAAAATAAAATGAACCTGGGCTGGCCTTATAGCTAAGTAGTTATGGGATCCAGATCCCAAATGGCTGAATCCTAGTCCTGGCAGCTTGAAACACTGGGCATGTGTGCGTGTGCATACCTCAAATCCTGAGGGGATATAGAAATGGAGAAAGAAAGATGGCAGTGTGACCACTCTCCTTGGGGGGACAGTTTTCTTTCTCTCTCTGGCAAGCACAAATGCCCTGTGGAAATCTAAATCAATTAATCAATCTAAAAAAAAAAAAGCTGAGAGGGAAGAAAAGACTAACTTTGTGTGGGTCAGCATGGTAGCTAAGGTGGTGGTGTGGTGGTGAAGGCTGCTGTGTCCTGTATGGCCAACTGTGAAGTTTGAGTCCTGGACCTGGCAGCTTGAAAAATGCTAGAGGCATGTGTGTGTGCATGTCTGAAAATCCCAAAAGAAGAAATGGAGGAGAAGGGATTGTGGTGTGGCCATCCTCCATAGAGAGTGCTTTCTTACTTTTTTTTCCTCTCTCCAGTGAGTGCACATGCCCTGTGGCAAAATTTAAAAAAAAAAAAAAATTGACCAGCTTCTAAGAAACCTATCTGAGTATATCACTTTCTAGTTTATAAACATTTATAGGCTTCCATAAGCTTTCAGGGTTAAGATCCTTAGCACAGCACAAAAGAAGTTCCCCATCTGTTCCCTTCTAGCCCTTCCAGCTTTTTATCCTTACTACTTGTTTCTTCTTTCACTATTCATATAAAGAAGCTAGCTTTCAACACTTTTTTATTGACTTCATAAACTTTTAAGTTAAGATAACTTCCTATGAATACACATTGCCATCTGTGTTCTAGTACTCACCTCCTGAGGGACCAGTAGTCAAGGTGGGTTCTCTTGATCTTAATGATGAAAGTTTGTATGCTACATTATGTTGACATTACTCTATTTTACCCAAATTTATGTAATATTACTTTTTCCCCCCTCTCTTAAAATTATATTTATTTCCTGGACAAAATAAATAAACTATACTGAATTCCAAAAAAATTGATATATTTTGGAAGTATGTAGAATTATTATTATTTAGTCTTTTGCCATAGGGTATGTGCACTTGAAGGAGAGGGACTGAGAGAGGGAAAGTGAGAAAACACCCCCATGGAGGGTATGGCTACACTGCAACCCGTTCTCCTCCATTCTCCTCTTGTGATTTTGTGCACATATGCACACGTGCCCAGTGTGATTTTCAGGCCACCAGGTCTAGGACTCAAAACATAGTCAGCCACATGGGAGTCCAGGGCCTTAACCACCATGTCACCTACTGGCCCTGAAGAATAAACTTAGTAGTACAGATGTCATTTCAGAAGATTAATCAGTAAGAGGCATCAGTATACAATAAATGATAATGATTAATAATTACCATTTAAAATATAATACTTAATAATTAACTCTAGTTCAAATCTCTTACTACTTTGCAACCTTGGGCAAGTTCTTAACTTCTCCATGCCTTAGCTTTGTCATGTTACTATGAGATAGTAGCATATTCCTACTATGGTTTTATGAGGATTAAATGGGCTCATAAGAGTAAAACTCCTAGAGTAGTTCTTCATGCACAGTAAGTGATATATGCTTATTGACATTATTCTAATAATTAATACTTTTGACAATTGCATGATTAAGTGCAAAGATTCTATAGCCAGACTATTGAATTCTAATCATGGTGCTAATACTTTCTATTTGTATATCCAAGGGCAAGGTCCTTAATTTTTATGAGCCTCAGTTTACTATCTGTAAAATGAGATATTAATAGCATCTAACTTGTAGATATATTGTGAGAATTAACTTAAAACATGTAAAAAGTCTTAGAAAAGTACTTGGTATATTATAAGGTGCTGGCAATTTTTATTATTGTGGACTTTAGTAATAGATGGTCTACACTAATCATATCATCTTGTACTTCATTTAGATTTTGTTTTGATTTGCTTTCTTTTTAAATTCTGTAAGGTGGCAAAGGCTATGTTTTCTCATATGTAAATTTTCAGAGTGCAGATACCCTAAATCAATCACTTTCTTCTAACCAAACCAAATCGAACAGCCCACCTATAATATACAATCATTCTTGTTAAGCAAGAAAACAATATGCTTTATGCTCTGTGGATGTTCCAGCATTTTGTACTTATGCTCAGAGCTGTAAAAGATGCCTTTCCTTATTTTTTCAACTTATAATAGCTGTCCATATTCATTATGACTTGAAATATTCTAGCCTTCAAGGAAGACTTAATTGTTTTTGTACTGTCAACATATATCTGCCAATAAAAAGAAATTAAGAGCTAAGGCTCATCTCCTCATACCAGTTTTCAACTTTTTTTCAACTGCTAGAGGGTACATGTGCTTGCCAGAGAGAAACATATACACACACACACACATATACAGAAAGAGTCTGTGTATGCTCCAAATTCTAACAAGATAGAGGAACCATCCCCCAACAGGACATGGTCATGTTGCAATCCCTTCCTCCATCCTATTGGGATTTTGGGCATACACACACGTACCCGGCATGGTTTCCAAGCCGGTGGAGACAGGACTTGAACTATACAGTTGGCCATGTGGGATATGGCTCCTTTAACCACAGGGCTAGACCAGTTTTTCTCTTTTTACCTCTCCTCTTCTTCCCTCACATAGAACATAATGTAATATGCAAAATAAATGAGAAGAAAAGCACAATTTCAAGTACTTATCACCTTGTGCTGGTTATCAAAAATTCTGAGCACTAAGCGCAGGGTGATCAGAAATACAGATGGTGTCATGATAGACTTTTGACACAGATAACTAAATATTGTGTTTTTTTCTGTAAAGAATACAATGATTTACCTTATAACACAAAAACAAATAACTGAAGTTGTTTTGCAATTTATGCATCTTTTAAAAGATTGGGAACACTTTCATACCTTTGTTTATGTCAATGAGTTGTTTCTTTTTCTTCTGGCGTTCCAACTTTTCTTGTTCAGCTTTCTCTTTTGCAAGTTTTGCCCTCTTAGTCTTCTCTTCCATTTCTCTTCTCTTATTGTTTTCTTTCACTGCTTCCTGTACATAGAAACAAAGTCAAAGAAAAACTTATATAATAGAGAAGTTGCACAGTTTTAAAATGATATAAATAGGCAGAGATGGGGTGGTATTATAACAGCCTCAGGTACATACATATATTTTGAGACAAATTATTAATCCTAAAACATCTCTTATTGAAACAAAGTTGGGAATAACTCAGTCTTCAATGGCCACTACCTAGGATGCCAGACAATTAGGGACATTAATGTAACAGATTTTACAGTAAGCATACTTTCTCCATTGTTGAACTATCAAATACACTTTATATATAAACAAAGGCCCAATATAAATATGTCTCAACAATTTTGCCACATTGTTGTATGCTCTTCTGTTATCTGCAAAATGAGATTAAAAAATAAAACTACTTCATAGGATCTTCACGAGAAAAAATGAGATATGCATTATAGCACTTAGAACAGAACCTGATACATTATAATCAAGAAATTTAAGTGTATTAAGATGATGGTGGAAGTTGTGGTGCTAGTGGTAATGATTACATCTAATGATGCAGGGCATGAAACAATCAGCAATTTATCACAGAAAAGAGATACCTGCAAGTTTAATAGCTTTTATATGCCAAGATCTTTTGAAATACTGAAACATATTTCAAACTATTTTCTGTATTGTTTCAGATAGGATAGTTATTTGTGGAACTCAAGTGAATGAGTACATTCCAGTAGTAAAGTGATCAGCTGAAATAATAATATTAACTTCAAGTTTTGAAAAATCACTAATACAGAGATATATCAACTGCAAATTCCTTCTACCAATTTCTGTTGTTTTTCTCCTATTATGATTGATTAGATATACTTCATAACATGTACCAACTATTTCACATGAACTATTTTGTTCCAGAAACCTTAAAGAAAAAGATTCAATAACAAGAACACATCTATAAGGCTTTGCCTGGAGGAGTCTACATTGAAATATTTTTTGTTCATGTTCAAAGACAAAATAGTTTAAAATGGCCCCAAAAATATGTCCAGAAATCTCCTGCTTGAAAAATATAATTTTCTCTTAAAAAAACTAAATTCTCATTCTACTTCTTCCTTCTATTGCCCTTGTTTAGGCTAATATTCCCAGCAATAGGTTAAGAGTACAAAACTATTTGGAACTACTCACAATCTCAAATACTACCATTTAAATTAAACTGGAATACTAGAATTGTAACTTTAGAACAGGGTTTCTCAGTCTTAGCATTATGGTAATTCTGGGCTGGATAGTTCTTTATTGTAAGGGCTGTCCTGTGCATTGTAGGATGTTTGGCAGTATCCCTGTCCTCTAACTACTAGAGTCCAATAGCATCCTTCCCCAGTCATGCACCAAAGTTGTCTCCAGTGACTGTCAAATGTCACCCAAGGAGCAAAATTGCCCCAGGTTGAAAACTACTAATTTTGAGGTTTCGTAAAGGCAATTTATTCACAAAAATTTACTCAGTGCCTACCTTGCTGAACCATGCTTCTTCTTATAGATGTGGAAACAGATCTGAATCAGTTTAAATGCTTGACTAAAGTCACACATTCATGTAATTGCAAAGTTGGGAAGAGAAGCCCTGTCTTTTCATTCCTGGTTTAGTGTTTGTTTTGTTCTTCAAGGAAGAAAAGACTATGCAATGTGACACCGAAAGCACAATCAACAAAAGAAACAACAGATAAATAAGACTTCATCGAAATTAAAAACTTTTGTTCATCAAAAGACACCGTTGAAATAGTAAAGAGACAACCTACAGAATGACAGAAAATATTTGCAAATCATGAATCTGATAAGAAAATATAAAGAACACAACTCAACAATAAAAAGACAAATAACCTAATTAAATGGGTAAAAGGTTTGAACAGATATTTCTCCAAAGACACAGGAATGGTCAATAAGCATATGAAAAGATGCTCAACATCATTAATCACTAAGGAACTGCAAATAAAAACCACAATGAAGTACCATTTCACATCCACTAGAATAGCTGTAATA
This sequence comes from Tupaia belangeri chinensis, assembly GCF_000334495.1. Classification (NCBI taxonomy): domain Eukaryota; kingdom Metazoa; phylum Chordata; class Mammalia; order Scandentia; family Tupaiidae; genus Tupaia; species Tupaia belangeri. The sequence goes on from NW_006204341.1 coordinate 1,752,758, forward strand.
ATTTTTAAAAATCAGATAATAAAAATAGAAGATATGGAGAAATTGCAATTCTGTACACTGTTAGTAAACATAAATTGGTGGCTACTTTGGAACACAGTCTGGCATTCCCTAAAAATGCTAAACACAGACTTACCATATGAACCAACAAATTCAACTTCTAAGAGAAAAGAAAGTACACACTCACACAAAAACTTACACAACAATGTTTTGTGTAGAATTATTCCTAATAGCCAAAAAGTAGAAATAATCCGTGTCCACCAACTGATGAATATATAAACAAAATATTATATATCTCTATATAACTTAATATTATTCAACCATAAAAAGAATGAAGTACTGATATATGCTACAACATGGATGAACTTCAAAAGCACTGCTAAAAGAAAGAAGATAGGCTAAAAGGTCACATATTGTATGAGCCCATTTATATGTAATGTCCCGAATGGACAAATCTATAGGGACAGAAATTGGTGGTGATGAGGAGGTAGTAGAGGGGAGAGTGTAAATAACTACTAACAAACATGGGGTCTCTTTTTGGGGGTGATGAAAATGTTCTGGAATTAGATAATGATGATGGTTGCACAATCCTGTGAATATACTAAAAACCACTGAATTATATACATTGAAGCAATGAATTTCATGATATATAAACTATATCTCAATAAAAATTAACACTATTAAAAAAAATCCAGGAAAGGCAGAATTGAAATAAAGTTGTAACTCAGGAAGAAAAAAAAAAAGATAATGTGAAAAGACATATATTCAGGCCCTGATAGTAGTAAGCTGTTAGATTTTTGATAAGTTACATGAGAGAGGCAAGCTGCAGAGGACAGAAGGGAGACTAATGTGTATGTATATTTAACTACTGTCAAGTCTCAACTGATGAATAGTCACCAAGATTCAGTTGGAATCGTGTATTATCAGTCTAAAGGGCTATTTAGCTTTTGGGTGCTGTCATTAGAGATCCTTACTATAAGTGTATTAAGATGAAAAACATGACCACCAGTAACTTGCAATTGAATTTCTTCCTTGTTCTAATAATAACAACTGTCCTCCTTTTTTGTTTTAGACATAGTCTCACAATGTCACGATCCTTTTGCCTCAGCCTCCTGAGTAGCTGGGTCTACAAGCTTTTTTTGACCCTGGCTCATTTAGATAAGACCAGGCTATGTTTTCCATTCCTGCCTCAGCTTCTAGAGTAGCTGAGATCAAGGCGTGCACACCACACTGGGTATTTAGGGTAGGCCAGGAATCCAACCAGAGCCTCCCATGTGGGGTCAGGCTGTCAAGCAGCAGTATCAACCAGTCTACCAAGGCTGGGGCTTTTGATGTTTTTACTGTAAATCTCTGGCTTTAGAAAATTAGGGATTGGAAACACATGTCTGTTTAATTCTTTCTCTTTAAGAAATAATTTAAAAAGAGAAAGGGACATCTTAGTGATGGCTTCATATCAACAATCTTTAGTTTTACTAGAGTGAAAGATAGAAAAACTTCAAGACGTTGTTTAACTCTCCTAAAAATGTCAGAGTTGGTGAGAGAACTCTTTTGAAAGTGGGATGCATTCTTATTATCCTATTCTTACAAAAAAAAATCCAAAATAATTAAAAGAACAAAAGCAATAGGAACAAATTTAAGGTTGGGTTAAAAAAAATCTTTTAAATAACTGTGATTAACAATACTTTATACTTGTCAAACCTCATTAAACATTTTAAAACACTAACTCATGAGTACTTAAACACCATTCTCAAGTAAGCATCAATCACTATTTCTCAGGGTTGGGAATGCCAACTGATTAGATTCTGTCATTGTACAGGATACTGTTCTTGTTAAAAGGCTGCTAATTGAAAAAGTGTTTTGCTAGTAACCTTGTACAAGATAAGAAATACATTTTCAGAAAAAAGTCTCAGTTTTACTGACATATCTATTTTTCAAGACTCAGTAGAAAGTATAAAAGGAGCAAAATATAACAGAAAAATGTCTGTAGGATTTAGTACAAAATATTCACCAACCTAATTCTAAATCTCTCAAATGAAATCTCTATTGCCTTGCTGAAAAATGTGAATAAATTAAAAATCTTATTCCCCTTGCTATGCATAATTAACAAATGAAATCCATGAACTAAAAAGGCCATATGAAAAAAAAAAAACAACTCATATAAATGCTAAGACCTCTCATTTACTCTAATTAAGCTTCAAGAAATGGATGAAAGTGGTTCAGAAAATTCCAAGGAGCTCCAATGCCAGCCTCATTCACATCAGATCTACGTGAAGCAAGTATTCTCTAACCTTGTCCTGCTATTTGAAAACACAAACCAATGCACCACCACCGCCGCCATCACAACAAACATTCCTTACTTCTATTGCTTCCAGTAGTGCTACAGTTCTAACTGTAGGAGCACTTTTACACATGCCGTGAACTCACTAAAAGCGGAAGGTATATTTCAGAAACAGAGAAGTGGAACACATAGGAACATGGATCTTGGCGTCAGACGAATCCAGTTTCAAATCCAACCTCCATCACTTATCCTAAAAGCTGTGTGCTCTTGAACAAGTTAGTTTCTTCATCTCTTTAAGCTTTAGTTTCTACACCTGTAAAATGGTGGTATGACTACTTAAGTCACAGGGATGTTAAACAGGTTAAGTGAAATAATGCTTACATAAGACACTTAAGATAATGCCTGATACAGAAGAAATGCTCATTACATGATAGCTGTAACTGATATGTATAATAATCTGAAAGTCTGAAGAGGCAAAATTTGGTCATTGACAGACAGATGATGGCATTTGTTTGCAAT
>NW_006204341.1:1755574-1773852 GCF_000334495.1 Tupaia belangeri chinensis
ACGCTTTCCCTCTTTTTTCGGGAAGTCAAGAGGACAAGATCTATGGCTAAAAATGTGCTATCCTGACACAGTCTACCCTCATAAGTATACTGAATATAATTTTTTTAAAGTTTATTCATTTGTTTCCTGAGAGAGAGACATCCTTAACACTCTTAACACCACAATCCTGCCCCTAAGCCTTGCAGTCAACCAGGATCATGGGTGCACCTCTGGTTCACTCGTGAGGTAAACCTAAGACACAAATCAAGAGCCTTCCCACATGGTCTCCAGCATCTGGCAGAAGTGTCCCTACTGCCTGTGCCATTGCACCTGGGTCTAAACATAGCTTTTTTTGTTTGTTTGTTTAAGAGATTTTTGCTACAGGGTATGTGCACTCACCAGAGAAACAGAGAGTAAGAAACAACCCCCAAGGGGGATGTAGCCATGCCGCAATCCCTTCTCCATTCTCTTCTCAAGATCTTGGCTACACATGCACACCCACTTGGCGTGAGTTCAAGCCGCCAGATCAGGAACTCGCACCACAGTCAACTACCTGCGAGTCCAGCAACATAACCATTACACCATCTGCTGGTCCCGAATATAGTTTTTATTTTTATTTATTTATTTACTTTTTAAAGAATTATTTATTTAATTATTTAATTCATTTATTTTGTTTTGACCAGAGAGAGACAGAGAGAGAGAGAGAGAAAGTGAAAGAGCACACCACACAGAGAGAAAGTGAAAGAGCAAGCCACAAGGTACAGGACTCAAACCATGGTCAGCCATGTGGGGGTGTCCGTCATCATAACCACCACATCACCTGTTGCCCCCTGAACATAGTTTTTAATTGGAACATAAAATCAGCACCTAAAATAATTTTTAAAATTCATATATATCACTATTAACTGTCACTCCTGAAAAGAAAAAATAATCTAGTAATTTATTCATTTTCCCTTTTGGGTTCTGTATCATTCATATGGACATACTTGACAAGACTGTCAATTCATTACAGTATCAGAAGCTGTATAGATAGGAGAATTTCATAATCTTAAAAGAATATAAAGTGAAAATACTCTGGCGAACAGTTGGTAACTGGTGCCAGGGGCATACCATGATCACACTGAGGAGTATTTCTTTATTCCTCAGAAAGTCAGATTATGCTGAAACAAATGATTTGACAACAATATAAAGAAACTTGGTATGTATTATATTGAAACATTTTTATAGATTAAACATGAGTCACCATTATTTTTAATGAAGATTCAACAAAATAGGTGAAGTCCTCCTGACATTATGTTCATTTATTAATGATAGTATGTACCTGCACATGAGAAAGAAAAGGAGAAAGAGAGAGACAGGAGCACCCTTCACAGGGTCTGGTCACACTGTGGTCCCCTTCCTCCAGCCCATCAGATCTTGGGCACTCATGCACATACCCAGTGTGTTTCAGGTCAAGCAGGCCAGGTATTCAAACTACAGTCATCATGTGGGATTCAGCTTCCCTTGAGCAACACATTACTCTTGTGCCATGGAGCTGGCCAATCCCCCATTTTTTATCTTGAAGTCTCTTAGCTTAAATTCATACTGTACTTTTAGGATTGGGGGGTTTCCTTTAAAAACTGATTTTATGCTAAATATTTCAGAATTTTACATTCTTAAAGGTAACCTCTTGTTTGTTTGTTTGTCTGGTTTTTGCCATAGGCTGTGTGCACTTGCCAGAAAGAGACAGAGAGAGGGAAAGTGAGAAATATCCCTCAAGGGAGATGGCCACACCATAATATCTTGTGCTTTTCAGGTTGTGGGTCCAGGACTCGAACCACAGTCAGTCATGTGGGAGTCCAGCGCCTTCACCATGCTACCTGCTGAGGCCACCTCCTCTTAAAATAAAACACTTAAAATGTAAATTAAAGAACCCCTGATATGAATACTGACATTTTTTTCCTAGGTAAGTATGGTGATTCTAAGGCTTCATTTTTTTAAATGCATCTTGTTGGTAATACATGTATATTTTTAATTACTAACATTTAACTTTATGCCCAGAAAAAAAATGACAGAAAAGTGACTTGTTTATTTGATTCATTTAAAGTTAAGACCCATAATCCAAATGTTCTAAATAGAACAACATACCTTAGTGAACAAAGAATGACCCTGAGAGGCTGAGAGATCTGGTTTTAATCCTAGCTTCTCTACAGACTATATTGCCTTATCCCCTTGAGCCATTTATTTAACTATGCTAAGCCTCCTTTCCTGATCTGTGGAATACCTGTAGTTCATATTGTTGGTCTGCTATTTAATGAGAAACTACATGCAAATTTATACAGTACAGTGTCTGGTACATAGAAAGGGCTCGATGAACGGTGGTGGTTAGTCTTATTATATTATTCCACATTTGGGCAATACTGAGATCCCATGCATTTCAAGGTCTGCGTTTCACTTTTTCCAACCCAGGAGCATGTCCACATATGTGCATGCCCACTGAGGAGAAGGAAGAATTCTTTTTGAGAAAGAAATCTTGCCATACTGGGTAAAAATATAAAGAAATATCCACAAACTTTGAGCAGACACTAGGACTTGTTTTCTTGAACTCTAAAAAAGACACAGGTAGAATGAACAAAAAGTTTTGGGGAAAATTTCTTGGTATTAGATACCATACTTGACAAATCTGAAAAATAAAGATCATAGGCTAATTTGCTATTTAAACTAGTAAAATGGCATGCATCCTTTTACCTAAGGTTCAACATACCTTAATGAACTACAGCATAAGCTGAGGGATGAAGTTACCTGGGGGATGGTAGTGGATTTGGGGGGAGAGTCATTGTGTATCTCTTTCTTCAATATCTACAGTTAGTTCTGTCAACTCCCTGAGAAATGAAGTGCATATTCCAAGAAAAGGCCATTTGATTTGGATTAAGTATTTGTTTGTATTTATTTAATGAGTATCTGCCTCAGAATGAAGTATTCACTGCCTAAGTATTTACAGAGAGGCCAGAGAATTAGTCTACACTTGAGTCCTCTATGTCAGTCGTTGCTAAGCTTCCTTACACTTTTCTCATCTTTATCTATAAGAGGCTGTTAGCCCTGATGGAAAAACTTTATTTTAAAATTATTTTACTTTATTGTTATTTTAAAATTCACTACAGGGTGCATGTGATTGCCAGAGAGAAACACAAAGAGGGAGAGAGAGAGAGACAAAGTGAGAAAGCACCCCTGAACCCCTAGAGGGTATGGCTATGGTACAATCTCTTCTCCATTCTCCTCTTAGGATATTTGGCACACATGCATGCACACATACAAGCCTGGTGTGTTTTTCAAGATGCTGCATCTGAGACTTGAATTGTACAGTCAGTCATGTGGGATTCAGCAATCTTAATCAACTAAGCTACTGGCTGGTCCCCTGCTGGGAAAACCTTTACTGAGGGATTTCAAATAGAAGGTAACATGAATGATAAGAACTGTTTGCTTATTGATAGCATTCTTATTTATTTTCAATTGTAACAGTAGGAAAACTAACAATGGAAAAGCCATCCAGAGCTGGGAACTAGGGTTATAGCAGCAGTGTCTGTTCCCTGTCCCAAAGATAGCCTGATCAAGAAAATGAAAAAATAATGAAATTCTACACAGGACAATCTTTCTCATCATTTTACAAAAAATATTTTGTTTCTTTTTTTTTTCCTTCCTCCTCTTTTCTCTGCTTCTAACACAATCTGACTGAATTGTTCTAGCTCTAGTAACACTTTTGCAACTTGCTGCACTTGCTCAGTATCAAAGATAAAAGAAATGGTAGGAACCACAGATCTCAAAGTATGTTACTATTAACTGATGTGTAATTTGGGGTGAGGTCCTTATTTGTTAGTAAGAGTGAAAATCCTGAAGAATACCAAAAGTAGTAGTAAACAAGGACTCACATATTTGTTCAGATCTTTTTTATTACCAATATAGAGTGATCACATCAGGTTACACATGGGAAGATACAGGGGCCAGCAGGTGGCATGGTGTTAAGGCACTGGACTCCCATATGGCAGACTGTGGGTGGTTCCTGGATCTGGAGGTTTGAAACTCATGCTGGATGAGTGTGCATGCATGCCCCAAATCCCAGGACGAGAATGGAGGAGAAGGGATTATGGCCCTCTGCCTTGGTGTGTAGGGGGATAATTTCTCACTTTCCCACTCACTGCCTCTTTCTGGCAATCACATGTACCCTATAGCAAAAAACCTTAAAAACAAAACAAAACAATTTTTAAAAAGGCAGCGGGGTGGGGGGGGTGATACAATGTGACCTGAGATGAGTAGGTCAGCATTTGACTAAGGACCTGAAGCACTGGATGATTAGAGAGAAAAAAACCTACATAATATGGCCACAATGATTCATTAGAGTTTTCAACTGAAACTAGGGACAAATTAAGGCTTTCCATTAAAGAAAAGAAGGAAATCTACTCTTTAATTAACATCACATAACATTAAATATTCCTTTTCTATAGTTTCACTGTGTTTAAAGGGCATATTGGATTGAAAGAGTCATGACAAATGCTCAGGGCAAAGAATTTCCAGCTGCAGCAACTAGAATCTGAGAATCTGTAACTCTGAAAACTTTATCAGCAAAATGCTAATTTTTTTTTCTTTCCAGAGATTTCCACTTATTATGGTATAAGTGACCTTTAAAGTTCCTCTTATGAAACTTCTCATGAATACTTCATCAACCAATCAACTACAATTGCAACAGAGAGGTATAACTTTCTTCCTCACCAGGGTAATTGAAACCTTGATTAACTTGCTCAAGTAGTTAGGTGCCTCGGTAATAGACACTGAACAAATGTATTGATACTGTCGTTAGATAAGGATTAAAGTCATGCTTATTAACCTATGTACATATGGTATGAATCATAGATGTATAATGGGCCACAGGTAATCTGCTAAACCAAATCAAACACAAGAGAAATTTTCACCCCGCTTAATTCCTGAGATAGTATGTTTCTTCCTTCCTCTACAGTACTGCTTTCTCTCCATTTCCTTTCTAAAGTACTTTCTTCTCCCACCCTTCATTTTTGCCTTCCTTTAAAGCTATGACCTCATCGTTGTCCCCTTCTTTCTCTATCTGTCAGAGTATCCACCTATTCTTACTCATAGTTCAAAAAGAATCCCTATCTCAGGAGGCCTCCCACCGCCTCCCTGGCCTTATCTCTTACTCAGCCATTGTGCTCCAGTCTCCACTTGTTTCCTTTGCTCAGAGCCTTACATTTATATTCTCTCTGTTCTTAGATATATCTCTATCAAGTCTGTGTTTAAATGTCTCCTTATCAGTGAGAGCTTCTCTGACCACCTTATACAAAATAACCCCTTTACACACTTTCCAGCTCTCTCTTCCCTACTCTTCATAACATAAAAGGTCAAACCCTGCCTCCCACCGCCTCCCTGGCCTTATCTCTTACTCAGCCATTGTGCTCCAGTCTCCACTGGTTTCCTTTGCTCAGAGCCTTACATTTATATTCTCTCTGTTCTTAGATATATCTCTATCAAGTCTGTGTTTAAATGTCTCCTTATCAGTGAGAGCTTCTCTGACCACCTTATACAAAATAACCCCTTTACACACTTTCCAGCTCTCTCTTCCCTACTATTCATAACATAAAAGGTCAAACCCTGCTGACACTTTAGATACTCTCCACATTTTCTAGAAATCTAGCTGACTTACATAGTAATAGTTTTCAGCCTAGGAGTTCTGAAAACATTAAATTACCAAGAACATTTTTACACAGTTTCCTATACACCTCATATTTCTTTATTGTGGAAAATCTTAGTGGACTTGAAAAAACATTATCTACCTTCCAATGGTGGGTTTCTTTCTAATTATCTATAGGTTATGGTTCACTGATATCTACATTTATTTTGTTAAAAACACCAGTGCTTAGTGTTTCTGAGGCCTAATAGCCATGACATTTGTCACACTGACAGAACTCAATATTCTGCTGAGAAAATTCGCTTGGGTAGAGATTAGAGTTTACATAGAGCTTCTAAGGTTAAAAGAAAAGGTATGCTCTAATTTTCAAAATAAGATCTTTGTTTTGAATGAGATGGTCACAGGATCCACAGACATTAGTACTAGATAGCTTTTCTAGTAATCTGATTTAACATAAACCCTTCTCAGGTTCAAGTGGACAGTTTATACAAAAAGTTTCTGAGTTTATTTGTTTAAATGACTCCCTATGGCAGAGGGGAAATTCACAGAAGAAACTGATGTGCTGCAGGTGAGGGAGCTAGTTGAAGTGAATTCAAGTATGTGTTCGCTAAAGTAGCCCTCTTGTATTCAGCACAACCAGCTTACTGTTCAGGCTCCTTAGGAAACAAATAAAAAATTAATGTATCTTTCACATGCAGTGCATATCTGGAAGTTTGACAGACAAACAGATCTTTGTACACCAGCATGGTCATGAAGAGAATCTCAAAGGTAAATTATTGAAAACAAGAAGAAAGAAAAAAGATTGTTATGTGCAAATCTCCTTGGATATTAAACTTGCAGTTGGTTACAAAGCGGTCATGCACCGATAATGAAGGCTGGCTGTGATCCCCAAGGCTTTCTTTAAAATTTGCCTTACAACTGCAAAAACATGTGATCTGAAGTTGAAGGAAAAACTGTCTCTCCCGTCACAGTCCATTAGAATGCTGAACTCTGATTAGATAGAAGTTAATCTGCAATCTGTAGCATGGAAAAGGTTTTCAATGCTGCATGCTTCTGCAGACATATTTTTCTTAGTAGGTATTTAAAGTATCCCTCTTTCATTCTAAGAAAGAAAAACAACTGAGTTCATGCCTCTGCGGACCACTATTGATTAAAATGTCTGAAGTGCTTTGAGTGACTATAGGAAATTAATCTGTAACATTTTTTGTTTGAACCAAAGGAACAAAATGAAATTCTAAAGTGACTGATACAGTATTTTAATGAGAAAACATCTTGGAGAGGTATGGGTGGAGGGAAATGACAAAACACATGTTATGTCACAGGTCTGAGACCTGCATTTACTGACTCAATACTGTCACCATCTTAGAAGGTGGAGGAGGCAGCACAATCAATAAGGTTTTTGATGAGACCAATTTGGGTAGGGTGAAAAGCACCTTGGAAACTTGGATAAGAATATCAAATTACTTTGACAAGTAGAATAATAGATTCACAGAAGAGGAAGGGACTTCAAGAAATGCTTGCTCTGGTCTTCTGTTGTGGATTAGGGTTCCATGACCACCCTCAGGAATTTGTTCTGGTATTTAATCACTTCTAAAGAAAATACATTCTTAGGACTCACTGGAAGCTGTCAGATTTTTAAGCTTGTATTTTTGTCTATTGGCCTCAGTAAAAAAGAAACCTGGTCAATATCTTTCTATTTTTTTTTGGGGGGGGAGAAATTTTTGCTATAGGGTGTGTGTGCTCACTGGAGAGACAGAGTAAGACAGAGAGACAAAAAGCAAGAAATCACCCCCTGGGGGGATGGCCACTCTGCAATCCCTTCTCCTCCATTCTCCTCTCGGGATCTTGGGCACGCACGCACACCCGCCCAGTGTGAGTTTTAAGTTGCCAGGTCTGGAACTCAAACTGTAGTTGACTATGTGGGTGTCTAGCGACATAACAATTATTTTTTAATAAAGGTATTGGGGACCAGCAGATGGTGTAATTTTTATGCTGGTCCCCAATATCTTTCTTAAAAAATTCTTCACAGAGGTGTAACTTGTTTCCAAGAACCACTGTAGTGACTGAGTTCCACAGAAGTGAAGCTAATCCTCTAATGCAATGTAGACAAATTGCTTAGTTTGTAGTGTAAAAGATGAAAGAAGGACTAGGGTCAGAGAGACACATGAAAAAATGGCTGGACTCCAAATTAAGTCCTTAATACCATTTTCTAGGATAACAACCTTCACAGATGCTTCTTTTCATAGACTCAATAATATTTAGGTTTTCCTGTGGTCTTCTGTACTTGCTGGACATTATTTTCAAATTAAAGGCTTCCGTGTCCTCACATTCCTCTCCAAGAAAGATGATGTCAAAAGTGGAATCAATACTCTCAGAAATGTGCTAGCCAACCTCTCCTCATTTTCCATGTTATAATTCTCCTACAATACTATAGCACTAGTTTTGTAACATTTTCAAGTGCAACCATGAAGTTATAAGATTGGTTCTGATATATTTGTTGAAACTATGAATCCTGTCCATCAAACAACCACCTTGGAAAGCCATAAACTTATTTTGGTGAGGGCCATTACTCTGTAATTGAAACTCTTCTTTCAGAATTGGCCTCAGAGTCAAATTAAATCAGTTCCATTATTTTAGATTCACAACACATTTGATCAGAGATTTTGTTTAACCATATATCTAATTCATAACATTTTACTCAGTATCACCTTTGGTTCTTTCCAAAAATCAAATCCTCTCAAATTGCAAGATTTAGTACCCTAGACAGATCTTAAGCACATGCTAGGTAACTCAGGGAAATCCAAAACAGGAGTTCTCAAAAATATTTAAGGCAATGCCATTATATTTCAATTAAGATAACAAGAACTATAAATTAATTCAACTACGTACAATTTATAGTGTAGATTCAAATTTTTAATCTATCCACATATAAAATTAAATATTTTTATTAAAAAATTCTTTAACTACATATTTTTGATCTGTCTTCTTTAAAAATAGTCATACCTATTATGCCGATTTATAGTTCGTACTACCCCACTGGAAATCAATAATCTTTCACTAGTGAATTTGTTCATGTTCTCATCTCTATGCTACCTGCTTGATGCCCTTAATTTTTTTTTATTTAAAATTTGCTAAAAGGTGTGTGTGCTCACCAGAGAAAGACAGAAACGGAGAGGGAGAAAGCATAGATGAATGGGGCATAGTCATGCCACAATCATTTTTCCATTTCTCCATCCTCTTGGGATTTTGGACATGCACACATATACACCCAGAATGTTTCTCAAGCCACTGGGTCTGGGATTTGAACCATGTGTTCAGCCATAAGGGATCTATCTCCCTTAACCACCAGGCCACAGACTGGCCCTAATGCCCTTAAATTGTATTTTACTAACTTCTAACTAAAATTGATACTATTTCTGAGGGAATATAACATATCCAAAAAAAATCTTTTTTTTAAATGAAGTGTTAAAAATCTCTGGGCATATTGCCATTGATAGTTTATCTGCCTTTTGGGTGATGGGAGGGACAGAGAAAGGAAGAAGAGGCCAAGGAAGCAATAATACTAAGAGAAAGTAGCCTGAATAGTATCCAGTGACTTGTGCCTTCACCAAGAAGCAAGAAACATTCATTCATTCATTATCTGCTATGTACTGTCCTAGTCCCTGGGAATCAACAATAGGCATTACAAGACAAAGCTCTTTTACTCATGGTACATCCAAGGAAGCAGCAGAGTACTGGTTCTCTTTTGTTCTATCTCCCAGACCTGGGGCATCATTGTACTGTCAGTTTAAACAGTATTCTAGAGTCTGGAGTATAGAGCATACTTTTATTTTCAATCATCATTGTGAATGAATGTCATACGGGAGGGAATAAAAAGCTTAGCAAATAAGGACTGGCTCTATGGGACAGGGATGATGCACTGCCGAAGAGAAGTCAAATCTCATATGGTGACTGTGGTTTGAATCCCCAGCCTGTTCGGTCTGAAACACATCAGGCACACTCATGAGCACTCAAGATTTGATGAGCTAGAGGACTGGAAGAAGGGGATTGTATCATGACCAGACCCTCTGGAGACTTTGCATCTCTCTCTCTCTTTCCTCTCTCCCTCCCTTCCTCCCTCCCTCACATGTGTATGTGAATGCACTCTCATGAATAAAGGGAAAAAAATCTTAGTAAATAAAGAGAGATTTCTTTCTCTTGAACTATAGGACATCAATTCTTTCACAGAAGTGAATTAAAACGGTTTTCCTCAATTTGCTTTTCACAAAGCTATCTTGATTGCCAGTCTGTGGTCTTCTCAGTAGAAAGTGGCTGCTGATTTGTTGTCCTATCTTCCAAGATACTGACAGCAAGATGTCTCTCTAGTAATTATGGAGTAGCACCTTTGATGTTGTCTGAACAATCAGGGTAATTTTTATATGTAGAAAAAAATATGTCTATCTATCTATCTAACCACACTAGAAAACAAAAGAATGGAAACCAAATGACACAAATAAAAATGGAAGGCATGAAAAAGTATGGCAACACAGGACCTAGGGGTCACTGTGGTCCATAAATTAATCTATGTCATTAATCTAATTCTCTCTCAAATTAATTGGAGACTCCAAGGACTGCTTCATTAACCTCCATAACAAGATGCACTCATTCTGTCTTATGATTAATGTTAACATGAATGTTACATATGTAACATGTATTCAGATACTCATGTCTTTAAGTGCACTGCCTCCATGTTGGCTTAGTTTAAGTATCTGAAAGGGCAGGCTTGGTGCTGTTTTAGCTTTTTTCAGGTGTAATATTCTATTCAGAAAAGTATTTATAACCATAAGCCTAAAATAGCATCTAATACAAAGGAAGTATGCAATAACTTCTTTTTTCTCTTTTTGTTCACTTGCTAGAAGACATGTGCATGCTCCAGAGAGAGATAGCACGGGTCGGGTGAAGAAGAAAGCACCCTCCAATGGGACATGGTCACATCACAATCCCTTCTCCTCCCTTTCTCCATCCTATCAGGATTTGGGACATGCATACACACATACCTGGCATGTTTTGCTAGCCACCAGGGCCAGAATTTGAATTGTGGTCTTTTATGTGGGATCTGGAGTTCTTAGTCACTAGGCCACAGTGCAGTCCCTGCAGTAATTACTTTTTAATTAATGAAGACAGTGTTGATTATTTTAAATACTAGTCCAGCAAAGCGTATGCAGTAACAAAATTCTTACTTGGTTTTATCATTCTTGATGGTTTTGCCTTTCTGAAAGCGCTGAGCTTTATTTATGTGCTAAGTAACTCTAAAGGCAGATGCAGATTCACCACAAAGCTAAAGAAGTAAAAGCATCAGGACCTCTCACTTAAATGGGAAGGACACTGGCAATGTACTCACCTGGCCACGTGCTTTTGTAAAATTTGTAAAAAGTACACATTTTTAAAGGTGTTTCTTTTTAAAAAATGATTCCTCTCAAGTTATAAACTCAGGTCTCACAAATCTGGATCTTCCTCTGTTTAGGGGATATAAAAATATCCAGAAAAGAAGTCTGATGATGAATATAAGAAGTGCTAAAAGTCTGGGAAATGCCAAACCATGAACAGAAAATGGATAATTAAGCAAAGAGAAGACTGGATTAAGGGGCAGAACTATATCCATGGACATGACAGAGATATTTATTTAAAGGATCAGGTTTATCGGATATCTTCTAGATTTCTAGAAGTCAGAATAATAGGGCCTATATTTAAATTTTAAAAAGAGAAACTCTGAGAATCAAAAAGAACTTTGCAGTGAGAATGACAAAGCAGTGGGACTGAGTTATGAAATGGCTTTCCCTAGAAAAATACTTGAAAGATTAAGTAGCTACTGAAGGGTTAGAAAAAAAAAGGCAGGCACCTGAGTTATGAGATAAATCCATAGAGAATTCCTCAGTTTCTATTCTAGGATACTCTGGCTCTATAGGTATAATGTGTTTGAGTCATTAGATTATAAAATATTTCATACTCTAAACAATAGTTAGAATTTAAAAAGAGTATACAATTTCATGTCTCTTGTTGACACCTTGAATCTTGGATATGCTATAGAAGAGAGAGTTGATCTGTGAAAATATCTGAAAACAATATAGTGTGGATCACTTAAAAATTGAGTTTGAGTGGGACAGAGGTTAGAACCAGGGATATTCTGCTTTAAGATCCTTTTTACAAACTAGAAATAATAAGAGCATTGCTAAATAGTAGTGATCACATTCTGGGAAGCAAGCCATTCCATCTGTATATGAATTCTCCAGCTATATTCCACAATGTAAAACACATCTCACTTGTGATTATATCCTTGATAGTGACCTAGATTTGGCTGAATATCACTGCTTACTTATTGATGGGAATATCCTTTCTTACTACGCTAACGATCTACTGTCCTCTCCTTTACCACTAGTTTCTCTGGGTACTGAGCCATTATTTATAGAGGAGTTTTCTGGATTCACCATGAATCTTCTGCTCGAATTGCCTTATTTATTGGTATAGAGGGATTTCACCATTAGGCTTGATAAGTTGGACAAATAACTTAAAAGATTTAGGGAGTTTCCAGACACACTAGATTTTACTTTCTGAATAAAACTTTGCAATAATATATATCATGTTTTAGATCTGACTTTTCTCAGTGTGCACTTCTGTATAATGCCTGTTTGACATGTGGGCAATGTACAATAAAATGCCACTGATATTCTCTGTATATTGTGAATTTTTCTATCTAAGAACTACTAAAGGTAAAATATAATACTTAAGATATGCTTAAGAAATTTAATACTATTACATTTTATATTCTAAAAGTTACGGATATTTCACTTTTTTAAAAGTATGACAACTCCCCAAAAGAGAGAAGCTGAAATTTTTCATTCTCTTCAAAGGGTCTTTGAAGATGGCAAGATTTAGGGAAAAGTAGAAAGATCAGGTATGTTCGAAGAATAGCCCTTCTCTAATGATTTTTAACCATAAAAAGAAGAGAAAGCCTAGAGACATAAACAGGTGAGTAGCTGGCTATGGATAAATAATGAAAATTTAAAAGGTCATAGTTGGTTACAAGTGAATAATAAATCTCAAAGTGATGCTGACAAAGGAGAGGTTTGATACTAGAATGTACAAATAAAATGGAGTAAACATGAGATACTTTCTGAGCATATTGTTTGCTTTGCTTAAGAAACTTTCATTTACCTGGAATAGTTCACTTTGGGACTGCACAACTTAGAGTGATGGGGTGAAAGTAGACAAGTTCAAGAACTGTAGTAAAATATTTGCTGAATCAATGTTGATGAAGTGTCCAAGGAATCATTAAAATAATGAAAGGCTTTGAAAAGTTGGCAGAGAGAAAGAGAGAAAGAACAGCTACAGACTTTTAAAACATTTAATCCAGAGGCCATTTATTACATTTCTAGCAGAGGAGGAGTATTACTACCAGCTACCAACATGGTTACCAGTCAATAAATGTCTGCTGCTTGCTTGTATGTGCCACAGACTCTGTTGTGTAATTAAAGTGAGACAAGTGAGACACTTTCACTCCAGAACTCTCAGAATAAAGAAGAAAACAGGTCTGTACACCACCAATTATACTGACTAGGGTGTTAAAGCAACCACATTAATAATGTGATTTGAGCATTCAAGAAAGGGAGCAATTAATTCTCCCTGGAGTTAGGGAAAGTGCATTAGGAAAGACAACAGAAAGTAGCAATTGCATGGAATCTTGAAGGATAAGCATTATTTCACCAAGATGAAGGGAAATCGTGAGTAGAACTTCATTCCAAGCAGAGAAAAATAATAGTGGTTGGATGAATTAGATCACCAAGGGTTTCCAAATTATAGTTTAGACTTTACTGTTACTCACAGGAGGCCACTGAAGTTTCTGAGAAGGTGAATGCCCCAGTGAGACCCATGTTTTAGAATATTCGGCAGTTTGGAGGATGCTAAGACTAAACTCAAGACAACTGAAAAGGTGATCACAGTAGTCCACGGAAGGGATGATCAATATCAAAATTAAGCAATTAAAGTAAGGGTAAAAATAGTATGAATTTGAGAAATATTTTTCAGGCAAAATCAACATGAATTGGACATTGAAGAAGTAGAACTTTCTTTTGAGGTAAAAAAAAAAAAAAGACAACAGATTGTGCCATTAGCTAAAAATGAATGGATATAGTAGGAAGTTGAGAAAAGAGGTAATGAATTCCATTTTGAATATGATGAGTTTGAGGTAGTTGTGTTGAATCTAGTTAGAGGCATTCAGCAGACAGTAAACATGAATGTGGAGCTAAAGAATAAGGACACAACTCAGGAAACTATAGAAACCATGAGAAAAAACATGAACCACCCAAGAAAAACTATGCAGAGCCAAGGGTAGACTCTTGGTGATGCTTATATTTAAGACTGATGAAAGGAGATCAAATAAATAAACTTGAAGTAATATTTCTACTCAAAATAATAACCAATAAAGCCTGCCCTCATTATAACAATGGACTGTTTTTGTGATCAAAACAGTCCTTGCATATTATACTACAAGGTAGAGGAAAAGGGAAACCTGGTGGTATAAAACATTTATTTTGTACCTAGTTTACTATAGGCACTAAGCGTCTTTGGTCTCTGTGGATGAATAAGTGAGGTCAGGACTAAAGGCTGAGCATGACTTGGGTCTCACATAGTAAGCTTGGAGACTCCCCCTATTGTTGTCTTAGCCTGCTTAGCCTGCAAGATGAACAAAGTATTTCTGCTTGAAGGACTATGTATAAAGAAGCAAATACCAGGGGACCAGCAGGTGGCATGGTGTTTAAGGTGCTGGACACTCTCATATGGCTGACCATGATTCAAGTCCTGGGCCTGGTGGCTTGCTTTCTCACTTTCCCCCACTCTCTCTGTGTGTGTGTGTCTCTCTCTCTGATAAAATTAAAATAAATGAATGAATAAAATAAATAAAGTTAAATTATTCTTTAAAAAAAAAGAAGCAAATACCACTTAAAAAAGAAATGGGAAGTCAACCGCCAAACTGATACCAAGTCTATACTAATGAAACTCCAAGTTCTCATCTTCTCAAAAGCAATCTTCCCTTTGAAGGAGAGATTGTGTTTGGAAGTTAAAACTAAGAGACTAGATCTGTTTCCTATGAATTCCCTAACAGAATCTTACCTCCACATCCTGGTTTGAATGCTCTATGTAAGCGTCAGCAAACTTTTTACAGTAAAGGACAAGACAGTAAATGTTTTCAGCCTTGTGGGTCATATAGATTGTGTCTCAACTACTCCACAGTGCAAATTGCAGCATGAAAGTAGCAATAGAAAATACAAAAAGCAAATGAATTTTGAGTGTACACTAATACAACTTAATAGGTATACCTTGTTTTATTGTGCTTTGTTTTATTATATGTTGAAGATACTGAGTTTTTTACAAATTAAAAGTTTGTGACAACTTTGCGAAGAGCAAGTCTATCAACATCATTTTTTCAACATGTGATCACTTGGTATCTCTGAGTCACATTTTGGTAATTCTCATAATATTTCAATTTTTTTCATTATTACAATGGTCTGTTGTGATAATCTGTGATCAGTAATAACTATCAGCTCCTGTTTATTCTCATAGTTTCTTCCTAGTTTTCTGAATTGTGGGTTTCTTTGTTTGTTTCTATTTGTCAGAGGGGTCATATGCTCACCAGAGAGAGACAAAGAGAAAAAGGACTCCCGCCAATTGGAATGTGGTCAAATTGCAATCCTTTCTTCACCATTTCCTCATGCTGACAGGATTTTGGGAGTGTACACATGTGTTCCTGGCATGTTTTTCAAGCTTCCAGGGTTGGGATTCAAACTACAATCAGCTAATTGGGATCGAGCTTCTTTAACTACTAGGTTATGGGGCCAGCTCTGAGTTGTGTTGTTTGATGTTACTGTGGTAATTGTTTGGGGGTACCATGAACTGTGCCCATATAAAACTGAGAATTTAAGTGGTTTCTAAATGTTTAAGTGAAAGGAAGAGTGGTATGTCTCTCACTTGAAACCAAAAGCTAGAAATAATGAAACTTAGTGATAAAACCATGACAAAAGTCAAAATAAGCTGATAGTTAGACCTCTTGTGCTAGTTATAAAAGTTTTGAAAGCAAGAAAAAAGTTCTTGAAAGAAATAAAAATATGCTACTTCTGTAAACACATAAAGAATAAGAAAGCTAAACAGGCTTTCTTTTTAAAATAATTATTAAATTTAATTAATTAATTAATTAGACCAGAGAGGGACAGAATGAGAGAGAAAGGAAAAGTAAGAAAGCAAGCCACCAAGTCTGGTACTTGCACCAGAGATGGCCATGTACGGGAGTCCAGCCCTCGTAACCACCATGCCACCTGTTGACCCTTAAACGGGCTTGTTGTTATTGTTGTTGTTATGTAGAATTTTAGAGGACTGGATGGAAGATCAAACCAGATACAATAGTCCCTTACGCCAGAGCATAATCCAGAACAAAGCCCTAACTCTCTTTAATTCTATTAAGGCTGAGAGAGATGAAGAACCTGCAGAAGAGAAGTTTGAAGCTAACAGAGGTAGGTTCATGAAGTTTAAAGAATTAAGTTATCTCCATAACATAAAAGTGCAAATTGAAACAGGAAATCTGATGTAGATACTGTAGCAAGCTATCCAGAAGATCTAGGTAAGATAATTGATAAAGGCGGCTACACTAACCCACAGATTTTAATGTAGGTCAAACAGCTTTCTATTGGAAAATGTGATCTAAGACTATATAGAACTATAGAGAGGAGAAGTCAATGCCTGCCTTCACACAGGACAGACTGACTCTTTTTGGA
Organism: Tupaia belangeri chinensis; assembly: GCF_000334495.1. Taxonomy (NCBI): domain Eukaryota; kingdom Metazoa; phylum Chordata; class Mammalia; order Scandentia; family Tupaiidae; genus Tupaia; species Tupaia belangeri. Next base: position 1,772,027 of record NW_006204341.1, read on the forward strand.
GCAAATGAACCTAGTGACTTTAAGATGGGGAAAGGGAAGAAACATTGGACATATAAAATAATGTGAAGTTCAGTATTCAAAAAGAAAAAAAAATACTTGATTCTAGCTACCATGTACTAGTCATGAGAACTTTGTCAATTTTTAATTTTCTGAGTTATTCTACATACAATGGAAAGGAGAGATGATATGTACAAAATTCCCAAAATTTTAGGGCCCTTAAGAATCTTCCTAAATCTTGGGACTAGCAGGTGGCATAGTAGTTAAGCACTGGACACCCATGAGGTTAACCATGGTTTGAGTCCTGGCCCTGGTGGTGGCTTGAAACTCATGCCTGGTGCGTGTGCACCCAAAAATCCTGAGAGGAGAATGGAGGAGAAGGGACAGCAGTATGGTCATCCCCCCTGGGGGGTGATTTCTCACTTTCTCTCTTTCTATCCCCAGTGAGCACATGCACCCTGTAGCAAAAATCTCTTAAAAAAATAAAATTTTGCTGAATTGATCTGCCTGCACTCTATAAATGAAATAACAAACTCTGGATTATATCACATCTGCATGAATTATTGAATATGTTAAGCCCATTGTTGAGACCCAGTGCTCATAAAGAAAGATTCTTCTTCAAAGACTTCTGCTCATAAATGGTGCACCTGGTCACCCAAGAGCTCTGATGGAGATGAACAAGGACATTTTTTGCTGAATTGATCTGCCTGCACTCTATAAATGAAATAACAAACTCTGGATTATATCACATCTGCATGAATTATTGAATATGTTAAGCCCATTGTTGAGACCCAGTGCTCATAAAGAAAGATTCTTCTTCAAAGACTTCTGCTCATAAATGGTGCACCTGGTCACCCAAGAGCTCTGATGGAGATGAACAAGGACATTAATGTTGCTTTCATGACTGTTAATACAATATCCATTTGGAGTCCATGTATCAGAAAGTCAGTTAGACTTTGACATCTTATAGTTTAAGAAACTCATCTTGGGGACCAGCAGTTAGTGTAATGGCTATGTCGCTGGACTCCCACGTAGTCGACTGCGGTTCGGGTCCCGGACCTGGTGGCTTAAACTCACGCCACGTGCGAGAGCATCCGTGCCCAAGATCCCGAGAGGAGAATGGAGGAGAAGGGATTGAGGCGTGGCCATCCCCCTTGGGGGGTGATTTCTCGCTTTCTGTCTCTCTGTCTCTCTCTGTCTGTCTGGCGAGCGCACGCGCCCTATAGCAAAAACCTCTCAAAAAAAAAAAAAAAAGAAACTCATCTTGTACAGCTATTGCTGCCACAGATAGTGATTCCTCTCTTGCATCTAGACAAAGTAAATTGAAAATCTTCTGGAAAGATTCACCATTCTAGGTGCCATTAAGAACATACATGATTCATGGGAGGATGTCAAAATATTATCATGACAGGAATTTGGAAGAAACTGGTTGCAACCCTCATGGATTACTTTCAGGGGTTCAACACTTTAGTGGAGAAAGTAACTGCACTTGTGGTGGAAACAGCAAGATAACTGGAAGTACGGTCCAAAGATGTAACAATTTCATAATCAAATTTGCATAGATGATAATTGCTTCTTACAAATGAGCAAAAAAAAAAAAAAAAAAAAAATTCCTGAGATGGAATCTACTACTTACTAATGAAGATGCCAAGAACCTTGTTGAAATGATAACAAGGAATTTAGAATATTATATAAACTTAGTTGAGAAAGCTGTGGCAGGGTTTGAGATGACTGACTCCAACTTTGAAAGTTTTACCATGAGTAGAATACCATCAAAGAGTATCTATCGCATGCCTTAGAGAAATATTTCATGAAAAGAAGAGTCAATG
>NW_006204341.1:1774007-1777324 GCF_000334495.1 Tupaia belangeri chinensis
TTTTTTTTTTAACCAGTAAAGTACTTTTAAAATTGAAGTATGAACATTATTTTTTCACACATAGCATTTCACACCAATAGACTCCAATATAATGTAAACATAACTTTTATATGCACAGGGACACTGGGAGACCAAACAATTTGAGTGACTCCCTTTATTGTGATACTAGCTTTATTGTAGTGTCTGCAACCCTACCAGCAATATCTTGAAGGAATGCCTGATGGGTGGGATTTGACCTCAGGGTCTTGGATTACATCATCCCTAATCCATACCAAGGACGGGGCCACTCCCAGAAGTATACCAATGTGAAAAACAAAGATCATAAAGCTGGATTAGGAGACTATAATAGATAGGTCAAATTGTGGAATGTTCTTCAGACAGGGAAAAATCCTAGGCTAAGGAAGATTAGGCAGCCACATATATCAAGTGCTTTGGAGGTACAAGAAAGGCTGCCTTTCTCCTAAATATTTCCTCGATCAGCTAACCATACTGCAAGAAGTTCTTGACAGTAGAATTTGCTCTGCTGGACTAAGGCATTGTCGTGAACTGAAAGGGCATATATGTAGTACAGAATGAGTGACACGTTAGTACTGCATTAGTTTATCAGATCAACTAGCTGACAGCTGGCAGCTAACAAGAACCACGGGAAAGGAATCCAAGATGGACTAAATATAAGTTTCTTATAATTTTTCATATTTTTGACACTAAAAATATGCGTTTACTCCACTACATGCATTGCTATACATCTCACCTTTTGTCAGGGCTTCCTGTCTAGAAACCTATTTGGGGATGCTAATGTCTGTCTTTCTAAAAAAGATTTCTGAATTACCTTGGGGAAGAAGTAGTCACTGATATTGAATTAGTAATTTTTAATTAGTACTTTAATACCGCAAATACAGTTTTTGCCATGTTTTATTTTCTCTTGAAAAAGGAAAGGCTTGGGACCAGCAGTTAGTGTAATGGCTATGTTGCTGGACTCCCATGTAGTCGACCGTGGTTCATGTCCCGGACCCGGTGGCTTAAAACTCACGCCGGGTGCATGTACATGCGTGCCCAAGATCCCGAGAGGAGAATGGAGAAGGGATTGCAGCATGGCCATCCTCCCTGGGGGGTGATTTCTCACTCTCTGTCTCTCTGTCTCTCTCTGTCTGTCTGGCGAGCGCACGCACCCTATAGCAAAAACCTCTCAAAAAAAAAAAGAAAGAAAGAAAAAGAAAGGTTTTATTAATTAACAAGGACAAGAGCCACAGACTTATAAATGACATGAGGAAAAGGACAAAGATCTTCTCACAGGTTTCTTCCTTTATGTTTTGAACTTGACCTATGTCTAAAAGTAAGCAATGTGCCATACTTCTTGGTAAAGCTCCCTATTTACATATCCCCCATATTCTAGAAGATAATGTTACAATTATTTAGCTGAAATGATAAAATCCCTTGGCAAGACTATTTCTCTCAAGTGAGACAGAATTCATTTTTATTTCTTCTATACCACATAATGATACACTGCCAATGGAATAGTTAGGGTTTGTATGAAAACCACCAAAGCGTGCATTTCACAAATACATTTAATTCATTTGTATCTTCTCAATTTGGAATTTTTGACAACTCAAGCAATGCTGAGCAGAAATTTACTTTTGTGCTGTCTGTCCTACAGATAGTTTTACTTGCCTGCCCTGATCAGCCAACACCAAACTTGTTACTTGCTGGCAAAGCCCTGAATTGATTTTGCTGCTCACTGTATAAGGCTACATCCTCAGGGAAGAAGTCCCTGGAGGGTGAATCATGGTTACTCTAAGACTCTCCTTGACAGTGATTATTTTAGGAACGGGCATGTGACCCAATCCTAGATGAAATCTAAAGGAAAAGTCTGCCCAGGAAGTTCTATAAAAGTTTTCCTAATACAAAAAAAAAAAGAAAGAAAGAAAGAAAAAAAGAAGAAGAAACTATGGGAGACATAAACTTTCTTCTTTGTTTGATGTCACCATATTTGCATGTGATGCCTGTAATAACTGCAATCATTTTATAACCATGAGTCAATATGCCAAGGATGGCAGGCAGCAATATTTGAAAAATTCTGGGTCCTAGATGATATCACTAAGTTAATAAACTAACCAATTCTGTAACTGCCTTACTGCCTCACTTCTTATGATGTGAGAAAGTAAAATCATATTCTTAAGCCAATTTTAGTTATGCTTTTTGCCACTTGGCAGACAAAAGCATCCTGATACTCTAATACTAAAACATGCTAGTCTGTTTAAAAGCAAAATTAAACCAATTATTTTAAAGCACTTAGAAAAATAATTGAATGATAATGTTTATATACACAATCAATTACTGTATTAATTATAAACTTCCTTAGTGTATTCATCAAAACCTGCTAGCTAAAGGGTTACCTAAAACACAAGGGAACTTCAGAAAGTTCATGGAAAAATAGAATTAAAGTATGAATTTTGGGATAAGCAGATGGTGTAATGGTTACATCAATGAACTCTCACATAGTCAACCATGGTCTGAGTCCTGGACTTGGGGCTTAAAATTCATGCTGGGTACATGTGTGTGCATGTGTGCATGCCCAAAATCCGAAGAGGAGAATGGAGAACGGATTGAAGCAAGGCCATCCCACCTTGGGGGCGATTTCTCGCCTTCAGTCTCTCTGTTGCTCTCTCTCCAGTGAACATGTGCACGCTAAAAAAAAAATACTTCTCGCAAAAAAAAAAAAAAAAAAAGGGGGGGGGAACAAGCAGTTAGGGCAATGGCTATGCCACGTAGTCAACCGCGGTTCGTGTCCCAGACCCAGTGGCTTAAAACTCACCCCGGGCGTGTGTGTGTGCGTGCCCAAGATCCCGAGAAGAGAATGGAGGAGAAGGGATTGCAGCATGGCCATACCACCTGGGGGGTGATTTCTCGCTTTCTATCTCTATGTCTCTCTCTGTCTGGCAAGCACATGTGCCCTATAGTGAAAACCTCTCCAAAAAAAAAAAAGTGTGATTTTTAGGGGTCTGCAGGTAGTATGGTGGTTACGGTGGTTAAGGCACTAAATCCCACATGACCAACTGTGTGGTTCAGTCCAGGACTGGCAGCTTGAAAACATGCCTAGGGTGTGTGTGCACATGCATGCTCAAAATCCTAACAGAAGAATGGAAGAGAAGGGATTTTAGTGTGGCCATCCCCTTTTCCTCTCTCCCCAGGAAGAGAACACTATGCAAAAGTTAAAAAACAAAACAAAAAAACCTACCAGTTTATTTTAGCGCAAAAATTTTAAATCCACGCATAGTTGTCTTCATAATATACAATTTTCATTAACTTTTGAAGGCACC
>NW_006204341.1:1777415-1801399 GCF_000334495.1 Tupaia belangeri chinensis
AGCCAACCACAGTTCTAATCCCAGTTCTAATGGCTTGAAAAACGTGTCAGGCATGTATGTGTGCAAGCCCCAAATCACAATGAGAAGAAAAAATGGAAGTAAAAGGATTGTGGTATGACCACACTGATTTGGAGGGTGCTTGTCTTTTCTCTCTCTTCAGTGAGCACATGTACCTCTGGCAATGAAACAAAAGAATAAAAACACTAACATTTGAAAAAATAATGCTCAAATGTAATAAAAGTATGTTCCTTCGGAAATATTCTATTCTTAAAGATTCAATATCGTATGTAAGAACAACTACCAAAGAGGTATTAAAGAGGTTTAAGCTTAGATAGAATTTTATTTTAAAATCTTATACTTTAACTTAAAAAGCAAACATTTGTGCAAATACTTTCCTGTAGATGTAAGCTGATGAAAGTGGATGTCTGAAAACACTAAAATATTTAACATCCAAAATAAATTTTTAAGTTTTTTTTTTTGGAGAGGTTTTTTGCTATAGGGTGCGTGCGCTCGCCAGACAGAGAGAGACATAGAGACAGAAAGCGAGAAATCACCCCCCAGAGGGGATGGTCACGCCGCAATCCCTTCTCCTCCATTCTCCTCTCGGGATCTTGGGCACGCACGCACACGCGCCTGGGGTGAGTTTTAAGCCACCGGGTCCGGGATGCGAACCACGGTCGACTACATGGGAGTCCAGCAACATAGTCATTACGCTAACTGCTGGTTCCCAATTTTTAAGTTTTTGAAGCCATCAACCTGTATCTACCATCTAGAGATGATGTTGGTCAATATGATATTTATTATTCCATCCCATTTTAGATAACCATCTATTTTTCTCTTTTTAACCAATGTAGATTTTATATTCTTCTAATGTACATCAGTCTTTTTTTTTCTCCTAGATGAAATACACAGAGAAAAACAATAAAATTTTCTTCTAGATGAAATACACAGAGAAAAACAATAAACTATTCCAGACTCTACTCTCTGATATAAGTTTAGTTCTTTTGTGCTTTGTTAATGAAATCTGAAAATGACTCAACTAAGCAATCATATTGAGTAATCCAATAGTTTGAACACAGAATTTATAAGACCCCTAAAGAAAAATGGACTTTGAGCATCTTTTTAAATTGCCAAGAGAATAAATGGATTAATGGTCTATTCCCTGGCTTTTTAGGAATACCACACATTCTCTAGTTCACTCATTCACCCCATCAAAAATTTGAGGAAATTATGATATCATGAAACCAAATGCTTATAGAAAATGACATTAAAACAGATATATGAGTAAAAACAATAGCCTTTTCATCATTAAGATTACACATGCTTTATGTCTTAAAAAATAGTTTCAGAGATTATATTCTAAGACATTAAAACTTTTGGTTCAGTTTCTGAAAATAAGAATTTTAATGGCCAAAAAGCATATGAAAAAATGTTCGGCATCACTAATAGTCAGGGAAATGCAATCAAAACTAAAATAAGACATCATATCACCCCAGTTAGAATAACTAATGTCCAAAAGACAAAAGAACAAAAAATGCTGGCAAGGATTTGGAGAAAGAACTCTTTCACACTGTTGGTGGAAATGTAAATTAGTACAGACATTATGGAAAACAGTATGAAGGTTCTTCAAAATACTAAAATTAAAACTACCATATGAACCAGCAATCCCACTACTAGCCATATATAGAAAGGAAGAGAAATTGGTTTGTTGTAGAGATATCTATACTACAATGTTTACTGCAGCACTATTCCCAATAGCCAAGATATGGAATGAATCTAAGTGTCTATCCACAGATGAGTGGATAAAGAGAATGGTTCATATACACAATAGAATACTATTCAGCCATCAAAAAGAATGGAATCCTGCCATTTCAAGCAATATGGATGGGCCTGGAGGACATTATGTTAAATGAAATAACCCTGGCACAGAAAGAGTAAAAGTACATGTTCTAACTCACTTGAGGCAAGTAAAAAGGTGGCCTCACAGAAGTAGAGAGGAGACTAGTGGTTACTAGAGAACAAGTAACCACAGGTAGGAGTAGGGGCCAGAGGGAGAATAGGGAGTTGTTTGTAAATGGATAGAAAAGTATAGCTAGATTAGAGGAAGACATTTTAGTGTTCTATAGCACAGCAGGGCAACAGCACAGTAGGGCAACTATAGTTAACAATAGTATATTACAAATAGTTAAAAGAATATTTGGAATGTTTCTAGGAAAAAGTAATGACATGTTTCTAGCACAAAGTAATGACAAATGTGTGAGATGATGGATATACTAAACTTGACTTCATTGTTATACATCATATTCATGTACTGAAAAATCACACTGTACCACATACATATGTACAATTATTGTGTGTCAATTAAAAATATTAAAAATTGGCTCAATCAGAGGGTGAGAGAAAACGAAAGAAAAAAAAAACACAAGACATATATTTTGGACACTTAATCTCATTTTAAATCATAATACTACTTTTGTAAGAATGTTTCTGAATATATTACAAACCCTTATATCATGAATAATGTGCATTTGTAAATGGAAATGGTATCTCTCAGAGGTAAAAAATAAGTTTTATACACAATAAGGTGAATTCATGTTCTCTTTTCCTCCTCACTAATTGATAATATCTGCACACTGTGATCAGGATCCTACAGTTACCACATTATGGTAGCCTTAATTGTTAAACTTTAGCAAGACATGGTCACAGGTAGCATATAAAGATTAAAGAGACCTAGGTGTCTTAAGGGTGCTTTGTCTTGAGTTCTTTACCCAATCTGATCTGATGATAACATCTCACTTGGCATCCTCCTGAGAGACTGCCCAGCATCAAAAACACAGCACCATCCTTAAAGATGACATCATATGTGTCTGCCAGTAGCCTGGTGGTGATGTGAGCTTTATCCCCCAAGGCTGTCTACAGAATTCGAGTCCCTGTCCTGAAGGCTTGGAAAACACACTCGGTGTATATGTATGCATGCCCAAAACCCCAGGAGAGAGACATGGAAGAGAAGGGATTGTAGAATGGCCATCCCCTATAGGAGGAACTTTCTCAATTTTCCCCTCTCTTTTTCTTCAGCAAGCGCAAGCGCTCTCCGGCAAATTGAAAATAATAATAATAACAATAATAATAATAATAATAATAATAACATCATAGAAACTGTTCTCAGAAGCCCCTGTATTCCTCCCACTAGGTTCTCTTATTGCTACACTCCTGACTTATGTGTAAAAGCCCTGCTTGCCTCTCAATTGTGGAGATGGTACTTTTGAGAGTCATGGACTCTACCATCCTCTTGGCCATTATCTCCTGTAATAACACCATTCTCTAAGCAAATTCTTATTGTCTCAGAAAGTTGACTTACTGTGTGACAAGAAATAAGGCCCAATATGAACATTTCTCCATAAAACAAAGATATCTCAGTTGAAGTAAACAGTGATTCTTAAATGAAAGTACATAGCAGAGACCAGTAGCAGAGTGCTTAGGAAACACTAGTGTAAATAGGCCCAACTGGTGATTCAGCAATTACTATTTAAGGCTCCCAGCCTCAAGGAACTTTGATTAAGGTATTATATAGAAAACAAAAAGAGAAAGTAAGCTTCCATCGATCTATTTATAGCTAGCTTGTAACAGTCATGATTGTTAGCATGGTGCCAAAGACCAGATGTTTGTAAGCCAATTAACATTTTTAATCACAACTGAAGATATATTCATTGGCAGTATACAGTGAATACTGATGGACATATCCACATAGGCGTTTTCTTATTTTTTAGTTTTTTGTCACAGTGCTCATGCACTCGCCAAAGAGAGATTGAGAGAAGGATAGTGAGAAGTCATCCCCTAGGGGGGATGGCCATGCTGAAATTCCTTCTCCTTCACTCCTTCACTCTCCTCTCAGGATTTTATGCATGCACACACACATGCTGGTATGATTTTCAAGCCACTGGTCCAGGACTAAAATCATGGTCAACTCCTTAACCATCATGCAACCTGCTGGTCCCAACCACTAACTTTTTTACAAATTGATACAAATTTTAGGATTTAACTTTCAACAAGACTTTTGTTATTATCGTTTTAAGAGAAAAAAATCTGCAATCTAAATATATATGTACATATACAGGGAAATGCCAGAAAGGCTATATGCCAAGGTATTATTAATTATCTCTGAGTAGTATAATTTCAGTTGATTTTTTTCTTTTTTTTGTCATCTGTATTTTATATTTTTTTACAATTTAAATGCACTATTGATAATATAAAAATTTTACGAGCCATGTGAACCAGGATAGCTTTCAATAATGCATACAATATGAGTAATTAAAACAATACAATAATGAAGTTGATAAAAGAAATTATTAAAACATTAAATTGATGTGATAAATATACGTGTTATTATCTTGTCCAGTACTATTATAAAATTTATAGGAGGCCATTGTTTTGGACTAAGTTCCTACACTAGGCCCCCAAAAATCAGACTAAAAACCAAAATGGAGTCATTTATACATAAGTTCTATATAACCAACCCAAACTAAACTGTTATACCTTCAGAGAAATCAGGAAAGAGAGAGATAATGGCCCAATGTTCCAAATGTGCCAGTTTCGGTTGGCATGGTAATGAAGTTCCCTCTGCTTTCATACTTACAAAAAAGTAACCTGACTAACCAGTTACTATTCTATTTGCTCTGTCTTCCTGTGCCCACTGTACAAAAAAAGTAAATCCGAAGTGACCAATCTGGTTTTAGTTCTTTGCTTCTGCTTCCTTTGGCCTTCTGTGTCTATAAAACCAAGCTCTTCTGCTCAGCTCATCAAAATGCTTTTTCTGTTTATGAAATAAAGTGTTGCCCAATTCTAGAACAAATATAGTCAGTTAAAATCTTTAAACTAAATTGTTGTAATTTTGTCATTTCACAGTACAGATTTTGCTTACTAATTTAGATTACTGCACATTGTTTTCCAAATGATCATTTTTTAAATCTTTTTTTAAAAAATATTTTTCTTTATTCATGAGAGTGTGTGAGCATACATGAAAGAAAGGGAAAAGAGAAAGAGAAAGTGATGAGCACCCTCTACAGGGTCTGATAATGCCGCAATCCTCCTCCTCCACTTCCAATCATCAACCCGTAAGACTGTAAATCATTCATACATATCTTTAGTGATTAGCATGGAACTTGACCCTAGTGCTAATCACTGAGGCTATGGAGTTGAAATCATGACAGGGTAAAATGTGCTAGGATGGAGGTATGAAAACACACAGAAGGGTTATCTAGACCAAAAGGGAGTGTTAGGGAGGACTTCTTAGTGAAAGTGACTTAAACAAGTTGGTAAACAAACGGGAGAGAAAGGAGGGGGCAGATAAGACAAAAGAAGCTCAATGGGCACAATTCCCAGGAAAGTCCTGCCTCCTACTACTTTACACAGGAGCTGGGGCAAATGTTCTGCTAAAAGGTTGATTAGTGAATGGGCAAACAAAGGAGGATGATGCAGAATGAAGGAAAACTCAGTAAGCTGGGACTCAGTGGCACCTGCAGCATTGACTATAGGAATTTTCATGCTCTAGCTATATACAGGCATGCTTTGAAAGCAGTCAGTATCTTTGGCCAATCACGAAACTCCTGAAAAAGTCAGCTTGTACACCCTATTGCTTATCTTATAACTTTCCTACTTCCTGGTGTTTGGACATAATTCAATAATAACTTATTTATGGGGAATACCTACATGAAAAATTATATATGAGGTGACATTGTGAGAAATAAAGTTACTGCATTTGTTTCCTGGTTCTAGTTCTTATTAAACTTTAATAGGAAAAGGAGATATTGAACTAATTTTGTTAATATTTTCATTGTTAACTATTACACTGTCTTAGATTATTAAAGGGCAGTATTCACACTGTCATAAATAATTCTGAAAACTTTTAGAAATATTTATAGAAACATCTATAGTTTTGCTTTATAATATTAACCTACTGGGCTGCCTAGAAAGTCATGACACATTTTTTGCATAGAAAAATATATCTTGACTTTTCCAAAAACCTAATAAGATGTACACATTTTTGAAAAAACATTTATACCAATAGGCATTTTTAACATGTTGGGAAATTTGGGTTTTCTTTCAACTATGTATGCCATTATTACATATTCCTTTAGTTCCTTATGATATAATATTTAGCTTTTGTATACAAGGAACAATCATATCAGAAAAATAGAACATCCACTTCTAGCCAAAAATAAACAGTCAAACAGAATACAACAGTTGATAGGTGACATCTTTTTCTAAAGAGAAATTCAATGATATCTGTATAATACAGTCAAGTCTGCTCTCTGGCACAGCTGGGGAATGAAGTATTCTGGTCAAATATTCTACTTAATAGAGTTACCATATATTTTACATGGATCGCCTATTTTCAAAGAGTTGCAATAGATCAAAATAAACCTAAGGCTATGTAGCCAGGGTGGTCCCAGCTGAGCTCAAAGGGAATTATCTGGGTGTATGTGATTAACTAGAGGGAGTTGAAGGGCCCTTGGGGCTCTATTTGCATGAAAGGATTTATGATGACATTTTATTTGTTCCTGGCTTCTAGGAAAAGGAGGATACATGCCTAGGTGCCTGAAAGAAGAGGATGAAGGAGAGCAATGGAGGGGTTTAAGATACTAGGATCCTCTTTAGGTTTCTAGGACTTGAAACATTTTTTAAAGCCTCCAAGGAGAAAGGGATAAAAAGAGAAGCAAAAGGAACCATTTTTATAAAGTGTCCCGTGAAACATGGCTACTTCTACTCTTAGCATATCACTACTATGGTACTTCAAGAATTGGTGGCAAAGGAGCAGTAGGAGATTGCACACTTGACCCATATGTAGGCATTTTCATTTAAGGGAACCCCAAGAAGATTTGCCAGAAAATAAAGCATTTAACAGATGAGAGTTGGAGCTTTAGCAAGACAGGAAGGGCAGAACTTGGTCTGTTTTGTTTAATGCCATATGCTCATCACGCTAGAATAGTAGGCATTCTATTACTCATTTGTGATCAGCTTTCCATTGGTGACTATAGATAACATGTTTTCAGCATATATGAGATGACACCAGATGCACTTTTGGGAGTGGAGATGGCAGGGAGCTTGCCTTCTGCAGTGGGGGGGAAGAAGAGGCAACTTGGGATAGTTATAGGATGATTTTTTTTTTTCTGAGAGAGATTTTTGCTATAGGGCACATGTGCTTGCCAGAAAAAGAGAGATAGAAAGCAAGAAATCCCCCCCCCCCCCAGGGAGGATGGCCACATTGCATCTCTTCTCCATTCTCCTCTTGGGACTTTTGGGCACACATGCACACGCATTTGGTGTGAATTTTAAACTGCCGGGTCTGGAACTCGAACTGCAGTTGATCATGTGAGAGTCCAGTATAGCATCCGCTGGTGATGATTCTTACTAATGTGACCCCCCCACACACACACCTGAATTCACAAGTGATGACACCAGAAAATATTTAGCTTAGCAATGAAACTATATTATTCAAGAGACACATTAGAGTCTGGCAATTTCTCAAGGTTATTTTCATAATATTAATTACCATTTTATTGGCAAAACAAAGAGGCATGGGGAACCAGCAGTTAGCGTAATGGCTATGTCGCTGGACTCCCACGTAGTCGACCGAGGTTCGCGTCCCGGACCCGGTGGCTTAAAACTCACCCCAGGCGCGTGTGTGTGCGTGCCCAAGATCCCGAGAGGAGAATGGAGGAGAAGGGATTGCGGCGTGACCATCTCCCCTGGGGGTGATTTCTCGCTTTCTGTCTCTATGTCTCTCTCTGTCTGTCTGGCGAGCGCACGTGCCCTACAGTGAAAATCTCTCCCCCCCCAAAAAAAAACCCAAAAAAAACCAAAACAAAAAAAAACACAAAGAGGCATCAACTTATGAGATATGTAAGATATGTAATAGAGATTTTTGGATGATGGGATTCTAAATAGCTTAGCAGATATTACTGATTAAGACCTACTTTGTCAAACAGTATATTTGCTTTCTTATGTAAGTCTACCACTTTCATAATCATGCTCTAAAGTTTTGCTTTAAATGTCAAGTGTTTTGTGAATTGAAGGTTTAAAAATGTGTCGAAATAACTTAAGTCTTCTTGGATCAGGAATTATATACACAATCTTTTTATGCAAAAATTCATCCTCATTTCTCTAAAAGAAAATTGCCTTTAATGAATGAATAAAATGTTCTGTGTATTATCAATTTAGTCTTTTGAATCTAACTAAATGCACATGCTCACTTTGGCTTTCCAATTATAGTTTAGATTCAGATGTGATTGAGGCCTTGTAAGAAGAAGATGGCTTAAGAGAAATGAGATTTTCTCAGAATTAAGTATCTCCATAAGCCAATCTGGCTACACAGGGAGAACTCAGACTAGTTTAGATTTTAAAAGAACAATCACTAAAGACAGAAGGAAGAAAATCCATGAATATTAACATAACAATGGCCTGGGTTACTATAACTCAATATGTCATATCAGCTATGGCATAATTAAGGCATAATGACAATCACATTAGCCTCTCAGACTTCCTCTAGTTTGGATATTGTGCTTCAAAAGTCTCTCTGTTCTAAGAGGCTCAGGTCCTCTTAGGAATTTGCTGTTGTATGGTTTTGCTGCTTCCATTTCCCAGACTTCACCTTCCCAATTTGGGAAGAAGAGGTTCACTACGTAAGTGACTGGCCCATTCAGCAGCAAACTGGGCAGGGTTTTAAGTAACCATAGCTCTCTTGATTTTGCAAATCACTTTAATTTCCAAAAGTTTAAATTTATTCCAAGGCTAAAGGGCAATCATGAAAGAATCTGAAGTCAGAAAAGGAACATTATCTTTCTTGTTGTGTTTTACATTTTACTCGGACTAGAATGTGGTGAATGAATTGGAAGATAGAAATGGATAAGAGAAGGAGAAACAGATACCAGTCAGGAGGTCTGGTATAGTTAGGTATAAACCAGCTGAGGAATGGTGGAGGCCTATAACTTAAATAGTGTGAGTGGGCTCAGAAAGAAATGGATGGAATCAAAAGCTACCAAAGAGGTAGAAGCACAAAACTAAACAATGGCATAAAAACATGGATGTCACAGCCTTCAAACACTTAAGCCATTTGAATGCTTGCTTAACAGCTGTTCCAAACTTTATCAAATGAACACTAGCACATATTTATTTCATTGAGGGGAAGTCTGCTTGCATGATTAATGTAATAATGGTAATATTTTCTTTTTAAGTTATGTCAATGAATCTAATCAGTCTACAAAGCCTTATTCCTATATTTCTACTACATGAGATATAGAAAGAGTATACATGCACAACAAATATTTATAGAGTGCCTGAATAACATATTGTTCTTTAAGAAAAAACAAAAACACACAGAAGCAGCAGGAAACTAACGGATCTAAAAGAGAAAAGAAGTATTTTCTATAATTTATTGGGAGCTATGAAAGTTATTGAAGTATAATACTTGCCTCAAACACTTCCCCAACAGCTGAAATTAATTTTTATGCCTAAGCAAGATACTGCATGGTGAAACATATAAGGTTCACTGATTCTGAATATTTTATTCAAAATATCTCAAAAGAAAATAAGACTATTTGTGCAGTCAACTCTTTGAACTAGTAGAATGACTGAACCATAAAGGAGAATAAGCAAAAAATATGTTTAGATATTAAATAAATACGGAATTTGATTTTCTTCCACAAAATATTCAACTTAAATTTAGTGGTGGTTAATTAATCTTGCCTATATTATAGGCTTTTTATAAAGCTCTGATGAAATCTCAGAGAAACTAACTAAAAGACAGTCTTAGTCATGAATTTAGAAATACTTCTAACTATGTATATTTCCAGGCTAATATACTGTATATTCATCTTGAGTATGTTTAATATCCTTGTTAACTAATACATAATATGAGTGATATTAATAATTAATAGAGGGGCTGGCAGGTGGCATGGTGGTTAAAGGTGCTGGATTCCCACATGGCCTACAACATTATGAGTCCCGGACCTGATGGCTTGCTTTCTCACTTTCCATTTCTCTCTCTTTCTTTTTCTCTCTCTGGACAAATTAAAAAATAATAATAATAACAGATGGAATTAAATAAACAATTCTTAAAAAATAACAATTACTAGAACAGTATCATGTAGAGAGTACTTCATTCAGCTTTCATTCTATTGAATGTGATCACTTCATAAAAGGTTGTAATCCATAGTGTCAATCCCTTTTGTTTATTTTCATATTCCCCATCCTTTAGAGGATATCTCTCTCTGAGGAAGATTTTTTGGTATGTGCATTTTGTTTATGCTACACATGCCAAATAGATCTCCCAAGATGAAATTCTGAGCTCATTTGGAAGTAATTTTTGGTAGCACATGAATCAGAACTCTTATTTTCTTCTCAGCACTACTGGTATTTTATTGCTTCCATCTATAGTCCAATATGCTTTTAGCGCTGAGAACCCTGAGGCCAAACACACAAAGCACCAAGAAAATGGGAACTTTTGGCGATTACAATTTTTGTATTTTTTTCAGGGTTTGTCCCTCCCCTGGGAGAGTGAAATCACTTTAAGCTCACTATGAAACAGGAACATGGTGAGTACAAATGATTGACTGAAGTTGGTGATGTTGATTTAGGAGTCTTCAGCTTATAGGTCAGGTGTAAAATCCTTAAACCTGCTTGTCAAAGTCTGCTTGTCAAACTCCTATAGATTTTTTCAGACTCTGCCCAAATGTAACTTTCTCCATGAAGGTTTTTCTGGCCAGCACAGAGTTAGGCAGCTTTTCCTTTGTATCATCATCTCATTTTAACATATTCCTATGCAACACATATCAAATTATATTGTGTTGATTTGTTTGTCTCTCTCTACTGATGGATATAGAGAGATTATTCTCTTCCTCTTTCTCTGGACCAGAGCATTAACAAAACCAAGTTGGTTCAAAATAAATAACTGAAAGGATGGTCAGAAAATGGCTAATAATACTTTATGTCTGCATAGCATAAGTTACAGGGTCTTGGTAGCAGTAGTGTTATGAAAGACAAAGATAGCAACAGCTAGACAGGAGAAAATGCTAGGTCAGTATTTCAGATTGGTTGACACATTGTAAGATTTTGTTTATGTTAACAGGTTCCCAAGACATTAGCATTTATTTATTTATTTATGAAAAAGGTTTTTGCCTTAGGGTGCATGCACTCACTGATAGCGAAGCAGAGACAGTGAGAGGGAAAGTGAGAAATCACCCCCAGTTGGATAGCCATACCGCAATCCCTTCTCCTCCATTGTCCTTCTGGGATCTTCAGCACGCATGAACAAATGCGCAGCGTGAGTTTAAAGTCACCAGGTCTGGAATTTGAACTGCGGTCGGCCATGTGGGAGTCCAGTGACATAACCACTACAACATCTGCTGCCCCAACCCCCACATGATGCTACCTTAAATGAGCATCAAGGTGGACATAAGAATATCAAATTATTTACAATGAGAATATATTTTGACAAATTCTTTCTCTGTACTGAAGCTACATGGACAATGAAGTCAGTAAAAAGACATAAAATATAGCCTGTATATGTATGTAATTTTTCTGACTCTATCATCTCTGAAATTCTGCTTGTGTCTTATAGAACAGGAATAAGTTCTTATAAATTAGAAATCTAACTCTTTGGAGCCAGTCTGTGGCCTGGTAGTAAAGGCAACTCGATGCCACATGGCCAACCATAAAATTCAAGTCTTGGAACCAGCACCTTGAAAAACATGCCGGATGCTTATGTACATGCCCAAAATCCTGAAAGAAGAGAGAGATCGAGGAGAAAGGCCTGTGGCATGACCATTTTCCAGAGGTGGAAGGAGTGATTTCTCGCTTTCTCTTTCTCTCCAGTGACTACATGTGACCTCTGGCAAGAAAACAAAAACAAAAACACCCTTTGCTTTTATTTAACTTTTTCATGTATTTATTTAATTTGTCCAGAGAGGGGGGCAGAGAGAGAGAGAAAAGAGGAAGAGAGAGAGAGAGAAAGTTAGAAAGCAAGCCAGCTGCCAGGTCGAGAACTTGAACTGTGGTTGACCATGTGGGAGTCCAGTGTCTTTTTACCACCACGCTACATGTCAGCCCCTCACCCTTGGATTTACAAAAAGAAAATAAAAGAAATGGAAAGTAAGAATGATTAAATTACTTACCTAAAGTCATACAGCTAATTAGTTTTAATAGCAGAATGTAAAATCAGGTCTGAATAATAACATCTTTACATTTTTTAAAAACAAGTTATATATAAGAAGTTATACAAGTACCTTTTATTGAAAATGTTTAGGATCAAAAGTGTTTTGGAGGATACAGAAGGTGGTGTAGTGATTAGGGTGCTGGACTCCCACATGGCTGACTCTGGGTTGAGTCCCCAACCTGGTGGCTTGCTTTCTCTCTCTCTCTCTCTCTCTGGTCAAATTAAAAATAATAATAAATTAAATTTTTAAAAAAGTATTGTCTCGGGTTTTAGATTTTGTTCTAATTTTGGTACATTTGCATATACATAATGAAGTACCTTGAGGAAGGACTCCCAAGTCTAAATATGAAAACTGTTTTTACTTTTTATACTACCTTATATATTGATACATAGACTAAAGGTAATTTTATACAATATTCTTGTATTTTAGCATTATTGACTTATCACCTGTCATCAGGTATGGAATTTTCCACTTGTGGCATAATGTCATCTCTCAAAAAATTTTGGACTTTATAGCATTTAAGATTTTGGTTTTTCATATTAGAGATGCTCAACCTGTACAATTTTGTAAAGAGTTTTCTAAGCATCTGGCTAATATGTACACATAGGCTACAACACCAGAACTATCTTTAAAAGAATGATGTAATATGGGAGAAGTACACTATCACTATGTGTCTGTACTGAGTAGGTAAAGTGGCATATGTTTTAGGAATCAGTCCGCATTTTTTTAAAGGTACTTTTTAATGCAGATTGACAATTACATTTACTTTTTTTCCCATTTTTATTATGAAACAGATCTTTCAAATTGCATATTTTTTATTTTTAAAATTTTTTCATATTCAATCACTGCATATCATTTACTTATTAGATCACTCTTCTACAGTAATCATTGATGTTACAAAAATAACGTATTTATTTTTTCAATGTGTCAAATGAAGTAAATATATTTTCTGATCCTCTATCACTTTTTAACATACTTTTGTTTTTCCTATTTGAAAATAATTCAAGTATATATAACCTGGGTGTTTATGTGTTCATATCAGACCTAAAACTTTATTTTTAAAATATATATACCAAGGCAATCCGAATCGAGCCAGCCAGCAGTTCCAGACACCAGGTGGACTGAGGCTGCAGGTCCGACCCTTCCGAATCTCCATGTATCCCCACCGTTCCTCCTCCTTGGACCCCAGGTTGGTTGTCTGGGACTTTAAGGCGGACTCCCACCCCACCCTACCCGCAATCCGGATCAAACCGGCCAGCAGTTCCAGACACCAGGCTGCAAGCCCGACCAACCTGGTCCTGTCACTCATCTTCTGACCCTTTTCCACTAGCCTTTGGACTCTTTGAATTTCGGTGATTTGAATAGCGCGCGGCACGATTTCCTTTTTTCATTATGTTTTTCTTTGCTCTTGGGGTGTTGCTTATTAGGTCAGTTGAAGGCTCACCACTCCTTAGATACAGCGAGGACTTTGGGCCTTCCAGGGCTAGTGGCAACAGTTAATGGTAATTGTGAGTAACAGGTAGGCCAACCATAAGATAAATCATCAATCTTCTAAGCCTGTACAACTTTTAAGAATCAGAGATACCTTAAATAAGTTAGCAAGAAACATATAGATTACCTGATGACTAAGAACAATCGCAAAGGCTCAAGAAATATGAGCAACCAACAAAAGGCCTCTCCGTCAAGGGAAATCATCAAGCCTACATCACCCACAGTCAATACAATGGACATCGTGGACATGTCTGATAAGGAATTCAGAATATTTGTAGTGACCAAACTAACTGAGATGGAAGAGAAAAGAGACAAGGAGCTCCAGGAGATGAGGAAGTCCTTTAATGACTTGAAAGAAGAAATGGATACCCTAAACAAGAACCAGATGGAACTTCTAGGTTTGAAGAATGTGATAGAGGAAATCAAAACCTCCCTTGAAAGCATTAAAAGTAGGTTAGACCAGGCAGAAGACCGAAACTCTAATGTAGAAGACAAAACATCTGACCTAGAAAAAAGTATCAAGAAGATTGAGAAAACAACCATGAAAAATGAGGATAATATACGAGGAATACTGGACACCATCAAGCACCCCAACATTCGGATAATTGGTATTCCGGAGGAGGAAGAAAATAATAAGGGCCTGGAAAATTTATTCCATGAGATCCTGGAAGAAAACTTTCCAAATCTAGAAAGGCATTCAAATATCCAGACCCAAGAAATACAGAGGACCCCAAGTAGAATCAACCCAAGAAGATCATCTCCAAGGCACATCATAGCCAGACTGGCAAAAACAACAGATAAAGACAAGATACTAAAGTTGGCAAGAGGGAAACGCCAGGTTACTTACAAAGGTCACCCCATCAGGCTAACATCGGATCTCTCAGCAGAAACAATGCAGGAAAGGAAAGAATGGGGAAGCATAGTCAAAGTGTTGAGTGAAAAACAATTTCAACCAAGAATACTATACCCGGCAAAATTATCTTTTATATGGGAAAAAAAGATAAAAACATTCTCAAATAAACAAAATTTGAAGGAATTTACCAACACCAGACCAGCTCTTCAAGAGGTTTTGAAGGGAGTACTATACCAGGAAAACTAAAAAATCAGAGACAGTTATACGAGAACAAAAAACAACTAAGAAAATGGCTCACTTAATGATAGGATCAGGTATGGAAATATCGATAATTACATTGAATGTCAATGGATTAAATTCCCCAGTTAAGAGACATAGACTAGCTGAATGGATAAGAAAACAGAAACCCTCTATCTGTTGCCTACAAGAAACTCACCTTATGGATAAAGATATACATAGACTAAAAGTCAAGGGCTGGAAAAAGATATTCCATGCAAATGGAAATCAAAAAAAGGCTGGAGTAGCGATATTGATCTCAGACAAAATAGATTTTAAAACAAAGACTGTAAGAAGAGACAAAGAAGGGCATTATATAATAGTAGATGGGGTAATCCAGCAAGAAGATATAACCCTTATAAATATCTACGCACCCAACTCAGGTGCGCCTAAATATGTGAAGGAAAGACTGCTGGAGCTAAAAGGAGACATAGGGAAAAATACTATAATTGTTGGAGATCTCAACACCCCGTTATCTCCTATAGACAGATCTTCTAGACAGAAAATAAATAGAGAGATACAGGACTTAAATGATACTATAAATGGAATGGGCTTGACAGATATCTATAGAACTTTCCACCCTACATCCACAACATATACATTTTTCTCACCCCGACATGGAACCTTTTCAAAGATAGATCATATATTAGGACACAAATCAAGCCTTTACAGATTCAAAGGCATAGAAACTGTACCCAGCATCTTCTCTGACCATGATGGAATTAAACTCAAGATTAATTTCAAGAAACAACCCCGAAAACACACGAACACATGGAAACTGAACAACCTACTTCTGAATGACTTCTTCACTACTGAAGAAATTAAGGCTGAAATAAACAAATTTATGGAAACAAATGATAATGAGGACACAAGTGTCCAGAACCTATGGGACACAGCAAAAGCAGTCATAAGAGGGAAATTCATAGCAATTAGTGCACATAAGAAAAGGATGGAAAGATGGCAAGTAGATAACTTATCATCATGCCTCAGAGAACTGGAAAAACAACAACAAACGAACCCCCAAAATGCCAGGCGAAAAGAAATAATAAAGGTTCGAGCAGAAATAAATGAAATAGAAAATAAACGAACCATACAGAAAATAAATGAAAGCAAAAGCTGGTTCTTTGAAAAGATCAACAAGATCGATACTCCATTGGCTAGACTGATCAAGAAGAAGAAAGAAAGAAACCAGATTAATCAAATATGTGATGAAACAGGCAATATTACCACGGACATAGCAGAAATACATAATATCATTAGAGGATACTATGAGCGACTTTACGCCAACAAACAAGATAACCTGGAGGAGATGGACAAATTCCTGGATGCATATAAACTACCAAGATTGGATCAGGAAGACATAGAGAATCTGAATAGACCTATAACAAGCCAGGAGATTGAATCAGTAATTAATAATCTCCCAACAAAGAAAAGCCCAGGCCCAGATGGCTTCACTTGTGAATTCTACAAAACTTTCAAGGAAGAATTAACCCCTATCTTACTAAAATTATTTCTAAAGATTCAAAAGGAAGGAAACCTTCCAAATTCATTTTATGAAGCCTCCATCATCCTCATCCCCAAAACAGATAAGGATATGACAAAAAAGGAAAACTACAGACCAATATCATTGATGAATATAGATGCGAAAATTCTCAACAAGATACTCGCAAATCGTATCCAACAACATATAACAAAGATCATTCATCACGACCAGGTAGGCTTTATACCAGGGATGCAAGGGTGGTTCAATATACGCAAGACCATAAATGTAATACACCACATTAACAGAAAGAAAGATAAAAACCATATGATCATCTCAATTGATGCGGAGAAAGCGTTTGATAAAATACAACATCCTTTTATGATTAAGACTCTCAGTAAGATTGGTATAGAAGGGTCATTTCTGAACACAATAAAAGCAATCTATGAAAAACCTACAGCTAATATTATACTGAATGGGGAAAAGCTGAAAGCTTTTCCTCTGAAAACAGGTACTAGGCAAGGCTGCCCACTTTCTCCACTGCTCTTTAATATAGTACTGGAAGTCTTAGCTATTGCAATCAGAGAAGAGAACAGTATTAAAGGCATTCGAATAGGCAAAGAAGAGTTGAAAATATCTTTATTTGCAGATGACATGATGGTATACTTAGAAGACCCAAAGGTATCCATGAAAAAACTGCTTGAAGTAATAAGTGAATACAGTAAGGTGGCAGGATACAAAATCAATATCCAAAAATCTATAGCATTTCTATTTATGAACAACAAGTTGAATGAAGCAGAGCTGAAGAAAGGAATCCCTTTCACCATAGCCACAAGATGTATAAGATATCTAGGGATAAACCTAACTAAGAAAGTCAAAGACCTTTATAAAGAAAACTACGAGAATCTTAAAAAAGACATTGAAAGTGACATAAAAAAGTGGAAGGACATCCCATGCTCCTGGATTGGTAGAATTAACATAATCAAAATGGCAATTCTACCCAAATTAATCTACATGTTTAATGCAATTCCAATCAAAATACCAGAGATATTCTTCAGAGATCTAGAAAAGACAATTATAGAATTTGTCTGGAACCATAAAAGACCTCGTATTGCAAAAGCAATCCTGCGTAAGAAGAATGGAGTAGGAGGCATATCACTCCCTGATCCCAAGATATACTATAAAGCTGTGGTCATCAAAACAGCATGGTATTGGCATAAAAACAGACATGTGGACCAATGGAAGAGAATAGAGACCCCAGAAATAACTCCCAAAGCTTATAGCCAACTGATCTTTGACAAAGGATATCAGTCAATCCATTGGGAAAAGGAAAACCTCTTTAGTAAATGGTGCTGGAAAAACTGGGTATCCACCTGCAGAAAGATGAAACTGAACCCCCATCTTTCACCATTAACAACAGTCAACTCAAAATGGATCAAAGATCTGAACCTAAGACCTCAGACAATAAAACTACTTGTGGAAAATGCTGGGGAAACTCTGGGAGACATTGGAGTAGGCAAAGACTTCTTAAATAAGACTCCCAAAGCACAGGCAATAATCCCTAAAATAGACAAGTGGGACTATATTAGACTAAGAAGTTTCTGCACAGCAAAGGACACAGTAACAAGTGTGAACCGACAACCCTCAGAATGGGAAAATATTTTTGTTAAATATGCCTCAGACAAGGGACTGATAACGAGAATACATAGGGAACTCAAGTGCCTTATGCGAAAAAAAATGATTAACCCGATTAAAAGATGGGAAAGTGAGCTGAACAAAAGTCTCTCTAAGGAAGACATACGAACAGCCAAAAAGCATATGAGGAAATGCTCGACATCCCTCATCATAAGGGAAATGCAGATAAAAACCACAATGAGATACCACCTAACCCCTGTCAGAATGGCAAAGATTAAGAATATAAAAAGTGATAAGTGTTGGCGGGGATGTGGTGAAAAGGGAACCCTCCTACACTGTTGGTGGGAATGTAAACTAGTTCAACCACTGTGGAGAACAATATGGAGGTTCCTCAAAGATCTACAAATAGAACTACCATTTGATCCAGCAATCCCACTTCTGGGTATTTACCCAAAAGACAGGAGAACGCTCAGTCAGAAAAGTGCTTGCACATCCATGTTTATTGCAGCATTATTCACAATTGCCAAGACATGGAACCAACCTAAATGTCCACAAACTGATGAATGGATTGGAAAAGTGTGGTATATATACTCTATGGAATACTACTCAGCCATAAAAAATAACAAGACCCTGGAATTTGATAGAAAATGGTCAGATATGGAGGATCTATTGCTGAGTGAAGTAAGCCAGGCTATGAAAGAAAGATATTGTATGTATCCACTCAATATATACCGACTATCCGCACTCTATAATAGAGAGCAAAAATTCGGAGGACATAAACACAGTGAAGGTACTTAATGAGAATAGGACAGTGTGGAATGGGGTAAGTGAAGAGAAGAGGATAGAGAAAGATAGCAAGTGAACAATAGAATAAAAAAAAAATATATATATATCAAGGACCACAAGTAAACATGAAAAACAGAGAAGATCCCTAACAGGACCTCACTATAGAATGTTCCTTTTCTTCCACTTCTCCATCCGTTCAGGATCCTGGGCACACACACTTACCCAGCATATTTTTCAAGCCTATAGGGCCAGGACACCAACCATAGTTGGCCATATGGAATCCAGCTTCCAGCCAAAATATAGCACTATGGAACCAGCCCATAATTATAACTTTTACATTTTTTCTTTTAATTGCTAGAAGGCATGTGCTCTCATCAGAGAGAGATGAGAAACAGAGAGAGAGAGGGAGAGGGAAAAAAAGCATCCCCCAATGGATCGCAGTCACACAGCAATGCCATTTCCTCTATTTCTCCATCATATTGGGATTCTGGGCACACATGCTATGAAAAAGTTAAATCTGTATCTCTAATAAAAGGCAAAGACCAAAATCAGCTAATATTCTCAGCAAATAAGGAAACAAATGGTCACATTTATGGAAGTTTTGGTTTAGCTCCTATTACCAAAGCTGCTTGTTTAATTGTCAAGTGTGCTCTGGGTATTATGTCCTGAGTTACTAGATGATTGTAACTGGTTTCTGCAGGAATATTTATATCTCACAGATTGTTCAAGTCACACCAAAGTCAACTGATTTCGTGAGGCAATACCACTGTTTAAGAGAGGGAGGTTTTTTGTTTGTTTGTTTGTTTTAACAACTGCTTTGGAGATAGAAACATATCTCAAACTCAGTGAATTCATTTACTAACCAATCTTATGGGTAGGGATAATCACCAGAGTTAGTTTTTGCAAACATACCTTTACCTATTTGATATCAACTGCTGAGTATATTTTCTGTTACTATTGTAATTACAGTCTATGCTCCTACTCCTTCATTAGATGCAGTATAAGATGTATTTCTACAGAACTTATACAGCAAAGCCTTTGCTTTCTTCTAGTATTATAACTTGCATCCTAATTGCCCACTTCCAATTAATACTAATATTTACTACTATTTCCAAGAGTTACAGTTTAAGAAAAGAGCCCACATTCTCAAAGGTCATTTACATAGTGCAATTCAGAATCAGTCTCTCATTTAGGCTATGAAAGAAACTTGTTTAAAAAAATCACAGCATTTTAAAATATTTATTAAGGTACCAGCAGATGGTGTAATGGTTACATTGTTGGACTCCCATGTAGTTGACCGAGGTTCGAGTTCCAGACCTGGTGGCTTAAAACTCAGGCCAGGCTTGTGTATGTGCATGCCCCAAATCCTGAGAGGATAATGGAGGAGAAGGGATTGTGGTGTGACTATCCCCCCGAAGGTGATTTCTCACGTTCTGTCTCTCTGTCTCTGTCTCTCTGGGGAGCGCACACATGGCCTATAGCAAAAAAACTCTAAAAAATTTATTCAAATTTTTTAGTTAATTAATAATTAATATTATTTTTTCAGCTAGGTAAACTTATAATATTATGATAAAGACAGATCAGGGTCACTTAAGTACCAATGCATTCATTCTATAAAATTTCAGTAGACTATTTCCCATATATTCGTAAAGCTGAAGATCATACATTTAGGTCCCCATTATACCTTAAGTTGGCCAACAATTTTTTTTTTTTTCTGACACTTCACTGGTATAAAATATCTGTCAATTCCTGTTAAAGAACTATAACATGAAATCAATATAGTCAATAAGGTAGATGAAATACCAACAGAAGAAGTTATTTAAAAATAAAAGCAAGAGTCCTTGAAATGCTTAAGATTTATTACTCACCAAAAACAAAGTTCGGAAGTTGCTGAGATCACCAAAAAACTCTTCGATGCTCACAGTCTTAGAGTCAAAAATGAAGTATTCTCCAAGACTCTCATAGAGTTTTAGCATGTTGTTGTACATGGTGTACAGTTTTTCATATTGGTCTCTGGCAGTCTTTGTAAAGCTGTAGCTTTGTGTTAAGGAACATGATCCAATAGTACCTCAAAGGCAATCACTAGATGTTAAAATTAAATCAAATGGTCACTTCTGTAAATACATCTGTAACACATAAATACTTCTGTATTAGTTTGCTAGGGCTTCCATGCTCAAATATCGCAGACTTGGTAGCTTAAACAACAGAAATTTATTTTCTCACAATTCTAGACACTAGGTCACTCATTCTTTATCAAGCATAAAAATATACAGTTTGTATAATTTAGAAATACAAAGACATAAAGAAGTCATCCAAAATTTCCAATGTAAAAGCAAGTGTTATGAGCATTTTCTAACATTTCCTTCTGGTCTTTTTCTGAAGCTAATAAATTCTTGTTTTTAACTGATAGGAATGTTTCAAAGAAAGGGAAGTGAACTAAGCATAAAGGAAGTAAAATCAACATTTAAAATTAGAATTAAATTCATTAAAAATCATAATTATCATAGAGGTAAAATTTCTTTAGATGAAAAAGTAATAGAATTGGAATTGTAAAAGAAGGAAAATGACAGTTTGGGGCCTACTATTTTAAGATCCACCACAGTGTATTAATATTTGGTGATAGTATCATTTTATCAGTACTGATAATTGAGCCTTGAAATACTTGATTTCATAAGGTTTACTGAACTTTTCAGTGTGTTTTATTATAACCTGGGGCCAAATTTATTTTCCATGGGAACACAGCTATAGCTTTACGATGGAAGTCAATGGGGAAATCAGACCATTTCTAGAAAATTACTTTGCAGGTGACACTTACAGGATACATTACTATTTTAAAAGCGAGATGCCCCCATCTCTGTTCTTTTTTATGCTACTTATTACTTTATATTAGCAACATAACAGTCCCTTCCCTGCAACAAGGGGAGGAAATCTTTTAACCTTCAAGTTCATTTCGATGTCAATAGATCTGGACGAATTAATACATTTCAGATAGACTTCTCTTTCTTTTTACCAACAAAAATGTGCATAATGCTTCATATACATTGATTTTACCTTTGATGCTATCACCATATATTTTTGGTTTTTAAGAAAATGTTAAACATCCCAAACCTTATGTATAATAGCAATAAGACAATATCCTTTCTTAGCATAGAATGAAATAGAGATTTTTGTCTTCTAGCCTCTCTTCCCTAAATAAAACACTCATACCAGGGACTTGCTAGGCATGAACACTCTGCAAAGAGCACTTACTTGTAATTTATTTGCAATGCAAATTACTAAACTGTTTGTATATTTCAGAAAGCTCAACATCTGTACAACACAGAGAAAAAGCCAAAGCTAACAAAAAAGCAAAGTTTGTTTTCTGCATTTATGGTAATACCGTTTTTCACTAGATAAAACATGTCCATGTAGTCATACACAATTTCATAAATTTGTTCTTATAGAACAAAAACTGATTTCAGAAATTCTGTCTGCAAACCAAAGCAATAAAATTTGAAAAAGTCTGGGAATGTTTTATCTTCAAAGTAACAAAAGAAAAGCAACCCAATCTCCTAAGTTCTTCACTTATCTTCAAAGTGATTACTTTGTAAAAGGGATAGATGGCATAAGTCAGCACTGAAATCTTTCACAATTGCAACCACATCATCAAATCCTACGTGGACTGCAGGTAAAAAGGAACTAAACAGTATTCTGTTTTATCCTTTTATTTCATTTAGGAAATTTTTACTTTATTTTTTGAAAACCCACTGAATACAAGATACTGGCTGGTACTATGCTAAGCATAGAGATTGCTACAATGATCATTAAAGAATTCATCTCTATCCTAAAGAAGTTAAAAACCTCAGGACCAGGAGTTGGCATAATGGATATGTCACTGGACTCCCATGTAGTTGCCTGTGGTTCAAGTCCTGAACCCGGTGGCTTAAACTTACGTGGGGCGCATGTGCATGCATGGCCAAGATCCTGAGAGGAGAATGGAGGAGAAGGGATTGTGGTGTGGCCACCCTCACTGGAGAATTATTTCTTGCTTTCTTTCGCTCTGTTTCTCTCTGTCTTTCTGGCAAGCACACATGCCCTATAGCAAAAACCTCTCAAAAAAAAAAAAGGTTAAAAATCTCATATTACAAATAATTCTCCCACCATAAATTTGCACTTCTATAGGACTGTACCATCTACTATTACATATTTTTTTCCTTCTATTGTGCCCTGAATTCCTAACAACCTCTTCAAAAATGTCAGGAAACTACTACTTAAATTTCAGAGTTGTAAAACTCAATAATAGGGACTTGGTGGGGGGTAGAAAATAATACCCCAATTTATGCCACATTGTCATGATGACTACTTTGAACTGAAAAGGGACTCAGATGCAAGGTTTCTCTCACCTTTCTTGCCCTCCTGTAAACTACTCCTCTTTCTCTCCAGAAGTCAGTCAGAGAAACCAGGATTCCTCTTTCCCATGGCAGATCTGGGTCATAGAAACTAACCCCTCTCTCTCATAGCAAGCACATGCTCAGAAAAATTCTATTTTCTTCCTTAAAGACTCTCTAATTCCAGAAGGGTCTCATTCCATGGCTTTAAATACCACCTACATTTACTATGGTTAATTCCCATACCCAGAAGGAAGGAATCCTCCACAGAGAGTCCCAGAAAAATCTAGACAAACAGGCCTTACTGGGTTGCCCCCTTTCCCCTCCATCTAACACCATCTCAGCGTAACTTGTCTAATCATATTTCTAAGTGTCCATTCATTTATTTTTTTTATTTTTATTTTATTATTTTTTTTTGAGAGATTTTCACTGTAGGGCGCGTGCGCTCGCCAGACAGACAGAGACATAGAGACAGAAAGCAAGAAATCACCTCCCAGGGGGGATGGTCACGCCGCAATCCCTTCTCCTCCATTCTCCTCTCGGGATCTTGGGCACGCATGCACACGCGCCCAGCGTGAGTTTTAAGCCACCGGGTCCGGGACACGAACCGCGGTTGACTACGTGGGAGTCCAGCGACATAGCCATTGCGCTAACTGCTGGTTCCCATGTGTCCATTCATTTATAATCAAGCATAAAAACAGACAGGCTTTGGGACCAACAGTTAGCATAATGGCTATGTCACTGAACTCCCATGTAGTCAACCGCGGTTCAAGTCCCGGACCCGATGACTTATACTCACGCCGGGTGCGTGTGCGTGCATGCCCAAGATCCCGAGAGGAGAATGGAGAAGAAGGGATTGTGGCGTGGCCATCCCCCCTGGGGGGGTG
>NW_006204341.1:1801514-1802716 GCF_000334495.1 Tupaia belangeri chinensis
AAAAAAAAAAACAGAAAAAAAAACCAGACATATTTCCTTGGCTCTTCACTTCTAAAGGCTTCCATGTTACATAAACCTTTGATTAAGTAAATTTGTTTTTTGTTTCTTTTCTCTTTTTTTTTTAAGAGGTTTTTTTTTTTTTTTTTTTTTTTTTTTTTTGTGTTTTTTCTTGCTGGAGAGACAGAGAGGTAGAAAGTGAGAAATAACCCCCAAGGGAGATGGCCACATGACAATTCCTTCTCCTCCATTTTCCTCTCAAGATTTTGGGCATGCCGCACACACACCCAGCATGAGTTTCAGGCATCCGGATTTGAGACTGAAACCATGGTCTGCCTTGTGGGAGTCCAGTGCCTTAACCACTATACCACCTGCTAGCGCCTTTATTTTCTTTTCAAGACAAGGTCTCAATGTGTCTTGATCCTACTGCTTAGCTTCCCTAGTATCTGGGACAACAGGTATGTACCACCATGCCTGGCTGTTTCACATAGGATCTTGTTATATTACCCAAGCCAGCCTTGAGTTCATGATCCTCCTGCTTCAGCCTGCTCAGTCTCTGGGACCACAGGCATGCACTGCTGCTCTCAGCTTTTAGATTGACAAGGAATCAAACCAAGCCTCCTTCTATGTTAGGCTTGTTGAACACAGAATCCTAGCAGGGCTTTGCCATCATGGCTAGGCTTAAATAAGTTAATGCTTTTTTTTTTTTTTTGCTAACCTGTCTCTTGTTATAGGAGTGCTGGCCCTTTAGATGGGCAAGAAAAGGTTATCAGACCTTTCTGCCTCCATTCACTCATACATTTAGAGTTAAAATAAGATAATTGTGATAGTCTCTGGCATAATATCTAGCTCTTTACATATGGTAGAAGTTTAGTATTTATAATGGTAATAACCTTCATGTTGCCAAATCCAATGTTCATTCCCTTTGCTCTCCCTTTAAGGTCATGAAATCAAGCAGGAACTCCCTAAAAAGAGCCGGACCCTCAGTTTCTTCTTCTATTGAGGGAAAAAATGGAAATTTGCTAAACTGAAAATTATGAGAGTTGAGTTTGTAGAAGTAAGGTACATTTCTAAGCTGCTTGAGAGTTGAGTTTGTAAAAGTAAGGTACATTTCCAAGCTGCTTGGAATGAAAGGTTCCTTTATATTTTAACAGCTCAAGTACAATGTGGCCATCACTCCTTTTCTCCTGCAGTGGTCCCCAAAT
>NW_006204341.1:1802726-1812422 GCF_000334495.1 Tupaia belangeri chinensis
CCTGCTGTAAAGGTGTCTATGTTATTTTAATAAACCAATATCAATTCTTCTCAAAGAACTTGTAAACTCTCTTGTTATCGGCCTTTGTTTTTATTACAGAAATTGTTTTTTAAAGATTTTATGAATTATTATTATCATCTTTAATTTGATGTAGGGCATGCACATCCGAGAGAGGGAGAGAGAGAGAGAGAGAGAGAGAGAGAGAGAGAGAGAGAGAGAGAGAGAGAGAGAGGGAGAGAGGGAGAGAGAGAGAGAGCAAGCTGCCAGGTCCAGGAGCCAAAACACAGTTGGTCACGTTGGAGTCCAGTGCTTCAACCACCACGTCATCCATTGGTCCCTGTTTCTTCATTTTTTTTAATGCCAAAGGCAGAGAGAGAAAGAGAGAGGAAGAGGCACTACTCCATTCATGCTGCAATGTCCTTTCCTCCATTCCCTGCCTCCTGTCAGCATGCTGGGCATGCACACACATGCACCTTGGGAGATACAAACAGTGGTCAACCATGTGAGACCTGGCTGCCTCTACACAGCATTTAACTGCTGTGCCAAGGAACTAGCCCAGAAATTAGTTTCTATGCTATAAGCATTAGGGAATGGTTGATAAGATGGTAAAATAAGCAATATTGGTCATGAATAAGGGTTATAAGGTTCTCAACGCTCCCATCTGAAGGAAAGATAAGGTTTTGACCTTAATTCTTAAGTTCTTTTACAAAACAAAAATTACTGACTGTAAGCACATAGACACCAGGTTGAATAGGGCCAGAAACCTGATGATTCCTCCCTCGCTGAATAGAAATTGATTACCTAAGGCCTGATCAATCAAGAAAGTCCATGAGATGACCATGCCCTCTTAAACCAATTACTGAGCTGAGCTGACCATGCACCTGGGACCTCCACCCTTAATTTTGCCCTTAAAAGTGCATGCTTGGTGGGGCCAGCAGGTGGCATGGTGGTTAAGGTGCTAGACTCCCACATGGCCAACTATGGTTCAAGTCTTGGACCTGGTAGTTTGAAAATTACAAGAGAAGAATAGCAAAGAAGGGACTGAAGCATGACCATACCTTCCAGGGGCTGATTACTTTCTTTCTTACTTTTCCTCTCTCTGTCCCTCTCTAGCGAGCCCACATGCCCTGTGGCAAAAACTTATAAACCAAACTACATGCTTGGAACTCAAGAGAGACCAGGTTTTTTTTGTCATCAGCTGATATCTCTCCTTTCTTCGCCCATGGCAATAAAGCTGTACTTTCCTTAACCATGCTTATGTCTATAGCTTGATTTGTAGTGCAAGGGCAAGTGAATTTGGTTTGAGTTTGATTAACAATCTCATCAACATCAGACACATTTAGTCACTTTTCTTAGTTTCTGTGACATACACCCACATGCTTCAAAATTTTTTTTAAATTTTATTCATGAGGAAGAGTACGTGTGTGCATACACATGTGCGTGTGAGAGAGAGGCAGGCATCTTCAATAGGGTCTCATCATACTGGGATTCCCTTCCTCAGTCCTCCAACTCACTGAGATCTTGGAGGCACACACACCCAGTAAGTTTTCAGGTCTACTCAGGATATAAACCAATAGTAGGCCATGTGGCTTCCAGAACCACAGTTTAGTAAACTACCACCTGTGCAACAGATGCTGGGTCTTTTTTTTTTAACTGCCAGAGAGTGTATATACTTGCCAGTGAGAGACTGAGAGACAGAGAGAAAGAAAGAGAGAGGGAGAAAGTATCCCCTGATGGCGTATGGGCATGCCATAATCCCTTCTCCTCCAATCCTCCATCCTGTCAGGATTTGGGGCATTGCACACACATGGCTAGGATGTTTTTTAAGCCATTGGGGCCAGAATTCAAACTGTGGTTAGCCATGTGGGATCTAGATCCCTTAACCACTGCACTATTGTGCCAGCCGAAGGCTGGGTCTTGAAAAGCTCTTGTTCACTTCCTTTCTTTCTCTGGCAACTTATAGAAAATGTTACAGTACCCTAAAGGACTTGGTCCTGAGCTTTCTATCTCTATCTCTTTCTTATTCCTTTCTTTCTTCTTTTTCTTTCTTCTTTGTCTAGTTGATCTCAGCAGTTCACATGGCTTTAAATACTGTCTATACTGATGACACTCAAATTTATACATCTGGCTTGCATCTCTCCCCTGAGGTACTCTTTAATAATCAACTGCCTACCTGTCATCTCTACTAGATGTTTTTAATGGTATCTATCAGCATCTGAAATGTAATTACCTTCCTAAAAACCTTCTGATAGCTTTTTATAACACTGGAAATAAAATCCAAACTTTTTCCAGTGGTTTATAAGGCTCTGCATGATCCATTCTCTACCCACCTCTACAACCTAATCTCATGTCATTCTCCCTCTTAAGTACTATGCCCAACCATGTTAACCTTCTTTCTTTTTCTCAGACATACTTAGGTCACAGACAACTCAGGTTCTTTGCACTTGCTTTTCTTATTGTCTAGCATGCTTCTTTCCACCGGGTAGTTCAACCTCTGCTCAAATGTCACCTTCTCAGAGAGGCTTTCTGCAAACATCTAATCTAAAATATCTATCCCCATCGCTATTACTCTGGCTTATTTTATTTTATTCTATTATTTTAATCACTACCTGACATTATCTCTTTTATTTTATTTACTCATCTATTGCTTATCATTTCACACTTAAATATATGGTCCATGAGAGTAGACCTTGCCCGTCTTGATGGCCACTGACTCATCAGCACCTAGAACAGCGCCGAGCACATAGTAGGAATAGTAGCAGTAACAAAAAGAGTCAATCAAAAGTAACAATAGTGCTAATTATACCTAATCACTTTTTTTCTTTTATTAATTTACTTTGTATCAGGCACTGTGGAATGCTTTCCGTGGATTAACTCATTTAATTGCATAATAGCTTTCTGAGGTAAAAACAAAACAAAACAAAACAAAACAACCTGTCCAAGGCCACATAGCTAGTAAATCACAGAAATCTAAGTAAACTTAGCATACCTCCCAAACCTTCTATGCTATACAGCATCTTAAGAAATATTTGCTGAAGGAGTTGAGCCTCATTATAACTCTGCGGTGTAGGATGGGTCATGGGGCTGACTTTGAGTACTTACAACTAAAACTTCTACGAAGCTTAACATAAACTAATTGCACAGCCAACTTTATCCAGTAAGAATTTCTTTTTGTAGTTTTTGCTACAGGGTATGTATGCTCATGAGAGAGAGAGAGAGAGCGAGAGCGAGCATAAGAGGAATCCCCCCTCCCCCCAGAGGGATGGCCATGCCATGGTCTCTTCTCTATTCTCCTCTCAGAATTTTTGGGCATGCACACACACATGCCTGGTGAATTTTTCCAAGCTGCTGGCTCCAGGACTCAAATTGCACAGTCAGCCATCTGGGATCCAGTAGCCTCAACCACCACACCACTCAGCTGGCCCAAAAATATTTTAATGATAATATTTCCATGTATTTGAGAATAAATTTTAATCTCACATATTGTCATCAATCTTAACATTTTAAACATATTTTAATAATGAGATACACTTCTATCGTTTTAAAGCCAAATATGCAATAATTAATATATTGACAAGCACTGTGACACTCAGCTTAAGTTTGTATCTTTAGATCTAGATGCTGTCCTCAGGACTAGTAGATGGCATAATGGTTACAATGCTGGACTCCCACGTTGTCAATTGTGGTTCAAGTCCCGGACCTGGCGGCTTCAAATTCATGAGAAGCATGAGTGTGTGTGTGCCCAAAATCCCAAGAGGAGACTGGTGAAGAAGAGATTGCGGTGCTGCCATCCCCCCAAGGGGCGATTTCTTGCTTTCTGTCTCTTTCTCTGTCGCCTTGGCAACTGCACCCACCCTATAACACAAATATCTCGCTCAGAAAACAAACAAACAAACAAACAAAAAAAATACAACTAGATGCTGCCCTAGTAGATACTTTAGTAGATTCAATGGCTAATATGTGTCAACTTGACTGGGTCAAGAGCTGCCCAGATAGTGGTAAAACAGTATTTGTGGGTGTGTCTACTAAGGTATTTTCAGAAGAGGTTAACATTTAAATCAGTATATGAGTAAAGATCTTCTCCAACCAATGTGGGTGAACATCAATCTATTGCAGCACAGATAGACAAAAAGGTGGAAGAAGGAAGAATTCTCTCTCTTCTGGAATAGGGACATCCATTTCAACTGTCCTCAGATATCAGTGCTCTTAGATCTTTGTTCTTAACATCCAGACTAGGACTGATCATTGTTCTCACAGATCTCAGACCTTCAGATAGGGACTGGGATTTACATCAGTGGCCCGCCTGCTTCTCAGACCTTTCGGCCTGGATTAAAACGACATCAACTTTCCTTGTACTCTAGTTTTCAGACAATGGCAGATGGTGAGAATTCTCAGCCTCTATAATCATGTGAGTTCATTCTCATAATAAATCTCCACATTTATACACATGGTGTGTATGTGCATGTACATATCTCCTATTGATTATGTTTCTCTGGGGAACACCATTATAGTAGATAAAATTTAAAACTGGGCATTTTATTTCCCTCTCACATTAGAGAATAGAAATTAAGATCACTTTTTCTCTTATGGTTTCTGCCATAGCGTGAGTGTGCTCACTGGAGAGAGACAAAGAGAGGGTTTCTGCCATAGGGTGAGTGTGCTCACTGGAGAGAGACAAAGAGAGACAGTGAGAGGGAAAGTGAGAAATCAACCCCGGCCTATGTCGAGATGGCTATGTTGCAATCTCCTCTCCTCCATTCTTCTGTGTTTCTTGGCACACACTCCCGGATTGATTTTCAAGCTGCCCGGTCTAGGATTTGAACTGCAGTTGGCCATGTGAAAATCTAATGCCTTAACCACCATGCCACCTGCTGACCCAAAGGCTACATTTTAAAGGAAATAAATCTTAATGGTATGTCATGGGATCCCTGGCAAATAAATAATTTATTATAAAATACATTTTATCAAAAGCTATTTGGTGGCCTATAGGCAGTTTTGATTCTAGAAACCAAATGCCATTTTCTTGTCATAGACATACAAGGCATCATTATAGCCACCTATAGATTTCTATATACAATATAAAATGGGTATATTTTTAATTGGATTGTGTCTATAGAGAATGAGGAGAAAGGTTGTTTCCATTAGTGATTTGAACTGGGCTGGTGCTGTCCCTTACTTTGGATTACGATTCAATATAGCAGAGACATTAGAAACTGTTATGGACTATTGTCATTGACTTGACTGGGTCAGGCAGCCTGCCCTCTGTTGTGTTTTGAGAGCACTGAGGGAGAAGCCTATAGCCATGTTTAGGGTGAAATGGGAAGGCTGGTTATGGACACACTGTATAATTGATGCTAGAAACTCTCCTGACATAGCTCCCTGAGGAACTACTGAAGAGAATGGTAGGAACAGTAGTGAAAGGGCATTTGTTCCCGAAGACCCAGAAATCTTGGCCTTTGGTGCCACAGTAGATAGTGACAACAGCTATAACAGCAACAAAGAATAGAGCATTTTGAGAAGGAAGATTAAAATATCCTGGGATCTAAAGGTAGATGTGATTTCTTTCAAGGACAACCTTGAAAGTCCTTGAAATATTTAGAGAGAAGAACCCTGGGAAAACAACGGACTTTCCAAGATAAGAGTAATTCATAGTAATTTATATTCTAAAATAAATATAACCTTAAGTGATGAAGTGGGATATAACTAATACATATAAACAACAAGTATCAGTGGAAAGAGAAATTTTCCTTTTACTAGTGCCCTTTCAAATTCTTTGTTTTACAAGTATTTCTGATTTTTCAAGTCTGAAAGTGATTCTAGATAACTGTGAACTAAAATCACATCATCTTCTACCTCAAAGATGTGTCCTTTGTAGAGTTTATAAACTCAAGTATGTACAGCACTTTAAAATTCTAATAGATAAAATGCTAACCATTTGAAAGTATTAATAACTTTAAAACAACATGGTCTCAATCATGAATCTAGACTTAATTTACAAAACGTATATCATAAGTCCCCCCAAAGCATTTTTATATTAACTCATTTTAAAATCTGACTTAGAGAAGCAGTGGTCACATTTACTTGGGTAGTTATGCATTACACAGAATTGTCTAAAACTTTATCATCTCAATTTTTCTGGGACTCCATACAAACTTATAGATTATATTCTTTGGTAATATAGTAACAATATGGACTTAACATTCAACTCAAAATAGTTATAATTCCTCTACAGGCTTCACCCAAATAAAAAGGAATTTATTATCTTCACATTATTATGTATATCTTGTATTATTCTGGACTATATTAAAACCTACCTCTTCGTAAACTGGCTGAAGATAGGTATTATAACCTTTGCCTTCTAAATGGTAAAAATAGCACCCCTTTGAATACAAGGCAGAGTAAAGTGCTTATTACTTTACGTCATTCTGACGTAAAGAGGAATTGTTGCCACAGAAACCTTGTGCCGTTAGAACTGTAATAAGCATTAGCAGAGCACAGGGGATGAAAGAGTTTATATGAATATCTCACAGCTAATTGAGTCCAATCAGTTTTTACAATTTCTCATCTTCATAGGCAGTACATTAGCTACTTACAATATCCATAAAAAACTTCAAATATTAAATATCATGACTGCTGGATTGTTGAAGAACATGGAAAAATCAACTTGAGATCCACTTCACCTTCACATAAGCTTTAGTTAGCAACGTGGCATAATTGCCTATTTAAATAAAAGGAAGTCACAAATACATCATCTATTGAAAAATATAGACAGCTTTTCCATTTTATAACCTGTCAGAAAAGATCTCTTAAATGCTAAAAACAAAATATAATTTTTTCCATTTAACCTGGATGTCTTAGAAATTATTTCAAATATTTTTAAAAGTAATATTTATGTATAATTAAAGTAGCAGAAATTTACTTACCAACCAAGCATTATGTGAAGAATATGCATTGACAAATATTTTTACATTAAAAGGAGAATACAGAATGCATATATTAATTTTTATTTGGACTAAATATAGTACTTTAAAATAGTTTAGGATATAGTCTAAAAGTTATTTTAAAAATTAGATTACAAAACTGAGGCAGAGGACATTTAAGTACTATAACAAAGATAGTATAGCTACAATACTATACTGATTTTGAACTAAAGTCTCCAATTTTTAATATATAGAAGACAATGATGGTACTGGAGAGATTAAAACATTTTGTAATGAGCTCACTTTTTCCACATATGGATTGGAATTTAAAATATGTTTTCAGGGGCCAGCAGGTGGCATGGTAGATAAAGTCACTGGATTCTCTCACAGAAGACCACTGTGTGAGTGCTGGACCTGGTGGCTTGCTTTCTCTCTCTCCCTGTCTCTCTCTCTCTCTTGGTCTCTTTTGGATTAAATTTAGAAATAATAACAAAAGGATTTAAATAAATAAATAGGAAAAAAATACTTTCAAATTAACTTCGAGTTACAGCCACAAATGTGATGATTATTAGAGGGTAAGACATACACTAAGCATGGCTTCTTTTCTCTACTCCATTTCTTTGTTCTCCATGTATCTTCCTTTTTTTTTTTTTAATCAGTCTGTGTTCTGTTTATTTGGTTTTTTAATTAATTAATTAATTAATTTTTACATTTTTTTCCACAAACATTTACCTTCTGTGCATCTTTCTTTTACTCTTGCTTTGAAGTCAGTCTCTCTTTGCCTTCTTAAGATACCAACAAAGTGATTTCGAAACTCATTTATTCAAACATATTGACTAAACACCTTCTACATGCCAGATATCTTCCACTTGCTAAAGACAGAGTAGTAAATATTCAGACAACATTACTGTTTTCCTGGGAAATAACAGCTTAGTGAAAAAAAAAAAAACTTACATTACACAAACACAGGGGCCAGATGGTGGTGCTGCGATAAAATACAATGCTCTGTGAGGCTGACCAACATGGGAAGGTTCTAGGATTGTGTCCAGAGACCTCCCTGAGTATACAAGGCACATGAGGCACATGCACACATGCTGATGATGCAAAGCTGGCTGGGGCTGGAGGTAGATGATATAGTAAAGACCTTGTTTGGAGTGCTGCCTCTTGGCTCTTTTGGCTTATGCAAAAAAGGAACTTAAAAAATTAGTTAATAAACACAAAATATTTCTTATATTGGAAAGTATGAACACAAAGCATAGGTTGTCATTAGAGTATATATTTGGGAGACCTAACTTAGACTTGTGGGTGACAGGAATGGAGCATCAGGCTGGTAGTGCCTCTTGAAAGCACTAAATACATTAAAACTGACAATTTAATGGTAAGAGAAGGGGGAAGGAGTAGTGGGATAGGGTAAGGGAAAGTAGGAAAGATATCAAATATTCTATTAAGTCGTCGGAAAAGCTGGAATATATTTTTTCATGTAAAAATGTGCCATGACTTTCCTGATGACCCAATAGAAACACAAAAAAAGAGGGAAAAGCCTGATGATGCTAGAGCCTATGGAGTAAATGGGAGAGAGGGGAGATGCCTCCCAAAGCAGGTAGGAACCAGATTCTACAGGTCTAGTAAGCAAATTGAAAGTTTTCTTGAGAAAAATATGTCACTGAAGAATTTAAACATGAATGTAGCAGGATCAGATTTTCTTTTCTCTAAAGTATAAAAAAAAAATGCTACCTAAATGAAAACATACACATGCATACACAAACAAAAACATACATTCTCACAAGCCCAGCACTGTGGCCTAGTAGTTAGCCAGATCCCACATGAACAACTGCATGGATGAAATTCTGGATGCAGTATCTTAAAAATCATGCAGAGTATATATCCATTCATTTCCAAAACCCTAATAGGATAGAGAAATGGAGGATAAGGGACTGCAGCAAGACCACACTCTAACTCTGTTTCTCTATCTCTCTCTGGCTAGCACATGTTCCCTCTAGCCACACACACACACACACACACACATATATCCATTAACAACAAAAACAAAAAAAAACTAAAGACTAATAGAAATGGAAAACTGTCCAAATTATAAAAAATATACATGCTGGCTCTCAACTACTGATGAGAAGAGAATATATTATATGAATACCCAATTAAAGTATATTTGATAAATTATTAAGAATGTTACATAGAATCAAAGGCAGTTAAAAATAACAGGTGTTAGGCAAAACTCAACTATCAAGATTGGCATATAAACAGTTGCATTTAGAGTAACACCAGACTTAACAATTTTTTGAGATCAATGTGTATATTTTGGAATGGCAGTATTATGATTTAATATTCATGGAATACATACACAGAGTTAATTAGATCAAGTTCCACCTCTAGCCCTACCTCAAATTCAGCTCTCTGCATCATTTACTAAGTAGTGATAAGTGTAAGGAACTGCTAGGGATTAAGTAGAGAAAAAGAAAGTAAAGTAATAAGACAAGGCTCCTAACCCTTACTGAATTTATAAACTAGTGTTGGGAGACAGATAAATAACCAGAGCAGCAGTAGCAGGAGCTAATGTTTATTGAACTGTTACAATGAACCAAGTCCTGCACTAAATTCTTAACAAGCATAGCCTTATTTAACTTTCCCAATGGCCCTATGACCCATCCTTGCCTTTATTTACTCTGTTTTACACATCATGAAATTAACCTTAGTGCAGGCAACTGACTTTCTCAGTGCCACCTAGATAATAAGTGGTGGAGTCAGGATTTGAACACAG
>NW_006204341.1:1812435-1828757 GCF_000334495.1 Tupaia belangeri chinensis
CTTTCCCTATAACCTCATGGTACAAAACTATGCTCTAAGCCAACATGTTTATTAGTATACAACTTGCTTTTCTTTGTTTAAAAAAAATTAAGTGTGGGCAGCTGTGGCCTAGTGATGAAGATAGCCAGATTCCACATGGCTGACGGCTCAGTTGGAATTCTGGACCTAGGACCTTGGAAAATATGCTGGTTGCATTCTGTATATGTCCCAAATCCCAACAGCATGGAGAAATGGAGGAGAAGGGATTGCAGTGTGACCACGCCCTACTGGGGGATGCCTTCTCTCTCTCTCCCTCTTTCCTTCTTTCTCTATTTCTGTCTGGTAAGTGCATATGTCTGTGATAAAAAAACAAAATATAAGTGCCTGTAGAATAAACTAACTAGAGACTGTGGGAGGACAATAGGCAGTGGGGAGTGAGAGGTTGAGAATCAAAGGGGAAAAAGGCAAAACATTTAATGGACACAAAAGTGGAAAACAGATGACATGTATGGTAACATCTTTGACTGGACTATGCAGTATATGTATGCTGGGAAGATTTATTTTATACACTGTACAGTGGTTAAATGTGGGGAAAAAAACAATAAAAGAAAAATAATTAAAAATAAATGAATAAAATTAAACTCCACAAAAAATTTTTTAAGATGTGGAAACACACAGAAAGGAGTGATTATGGGATTACTAGGAAAGGTTTCAGAAGGAAGTATCCTTTCAGTTCCCTCTTGAGGTATGGAAAGGATTTTTCTATCTAGAAAATAAGAAGAACATGAGCAAAAATGTCCCTGTTTCTGGAGTTATCAAGGAACTGAGGCTATTCTGAGATAAGGTAGTTTGGGCTCACAGGGAGAAACAGAGGGAGATTTAACCCACAGGAAATAGGAATGCTTAGGGAGAGAGAAGGTTTTCAAGTTTTGTTTTGTTTTTCTTTTCTTTTCTTTTCTCGGTAATGAGTAATGAATGGTTTTTAAGCAGAGGAGTAACATGATGTCACCTGTTTTTAGACTCATAACTGTTAACAGTGGGAAGATGGTCTGGAAGCTAACAGAATAGCACTGTAAATAGAAAGCAAGGATGGGCATAGGAAAACATATAGAATCCATAGAACATGGTCACTGACGAGATTTTAGTGGTTAGAGAGTGGGAGAATACAGGGTGTCACTTGAGCCTTCTAGCCTAGCTGGAAAGTACTTTTTTGTTTGTTTTGGTTTTGGGTTGTTTTTTTTTTCTTCCCTTTAAGTGTATTTAGTTTTTTTTCCATGAACCAGAAAGACAGACAGACAGACAGATAGAAACAAAAGAGACAATACCCCCAAGTGGGCTTTACCACTCTGATCCCATTCCAGGCTCAGACAGACCCAGATCATGGGCATACATGCCTAAAGTACACAGGGAGGTCTCTAGATAAGAATACGGAACTTTTCCATGTGGGTCAGTCCCTCAGAGCATCACATTCTACCACTGTGCCACTGTCTAGTCCCAGAGTACACTCCGTGTAAGCTTGTTTTTCATTTTTTTTTATCAGAATCTGAGAGATAAGAAAGGGAGCACTATTTTGGAGGAAGAGAATAGTGACTAGTTTGGTATATACTGAGTTAGAGGTATCTGGAACACTGCGATGGTAATATTTAACAAGCAGTTCCAATAAGTGGGCTCCTTAGTAAAATGGAGAAGAGCTTATCGAGCAGCAGTGAGAAATGAAAAGCCTAAGCAAACAGAGCAAAGGCAGGAAGATTTTCTCTTATCCAAGCTGATCTTGGTCAGGACAGAATCTTCCTCTAACACTTCCCGAAACACTATTGTTCGTTCAGTGGATGTTCCTTTATTTTGAATATGCTTGGTCTTGATATTCTCTGCCAAAGTATAGAATATTCAGGAAATATAAGTGTAGCTGAGAGAGCAAAATATCAGATACTGCTGCCTGTGCTAACAATTTCCAATGACCATAAAAGATCATTTTACTATAAATGTCAATGAAGCAAAAGGTGTAGTCACTGTGAATTTTGCCAAAGGCTAGGTCTCTGAGAAATCGAGTTTTATTGTTTTGAATAGTGACAGAGTTAAAATATAAAGGAGAGGAGTTCAAGAAATATTACTAAGAAATCAAGAATAACTGTATATAGATATGAAATGGGTTAGAAATGTTGACGCTTAGCATCTGAGAATCACTTCCTCATTATTGTACAGTGTGCATGTGTGCGTTTTAATTTTTATGACATCATATACTTCTGATATGCTGCCGCTTTGGAATGAATGTCTAGATACTTGGGTTTCATTGTACTCTTCAATATAATTTTCTAAACTCTACAGGCAGTTTATTTTTCTATTTTTCCCATTTTACAAGCACTTTTCCTACATTTATTTTTAAGTGCCCATTTCAGATTTGGGAATAATTTTCAATTATGCTTTTTTAAAATTTCTTTTATTTCTTGAGAGAGGAAGACAAAACAAAACAAACAAAGAAACAAAAAATACAGACCAACAGAGACAGATGGACAGACACAGCAACCTCATTAGGGTCTTGATGTTGCAATCCAACCCCAGTCTTCATCCAGCCCCGGAACATGGGCAAGCTCATGTCTGGCATACTCAAAAATGTCTCCAGATATAAACTTGAAACTGTCTGCAGTGGGTCAGCCTCTCTGAGTGTTGCATATTAGTGTTGTACCACCATCTGGCCCCGACCATACTTTTCCTTTCTAAGTAATAGTTTCAAATACAGCCAACATTGCTTTACTATTTTTAATCTTTCCTTAATTAAAATTACCAATGAGTTTTTCTTTTTTCTTCATGGAGAGATTTTTGCTACAGGTTGTGTGTGCGTGCGGGAGAGACAGAGAGAGAAAGAGAGAGAGAGAGAGAGAGGGAGAGAGAGAGAGGGAGAAAGTGAGATACCCCCCCCTGGGGGGGGATGGCCATGTCACAATCCCTTCTCAATTCTTCTGTTTGGATTTGGGGCTCACATATGTGCACTGGGTACTAGTTTCAAGCAGCTGGGTCCAAGACTCAAACAGTGCTTGGCCTGGTGGGAGTCTAGCATTGTGCCATCTGCTGGTCCCTAAGATGACCAATGAGGCTTTAAAAAATGGCAACCAAAAAGGAAGAGTCTTTCAAATTAAATTTTCTAATAAAGGTAAGGGTCAACTCTGTGCATTTGATATACCTAGAACTGAGGCAAGAGATTTAGTCCTTTTTTTTACATGAACATGGTGATCTATGGGATTCGCTTTCTTCAGTTCAGGTGCAAAATAAAACAATTAAGACTAGAAATTCTATAGGTTTCCTTCTAGCTGTAAAATGCTAGGTTCTATAAATATTTAGGTAAAATGGAAATACTAACATCTTGCAAAAACTAATTTCTTTAATGGAAACATTTGAATATATTATATAAGCTGGCTTCTTAATTTATGTGATCTCCCCATTCTAAATTGAAGGCAGTTGATGGAAGAAATATATTTTGCACAACTTTTCTATGTCCTATGATCTCTAAAACAGGGTTAAGGATCTGTAAATATATGACGACTTCATTCTGAATTTAACCTATAGTGATCTTTCTCAAAGATGAACATGTAACTCTAAAATAAAATGGCATTGAAACAATATTTGCAAACTCAATTGCTTTTCAAGGGCTCTTATTTGTTTTCAGTCTTGGCTTTTTCTCACTCCTGACATTAAACTTCCAAATCCTAGTTCCCAAAGCTTTGAAAATCTATGTTCATTTACCAGAATCCATTTATGCCATCATCTTATATAAATTTAATTAGATGATCATGTAACCCTAACCCTGATCTCCTGTTCACTTACTGAAACTTTTTGCATAGTTGAAAACAAGTGCATTTCAGGATATGAAGAGCTTTAATCTAATACCTCAGTATTTCAGAATGTTTCCTTGTACTTATTCAATACAGATAGTAGCTATTCTAGCCCAAGTCTAGGCAAAAATTTCCACTAGACAAATTTTATTTTCACTACAAGAATTCTTCTTAAACAAAACCGATTCTTATACCATATTTCCTATGCGCTGCAGCAAACCTTTATTTTCTAAAGTTCGTGTATTATGTGTATCTGCATGTATACGGATAAGGAGACTTTAAAAAGTTTATGAAAAAACTGAATTAAAGTACAAGTTACTTTTGTTGTGAAATACTTTGAAATCCATGCACATTTTTCTTAATACACATTTTCCATGAACTTTTTGAAGTCCCCTTGTATATATGTGTATATATGTATATCCACATGTAAGAATTCATTAATTTTTAAGGTCACTTGTAGATGTTGCATTTTTCTATTAATCACTTAATGTGTGTTTTAAATATGAACTGGCATTATTTAATCCTGAAAGACATTTTTAGATGCTTTATATGGAAAAAGGT
The DNA here is from genome assembly GCF_000334495.1 of Tupaia belangeri chinensis. NCBI lineage: Eukaryota > Metazoa > Chordata > Mammalia > Scandentia > Tupaiidae > Tupaia > Tupaia belangeri. The sequence goes on from NW_006204341.1 coordinate 1,816,803, forward strand.
ATTCAAGTACAGTGGTATTACTTCCAAAGAACACTTTCCTTTCCTTTTCTTCCTTTGTTTGAGAGATAAAAAGGAGCCCTGTGAAAATTTTCTGCTTGAGGAAAACAAACAATAACATAATAGCTTCAGTAGTGTTCAGTTTGTGACATGGATATAAACTAGGACTGCAAATCTATCTTTAATGTGTTTGCTGTCTCTAGGTGCTTCTGACAGCTCAAAGAATTACGTGATCTTAGGAACCATATATGTTTCAATGTCAATGTATTATTCAAAGAATGCACTTGGAGAAAAAAAAAGAAAAAAAGCAGGATCTTGAAAAGATACTTGCACTGTCATGTTCATTGCAGTGATATTCAGAATAATCAAAAAGCAGAAACAATCTACAGAGCAATCAATGGATGACTAAATAAAATACAGTATATATGTAAAATGGAATATTATTCAGCCTTAAAAAGGAAAACAATCCCAGAGCCAGCAGGTGGTGTGGCGGTTAAGGGCGCTGGATTCCCATATGGCTGACTGTAGTTTGAGTCCTGGACCTGGCGGCTTGCTTTCTCTCTCTCTCTCTCATTTTCCTACTATTCCTCTCTGGTCAAATTAAAAATAATAAATAAAATCAATAAAGTTAAATAAAAATAACTCTTCAATAAAGAATAAAAGAATGCAATCCCAACATATGCTACATGTATAAACCTTGAAGATTATGCTAATGAAGTAAGCCAATCACAGGGGACAAACACTGCAGGACTGACTCCACTTACTTGAAAATCTAAAAGGATCAAACTCATAGAAATTGAAAGTAGAATGGTTCAAGGGGCTGAGAGAAGAGGGGAGTGGGGAGTTAACTAATCAATAATATGAGTTTCTATCATATAGGTTGAAAAAGTACTAGAGATATGCAGTCTAGTAGGTTGTGTATAGTTAATATTATACAGCACATTTAAAAAATTTGTTGAGAGAGCTCATTTTATGTGTGTATTTTTTTTTACCACACTAAAAAGGAAAAAGGAAAGGCAAACTTCACACACACACACACACACACACAGTGAATCCACAATTTTACTTGTATGTCTGAAAAATCTCATGGCTTTGTGCACTGCGTACAAGTTCAAAAGGTCTTTGGCTTTATCCTTCCTCCCTGTGCAATTCAGTATATACAGGCTTTGCTTAGGCACCCAGAGAAAAGATGTGTGTGTGTGTTGGGGTGGGGGAGAGGGCAGAAAAACTGTCAGTAGATGTATCCAGAAAGACTTTGAAACCCATGTTTTAGAGCTACTTTGTGACAATGCCAAGAGAAGGCTTCCAAATGCTATGCAGTTACCCTGAGAACAGCAATGGAGTTAGACTTATTGACTACAACAGACAGAAAATCTCTTTCATTAAGCTGACCATAAGCAGAGAACCTGACTGGTTCCCTCTCACATCCTCTTCCTCTCTCCTTTGTAATGTCCCAGTCCTTAGACAATAGGCTGATGTCTGACAATATTAAAAGTAGTCATTGTCTGTTCCAAGGAAATTCAATGCAGTGAAAAGCTCAAAACAACTAATAGAATAGGTTACAAATTCCAGTGCATGGTTTAGATGAATGGTTTCAGAAAAACAAAAAAACAAAAACTAAACCTTGTAATTCTTAGTATATGTTTCCATTATATATCAATACTTGAATTACTATGAAATAAGATTTATTTAGTGTTTATTTATGTTTAAATGTGGGCTCTTTCCTTTTAGCCTCTCAATGCCTTCTCATTTTACCAGGGTGGGTGGGGGGAGGTGATTTTCACTCACTCACATGCACAAACAAAAATATCTCTCTTCTATCTACAAATGCCCAGACATTGTCAAGACATAAAAGTAAAGTGTGCCAAAATGTTAGGCTGTTGGTTCTTTTGCATAAAACACACATCCAAACACATATTAACTGAACAGCAGATGGCAGAGAAAAGAAAATCAGTTAGATTGCAGTGTGGGTGAAAACATACCCAATAAGTTCTGTAAAGATGGAAACCTGGGCATAAGAGACACCATATTGAGTAAGCAAATGTAATGTCTAATCTGATTTTTTTCATCTTTACTGCTTTTCATTTATCCTGTCTCTATAAATACATTATCATTTTTATCATGATGCCTTAAAGCTATTTTTTGATAGAAAAGGGGAAGTGGAAGGAATATATTTATATAGTAATACATTGGAGGAAATAATCTAGGAATAAAGAATTTTAATGATGTGTAGTGCTTCCTAATATTCATTAGTGAATGAATTTTTTGATAAAAATACTAAGTCTGAGGAACGAGTGATGAATGTGAATGTGGCTGTATATTAGTCTATTATGTATGAGAAGTATCTTGAGCTTGTTTTGTGAATTAAATTAATAAATTATTTATGTCACACTTTACTGCTATCCAGTTTATAAGTTATTTTTTTTTCCAATCAAAATAAAATAAGGCCTATCTGTGGTGGTGCAGATGGCAGGGTGCTGCTGCGTGTTACCGGAGCCACTTGGAGAGCCCAGGTTGGGATCTCAGGTCAACTTGAACATGACTACATGCACACATGTATCTGTGATTCTGGCTGGCTGGGAGGTTGTGGGGAAGATCACAGCATGCTGAAACTTTCCCTCTCTTCCTTCCTCCCTTTGTTTCTTTCTCTCTCTCTCTCTCTCTCTCTCTCTCTTTCTCTCTTGCTCTCGCTCTTGTGAAAGAAAGAAACTTACAAAGAAACAGTAGAAAAATAGGGATAAGTATGCAAGAGAAAAAGTAGAAGAGAGGGCCAGTCACGTTGGCATGGCAGTGATACAACACTCTGTGATGCGTAGGCAACATGAAAGGGTCCCAGGTTCATGTCTTAAGGTCTCCCTCAGCATGCTGAGTGCATGTGTATGTGTCCATGATCCTGGCTAAATGACGCCGGAGTAGACTGGCAGCATGAAGACTACTGGGAGTGCCTGACTCTCTTTCTCACTCTCTCTCTCCCTCTCCCTGACGTTCTCTCTCTCGCCATCTTCTCTCCTAGAAGTAAATACATGAACTTTAAAAAGAAGCATTTAAGTATTTGTACATTTACTGTTGATCTAAGAATTTCAGTCAATTTGAAAAAACATTTTATCAACATTAGATTGAAGCTGAAACATATAAACTAAATAAGAGCAGTAACAGAGACTAGATCTAGAGATAACAGTATGAGGGCTGGCCCTTGTAGCATGCTGGTTAAGCCTTGTGCAGAGGGAGCCAGATCCCACAAGACTGACCCCAGTTTGAATCCTAGTCCTAGCAGCTTGAAAAACATGCCAAGCACATGATGTGCATATGTGCCCTGACACAAGGGAGAAGTGGAGGAAAAAAGACTGTGGCATGACCATGACCCATTGGGGAATGCTTTCTTTCTCTCAAAACTATGAGAAAAGAAAGAAAGTGTGTGTGTGGGGGGTCAGGCAGTGAGATAACTTAAAGAGCTAATAATTTACTTCTAGAGCAAAATGGTAGTATGATTAAACTAGATTCCAAAAATACTGTTTACCTATATGTTTTGATACTATTAGAAAACAAGAAAATATATGCCCCAAGTTAACAACAGTAGGGGAAAATAGTGATTACATCTGTAGGGACACCTTTGCTTTTACATGAAATAAGGAAGAAATTGATTAAATGGATTATAGGGTAGGGTAAGAAAAATGCTATTTAAAAAGGCAAAGTAAGTATTAGGGAAATATCAGCTTCAAAAAAGGGCTAAGTATATACCATGGAAATTTCCTAATCCCACAGGCACTTTTCCATAAATATAAAATCTGCTGAATATTAGAAATTAATTATAGTAAAGCTATCCAGTTTATAAGCAGAGATCTTTCTCAAACAGATTTTCGAAAGTCCTATAAAATGAACTCCTGCTTCTGTTTACTTTTAATCTGCTCCTGTTTCCCTCTTCTAGAAATAACTGATTAAAATTACCCCACAGAGGGACCAGCAGATGGAGTAATAGTTACATCACTGGACTCCCATGTAGTCGACCATGGTTCAAGTCCCAGACCTGGCAACTTGAAACTCATGCTGGGCATGTATGCTTGTGTCCCCAAGATCCTGAGAGAAGGGATTGCGGCTTGGCCACCCCCCCCCGGGGGGGTGATTTCACTCTTTGTCTCTGTTTTGCTCTGTCTCTCTGGCAAGCTCATGTGCCCTACAGCAAAAATCTAAAACAACAACAACAAAAATCCCCAGAGACTCCATCTATGAAAACACAAGAGAATTACATCCATTGCTCCCAAGGACAGGGGGGCATCAATTACTGTAGCAGGCCATGAGTGAATCTTTGCTACTCTGATGGTGAACTTAATATATGTACATTTGCAAAGCAAAAAGATATTAATCAATCATGGAGAGTCACCGAGTGCAGCTCAGCAGAACTGAAGACCACAGTCTTGCATTCCTTTGATGCCACTTGGCTGAAACCTCAACTCGAGCAGCAACTTTGTCCTTCTGAGAGTAGGTTTTGTGCAGTTCTGGACAGGCTGAAAATGGTATTGTCACAGCCCATTATAATTTTCATAGCAGCCAGCTCAAAGCTCTAGGAATCAATTCTGTTTTGCATACATAAAAGAAAGTCCCAAGTCCCGGGCAGGTGGGTAGGTGGTTATTTCTGGCTGCAATTTTGCTAAGTTTCTAAACCAGTTCTGCTTTAATTAGGAGCTTTTCTTCTGAGTTATTTTGATGTTAATAATATATGGCTGTCGCATTCCTTGTACATGTTCCCAAACAGTGATACAAATATTATTAAATCTAAGCAGTGTTTATGGAGTATTCCATATGCTACCCACTGTGAATCTTTTGAAATGTCATTTTAGTGGATAATGCATAAAGAAAGGTTGGTATATACAATGACATGCTTTTTCCTTCAGTCCATGATTTTTTATGAAAAATTTTCTACAGATGGTAGTTGCTTTCAATTTGTATTTGACCACAGTTTAAAAAGTATATTTTGTTTATTAGACTTCTAAACAACATATATTTAAATTCACAACATTTTCTACTCCAAAGAGTACAATAATTAACTTTCTTTTGACTAAATTAAAAAACAAAAACAGTGTTACGAATGCCTTAGATTAAAGAAAGTAGATCATGTTAAAATGAAGCCTCCTGGAACTAAGCATTAAGAAATGTTTGTTGTACAGAGCTAATACAATTGGATCCTCATGGGAAGGTTACAGGTTCATGGCCCGAGGCCTTTCTCTGTAGGCCAGCTGTCAAGGTCCAGGCTAGCAGAGTCTAAGGGTGGATAATGGCTTAAAGATCTTGCTGGGGGTGTCTCTCTCTCTCTCTCTCCCTCCCTCCTCCTCCCCATCTCCCTCTAGGTCTCCCTCCCATGGAAGAAATAATTCAAAGCTTTAAAAAAAAAAAAGAAATACTTAGCAAGAATTGAAAACCAGGCACCACACCTAAAAGAACATTAGGAAGAACAGTTAAGCAATGCAAAACTTACTCTTGCCTTAGTGAATGCCCAGAATTGACTACTACTACTATAATATATGGTTCTTCCTACTCTGTGTATTAACAAGCAACTACTAATATTCAATGGAGCCATTAAAAGCAATTCTAACCAGATGGTCCTTTATTCCTGAAGAGGCGTATATGTATTTTCTCTGTTTGAACAATGCCATCAAGAATCTAAGAGTCAGAGTTGCAAAGCAGACTGCACTAACCAGGAATAAGGTCAACCACAGAAGAACCTGCACATACGCATGCAGTGGCTATTGTAGGCTGCCTGTTCACTTCTTCATCACATCCATGTGCACGAATAACAATGATCACTATCAGGATCAATGTTCGTAAACTCAAGATGTGTGATACATGTTTAATAAAAACAATTTTCTTCTCTTTTTTTTGCCATAGGGCACATGTGCTCACTGAAAAGAGACAGAGAGCAAGGGAAAGTGAGAACCACTGCCCTAGAGGGGACAGCCATGCTGCAATCCCTTCTCCTCCACTCTCTTTCAGGGATTTTTGGGCATGCATGCACAAGTAACTGGCATGATTTTCAAGTCGCCAGGTCCAGGACTCAAATTGTGGTCAGCCATGTGGGATTCCAGGGCCTTAACCACTATGCCACCTGCAGGCCTCACAAAACCAAATTACTTTGACAACTTTCCAGTGGTATCATAGAGATGATTTAAATTATCACTGTCTGATAGAGAATATGGAAAAAGCTGATTAGTGGTACTTTCTTTTGGGTATTTACATGTTCAAGTCTTTAGCTGCACAGGCCTTTCTCTATCACACTGTATGTAGGTTCTTACAGCTCTCTCAAACCTTGCATTTGAGTACAGATTACCACAACATGTCTGTGAGTTTAGACAGAAAAGAAAAATAAAAAACAAGAGCAAAAATTGAGATGCTTTCAATAAAAAATACAAGAGATGAAAAGCAAAAATTCTTTTTGCAAAAGACATATTTAAAAAATTTATTATTTGAGTAGTTCATTGTATCTACTGCAAATGTGGGGTTGACTGTTCTGTCATTTTACTGATCTTACGCTGCTTTCCAAACACCTGGCAGGCAGGCTTTGTTTTTTTTAGTTAATGAAAGGAATTTTACATGAAATGATAGTGCAGTTGCCACCTGAAAATATTAAGTGGTACATCTGACTTTTAGCTATACAAGGTATTTATCTGCCCCTTTTATTTTAGTTTTCTATATAAGTAAACAAGGCACTCCTCATGGGAAACACATCATCCACTACTGAAGACTAGCCAGAACCATTAGAAATTGGCTTCCCAAACTGGAATATCTATCAAGAGAAGTCAGTGAATTACCAGTAGAACACTTGTTGTCTCTTTAAATATGCATTATTAAAATAAAAGTCTTATTTAAGCATCAAAGGGTGACTATTTCCTTTAAAGTTGGTTATCAGTAGAGTCAAATTAGATTTAGATACTGAGTATACAAATAAGAGCTTAATGTTAGAATTAGGTTCAACAAATTATTTGGTTTAGCCTGTAAAGAATCTTTATGAGTTTTCCTTTTAAGGACTGGGAAAAACCTAAGAATAAATGTTCAAAATTTTCTATTTGCAAGTGGGACCAGGCAGTGGCACATTGGGGCACAAGTAGACCACATGGGAAGATCCCTGGTTTGAGTCCTGGGGCCCCTCCTACCTGTGAGGCATGAATGTGTGTCTATGGTCCAAGTTGGCTGAGGCTGGAGGTGGATCACAGCATGAGGACATTGTTAGGGGTGACTATTTCCCTGTCGCTCTATTTTTCTCTCTCTTATGGAAGAAATAAATAAGTGGACTTTAAAAAGTATAAAAGAGGGACCAGCAGATGACATGATTACATCACTGGACTCCCATGTAGCCGACCAAAGTTCGAGTCCTGGACCTGGTGGCTTGAAACTCACACCAGGAGCATATGCATGCATGCCCAAAATCCCAAGAGGAGAATGGAAGAGAAGGGATTGAAGCATGGTCGTCCCCTCTTGGGAGTGAATTCTAGCTTTCTGTCTCTCTGTTACTCCAGCAAGTGTGTGTGCCCTATAGTAAAATTAAAAACTCTTTAAAAAGGAGGAGGGGGTGAACAGTAGAGCAGCAGAAAAATGTGACCCTTTGCAAGGCAGTCCTACATGAGAAGGTTGGTGGTTTGTGGCTTGATAACTCCATGCATTGGACATGCATGAGCCCATGATCTGGGGCTGGCTGAGGCTAGGGGTGGATCTTGGCATCAAGGCCCTGTTGAGGATGCTAAATTTCTGTCTGTCTCTTAATCATGGAATAAATAACTGAAACTTAAAGAAAAAAGATCTAAAAGAAAATAGTATTATTCAGAATTATATATAATAGTTCTCAGGAAATACTAAAGTTGCAAAAGATTTTTTGCTATTAATGACCTACTTTTTAATCAGGGAGAAAATCTTAAAGCACCATCTTTAATCTAACTTAAATTTTGAATAGGAGGCTTTCATTTGAAAGAGTATATATTTTATCTTCTTGAAAATCTAATCGCAATCAGTACATTCAGCTGGACTCTCAGACCTCTCCAAAACCGTACATATTAAACCAGGGGCGAAGAGTCAGTTATGGTTTCTGGTGTTTTCTTTCTGTATGCCTTCAGGCACACATATGTAATTTTGTGCTTCAAGGAGTTAGCACTTCATAAAAACAGAGATGAATGGTTATAAAACATATACTAGTGCCCTTTGGAAGTAATTAAAAATATGGCCCTTCCCAGCACTCATTTCCTTGCCTTTTGGCATTGCCTTTTCTATGTCCTATGTTCAACTTCCCCTCTAACTCACAAAATATACTTGCTTTCTTTTTGTCCTTTCCCATAAAGAATTATATGCTTGAGCTTGGGCTATTTTCTTTCCTGAAAGTATGTTTTCATTGTCTTCTAATGGTCTCTAAAGTGAGAAATATAAACAATGTATTTTCATGAAATATAGTGGGACATATATTTGAGGCATATATTAAAACTGAGTTACAATTAAATTTTCAACTCTATTGCTGTGAGCTTTTACATTTGACACCAACATTTGTTAATCCAAACACTTTAATAAAATTGTGTCTTTTCAAATTATGCCACATGCAAAAATATTTTTAAAAGTATAAATTAGCATGTCATTTGGAGGAATATGCTTAAAAATCAAAACAATTTCTAAATATGATTTTCAGCCAAGATTGGAATGCAACTTTAAAGATGTGGCGAGTGGCCATTTAAGACACATACATGAGGTCTTCAAATAGTTCACAGAAAATACATATTATGAAAAAACTATGTATGGATTTCAAAATCATTCTGCACCAAAATAGAGCTGCATTTTAATTGCATTTTTAATTAACTTATCAAAGCCCCCTTATATGTATGTGAATATGCATGAAAATAACATGCATATACATATGTATGTAAAATCAAATGCAATTATATATAAGTTCATTTAACTTACATTCTTATTCTGCAATGCATTTTCTAAAAGCAAAGAAATATTAGGAGAAATAACACTATGCTAACTGTAAATACCTTTTTGTTGTGTAGTATGTGCTATGGGATATCATATGCTACATGCATCGGAATTTACTGCATAGTGATGTTATATTTCACATGATATACTTTTTCTATGTCATATTCAAAATGTGTCCCATTATGAAGTTCTACTACACACTTTATTCTTAAATTTGTTTCCATACCACTGCAAATATTACCCAAGCCCCTAGTGTATAAAATAACTGAGAGGTTAATTCTCCATCTAGCACTCTCTCTTCCAATCTTTAGCTACTAAAGAATTACATAATACTATCTTAAATATTTCAGCTTAGAAAATGTGCTCCTATTCAGTAATCTTATAAATGATGTCATAAAGGATAACTGACAACCATAGTGGACTCATAAATACTAAATGAATTAGTAATAAAATCTCTACTAATACCATCTGAAATGAAAGATATAGCCTTTAATGAAAATAATTTTTTATACTTTTCTTTTTATTTCTTCTACACTGAATATAATGTTGTATATTTCAAGTAAATGGAAGGATATTTCATTTGACTCTTAGGTTTTAATAGAAGAAATTATCCAGAAAGATTTACCTACAGGCAATGTAACCTCAAGCTGAGAGATAATTTTGAAGGTGACCGGTTTGTTCCAGTTTGCCTGGGATGTCCCTGGTTATAGCACTGTGAGTCCTGTGTCCCTAAAAACCCTTTAGTTCCTGGCAAAACCTGCAAGGTTACTTAATCTAGAGGTAATACTCAAACATGTAGCCCCTTAGGCTGGCTAACCATTTATGGTCTATTTCACATAAACAAGTATGGTGGGAGGTTTTTGGCTAGAAAGTATTATGTCTAGCAGTAGAAAAAATCTTTAAAGAGTATATTTAATGTTCATTATTAATTATATTTATAATATACTCAATATTCCTCATTAAACAAATATTAACTGAATTCCTCCTTAGTACCAAGGGCTATACTAGGCACTAATTCCTTTTAGAAACAATATTATGAGAATTTTATATCAGAGCTACTTTGAAGTTCTGATGCCCTAGATGAGAGTTAAACCCCTACAATTAGAGTAGGGGAAAAATGATTTTCCAAACTTGACTACTTTAGAATTTCTACATTGCCACGGAAAAGGCAAAAGAAAACCCCATGTATTTGGAAACTTATTTGCCAAATAAGCAGGACAGAAAGCATCAGGGATAACTGGAGAGAGAAGCAAATTCCTTATCAATTTCTACACAACTTTTTCTTATTGTATAATCCTTTACTCATCCATTTTTAGAAAGTTCTCAAGATTATAAACAGAAAATATTAATGTACAATATTGTAGCTTTAAAGAATTTTAAAAGCTGCATGCCTTAATGAATCTATCAAAATACAATATTCCTAATTTGATTTTTGCCATCCCAATGAAAACTTACAACTACTGGTATTTTTTGAAGGTTCTTCTGTGTTTGAGTCCTTATAAAAAAGAATCACATATGTCTGATTCTATTACTAATACAATTGAGAAGCTTTACCTAAGTTTAATCATTTCTAGAGTTTCACCACTATCCTTTCTTTGACTTGGGGTGATGTTTAAGACAGTGGTTATGACTTGAAATCTTAAGAACTGTAATCAAGTTACAGTGATTACAATCACCAACAAGGTCAGGATGTACTGGTTCTTAAAGTGAAAAGGAATGCAGATAATTACTATTCCCTTCAGTCACATTCATGCATATGAAGAGTAGTACCATCACCACATTCTTTCCTGAATGCAATCTGTAATACTCTACAATTCTGTTAACTGCCCTCTGATATTATTAATCAAAAATACACTCTTGCGAAAGGGCTCACATCTCTAAGACCAAGTTAGGTGCAAATACTAATACTTCTCCCATCAAGTCAAATTTTAGCATCTCACTGGTTTAACTTGAATTATCATCAGGTAATAATAAGCACAAATGCAAGGTTTGTTTATAATCAATGAAAATACATGAGTCGCACAAAACAAAAGAAAATAATACTTCAAGTCTGTATTTTGCCTTGTATTCTGTGGGCAAGAGAGGGTGAGACATTAAAAACAATGCCCTTGTACCTCTAGAACAATACTTAAAACCATCCATACAAGGTTATGTGAGCTTACAGAGTTAATAATAAGAACTACTGACAACGATGGACGAGACCGTAGAACTAACTTGGTGATCAGAAAAGTGGTGATTGCATTGTAAAACAAATGATGACATTTTAACATTGTCAATGTTCACCTGCTTTCATTCATTTCTTATAGATTGCACCAAGAATAGATACAGTAATCCCTCTGGTTCAAGCTCAACATAAAGTCATCCTAAGTTTTCAGAAAATAATAGGAGCATTACAATAGTCATCATGTAATTCATATTCCAAGCAATTTGCTTTCTCATCTTGCCTAGACACCCTGCACTGGTTTCTATTACCTTTCTGTTTCAATTCATGCTGTTCCTATTATGGAAGCTAGTGCACATCTAACTTTTTCATTTGGCATGGACCCCAATACATAAACACATTTGCCCCATCTACACAAGACTGTTGTAGATTTTGTTCAAAGCAAATGGAAACACAGAGGGAAACTAGTCAACTTGTCAAAACATTTTTTCCCTTAATGTGTAAATAAAGTCTATCTAAGTAGGCCTTAAGGTACAGAAAAAAAGAACTGGACTGACTCCCTTCATCAAATTACCTATGTTCTCTATCTTCAAGTCTACCAGTCTCGTTGGCTATTATAAATCAGGCCATCTGAAGACAAGAAAGTTGGAAGGGGAAGTAAGGGAAAGACAAAAAGAGAAAAAGAAAAGAGGATAGGAAGGGCCATCCATGCTACTCTAAATCAATGTTATATTATCAATATAGGAAATGAAACAAAAAAGTTTGTTTTTTTTTTTTTAGAGGTTTTTGCTATAGGGCGCGTGCGCTTGCCAGACAGACAGAGAGAGACAGAGAGACAGAAAGCGAGAAATCAC
>NW_006204341.1:1829073-1836696 GCF_000334495.1 Tupaia belangeri chinensis
GGTAAAATTTTGAGAAACTCTGGTCTACATTTCCAAATTCAACTAATTTAAAAAGAAATAAGATAAATACTAGAGAATCAAATATAATTGAAGTCCTTATGCATTTTGTGCGGATGCGAAACATAAAAGTAGATAGATAGTTTAAAGGATGTCAGATGTAGCTATTTAGGCAAAATTACATGAAGAAACTTAGGATACATATTTAGAAAACAATAACCATCTGTTTAATAAATAGGTGAAACTTTTTTCCCAAGGATTTAAAGTAATGTTTGTAAAATACAGAACAATTGAATAGGACATACTCTTCTGATCCAATAGAAATCTTCAGTCAGCCACTACAATAGGCACTCTGCGTGTATCTCTCATTTGATCCTCACAATTGCGAGACATGTAGAGAGATTGTGATGATGGATGAGGTAAGTTTCACCTATGGGCAGAACTGAAATTTCAAGCCAGATTTCTCTTACTCCAAGGATCATGCTCTTTTGATTAAAGCTGTGGTTGAAATTTCCCTTTTTGTGCATATATATATATATATATATACTTTCTTTTTACAAATTCTTACACAAAAAATCCAATTTATAAAACAGAGCAAAGTGGAGCTACTCTGTGTATGTAAATAGGGGGTGAGATTAGACTGGAGAAGTTTCTTAACCTATCAGCAACCTCTGATGCATCTTGACAGAAATTCTTTGGGCACCTTGGAGCATGCTTTGAGAAATGATTATGTCATATCAGGAAACCTTGAAGTTCACATCCACTCACAGGTGATTCTCTAGTAAAAACAGGACTTAAGACATGAAGGTATCTTGGTTACACTACATCATGTCTTACATTACTTGTCTTATTTGTGTACTTGGTTTATGTCATGTAGTGGGCCTTTAAGAGAGCAGAGGAAAGAAGGATAATAGTATTAAGAAAAAGATGGACAATCATAAACAAAATTAAGTGCTCAGTCAAGGGCCATGTATGAAAGGCACATTTCCATAACAAAGGTACAGTCCTGTTTCTCATCATCCCTTGTTGTTTCACCACACGTGTGTCTGAGGGACGGAAATGTTGAAGATGTGGATCAATTCTGCTGCTAAGAATTGTTCAACTGAAACATTTCTCAGCAACAAAACCAAGACTGCCTTCCAGTGACTTGGGGCACTACTTATTTTCATAAATAACATGTTATCTTGAAAATAGTAGCCTGAAAAAACAGCTTTTATGGTTTCTAATTTTGGACAAACTAAATGATTCATTTAAGTATTCCTCTAAATTCTCTAACACCTTTTCCGTCCAATTCTATTTTTTCCCTCATAAATTCAAATGCAGAAGAAGAAATCAGTGCCTATAGTACACAATGATATATATCACAGAGACTGCTATTCAGGCAAAAAGATAAAATCACAGCAAACGAATTGACCCTTATCCTTAACTCATCCTGGACAAATACTATGACCTTTGTTAAAAGCATATTACCAGGACTTTTGACAAATGGCTGTTTGCTAATTTCTGATCTGAATGTAACTCAACACTCCAGATTTAACACATTATATTTTACATCATACCTTTACATACCTAAAGAAAATACATTGTCAAATGTTTTACTCTCACTTTTATGGATATATACAGCATTCCTGGGAAGGCCATTCAAGTAAGTGAGATGGAATGTCTTTCAACTTAGGTCGTGAATGTCTGCCTTCATTGCTTCCTGAAAGCAATCTTCCAAAATGCTAAAACCTTACTCTTCTCAACTCCGTGGTTCTATTTTCTACACTTGATCATGGAACATAAAGAAAATCTTTCCAAATTGTATATCCTAGCATATATTCTAGCTAAATTTTAACTGATTTAGAGTGATAGGAAGTCATAAAACAAAGTAGAAAATGAGCTCAGACAATAAAAGTTCAGAAGCAGCATAGTGATAAAAAATATTGAAATCATATTTTTCAAATCGCATTACATAAAAGATACAAGTAACATACCATCTTTCTTACATGAAAATGATCATACCAATCCAGTGTCAATCAGTCTAACAACTGATTATTATTTTACAGCAATGCAGATGGGTCTACAATGAATCATGATGATGTTATTATCTAGTGTCCACTTGTAACCACTGGTATACAGCAACAAACTAGTTGCTTGAAATTAAAAGTCAGTATATTAACTTTAAAGTTAACTTGCTCAAGCACATGTCCAACTAATAACCTAGAACGCACCAATATTTTAGTTAATGACAACTCTATTTTTATCAGTCGCTAAGGTAAAGAGCCCTGGGAGTTTTCTTTAACTCACTTACTCTCATGTGCCACACATTGAGTATATCACTTTAGTAGAATTATATACATTATACCTTCAAAAAGTTAGTAAGAACAAATTGTTTGTTTGCTTTTTTTTAAGTTAATGTTTTTAGAGGCTTTTGTCTTAGGGTGTGTGTGCCCTCTGGGGACAGAGAGGGAGAGAGAGAGAGATAGTGAGATGGAAAGTGAGAAATCACCACCCCCTCCAGTGAGATAGTCACACCACAATCCCTTCTCTTCCATTATCCTCTTAGGATTTTGGGTACACATGTACATGTGCTAGGTGTGATTTTCAAGCCACTGGGTCCAGGACTTGAACTGCAGTCAGGCATGTGAGAGCCCAACAACATAACCACTATGCCATCTGCTGGCCCAATTACGTTTTTTATTTGTTTGTTTGCTTTATGTTTTGTTTGTTTGTTTTGCTATGGGGGTGTGTGCTCACCAGAAAGACAGAGAGAGAGAGAGAGAGAGAGAGAGAGAGAGAGAAAGCGAGAAATCACCCCCCAGGGGGGATGGTCATGCCACAATCCCTTCTCCTCCATTCTCCTCTCAGGATCTTGGGCATGCACACACACACGCCCAGCATGAATTTAAGCCACCGGGTCCGGGAATCGATCCACAGTTGATAACATGGGAATTCACAGACATAGCCATTGTGTTAACTGCTTGTCCCCCAACTATGTTCTTTTAATTAAAACTTCTTGATCAAAAAATTGGCAATATCAAATGGTTCAGACTGATATATCTAGCTGTTCAACTACTTTTCACTATGTCTACTAAAAATACCTTGATCTAGGGAACAGCAGATGACATAATGGTTACGTTGCTGGTCTCCCATGTAGTCGACTGCAGTTCGAGTCCAAGACCTGGCAGCTTAAAACACACCAGGTGCATGTGCATGTGTGCCCAAAATCTCAAGACCATGGAGGAAAAGGGATTGTGGCATGGCCATCCTCCCTGGTGGGTGATCTCTCGCTTTCTGTCTCTCTCTATCTGTCTCTCTGGCAAGCACATGCACCCTATAGCAAAAAATCTCTCTGAAAAAAAAAACAAACAAACAATATTTTGATCTAAACCATTATCTCTACCCTGGGTTATTGCAGCTACTTCCTATCTGACCTCCCTGTTTCCAACCTGCCATGCTTATCAGTCTGTTTTAACAGAGTAGTCAGAGTGATTATGTTAGTATATCTAATGTAGTATATGTCTCTCTTGTGTTCAAAACCTCCCAATGGCTTTCATCCTTCTTTAAATAAAAGTTCAGGTCCTTATGATAACCCATAATTTGTAAATAATTTTTTTTGAGAAATTTTTGCTATAGGGTGTGTGGGCTCGCTAGATAGAGATAGAAAGTGAGAAATCACCTCCCCCAAAGAAGATGGCCACATGGCAATTCCTTCCCCTCCATTCTCCTCTCGGGATTTTTGGGTACCCACGCACACACCTCAAGTGGGTCTGGGATTCAAAATGCAGTCAGTCACATGGGAGTCCAGTACCTTAACCACTATGCCACCTGCTGGCCTCCAAGTTCTACATGATTTGAGTGCATGGGCAGAGAGGGCTCTTCAAAAGTTCATGGAAAAAAGTGTGTATGATGACTATTCATGAATTTCAAAATTTTCTTTTTTTATCCCCCAAATAAATGTGAACTTTAACTGTTTTCTTCACAAATTTTAGAGGTACCCTCACAGAATTCCCTCTTCTCCTCATGACTTTCCTGAATTTATCTTTTTTTATTTTATTTTATTTTAGAGAGAGATTTTTGGTATAGGGCACAGGCACTTGCCTGAGAGATACAGAGAGACAGAGAGACAGAGAATAAGAAATCACTCTCCCCTCCTGCCCCAGGGGAATGGCCATGCCATAATACCATCTCCTCCATTCTCCTCTCAGGATCCTGGGCATGCACGCACGTGCACCCAGCATGAATTTTAAGCTACCTGCTCTAGGACTCGAACTGCAGTGAGAGTCTGGCGACTTAACCCTTACTCCATCTGCTGGTCATCTGACTTTATCTTCTATATTCTCTTCCTCAATCAGTGTACACCACGTATATTTGACTTAATTTCTTTTCCTAGAGCACACCAGTCATGCTTTTCGCCTCAGGGCATTTAAATTTACTATTACTTTACTTGGAATGTTCCTTCCCCATATAGTTGCATGATTTAATTTCATTTAGGTCTCTATACAAAAGTCACTAAGTTGGCTCAGTCTCATGATGCAGTCAATAACAAACTGAACTTCAGTGCTGGAAAAACACATGGCTAGCTGTGGGTTTGGATTCCTGAGTCAGCTTGAACACATGTAGAGTACATATGTGCATGCCCAAGATACTGAAGAGAGAGAGAGAGAGCTGGGCAAGGGGGATAACAGCTTGATGAGACCCTGTTGGGAGTGTTTATTTTTCTCTCTCTTTTTCATGCATCTATGTACTCTCTATCATAGATAAAATAAATAAAACTTTTTTAAAAAGTCACCATGTCATTTAGGCTATCCCTGGCTATCTGGTCTAAAATACCAACATACCCTCAATCCCCTCTTCCTTCCTTCTCCCCCCCACATTGTCTTTATCATTTTCTAAGATACTTTGTAATACCTGTCTTCTAATTAACTTTTCAAAAAAAAAAATAGTACATGAACTCCAAGAGGGCAGAAATTTTTGTCTTCTGTGTACTGTGGTGTTCCCAGCAACTAGAAAAGTATCTAGCACATTGGGACCAGCAGTGAGCGTAATGGCTACGTAGCTGAACTCCTATGTAGTTGACTGCAATTCGAGTCCCGGACCCAGTGGCTTAAACTCATGATGGGCACGTGTGCGTGCGTGCCCAAGATCCCGAGAGGAGAATGGAGGAGAAGGGATTGCGGTGTGGCCATCCCCCCTGGGGAGTGATTTCTCGCTTTTTGTCTCTCTGTCTCTGTCTCTCTCTGTCTGGCAAGCACATGCGCCCTATAGCAAAAACCTCTAAAAAAAAGTGTCTAGTACATTGAAAGGTACTCATTAAATTTCTTCTGAATGAATGAATGGACCTTAAATTTATTCTTTATTGTATTCTTCAAATCCCGTTTGTGCTGAATCTTTGATGGCAATTTTGTCCTTCTGCCAATTTGGAGTGAGGATATCCCATCTGCCTCATGAGACAGTGTTAATCTAGGAAGGGGACTGGTAAAGCAATAAGGATTTCTGCATTTTTCTCTATGGCCCTCTTTGGGAATAGAACATCAGCCTACCCTTTATCTTGTCCTTTCTAGTCCCTTCTTCTTCCCCTATCCCATCTCCTAGAAGGTCATGATAGTTTGTCCAATAAATTTCTTACTATGTTAAGATTAAAACTGGCGGAAAAAAATTAGTTTTGTGACGTCACCATAACTGGGCCCTAAATGCTTTCCAGGTTTTCTCACCAAAATGGCTCCATCTGACGAAGATTCAAACAGATATTTCACAAGAGGAGATGAAATCTTAGACACATTATTTGTTTCATAAAACTGATATTTAATGCTGTCATCTATGAAAATGGTTGAGAACTGACCACTATCTAAACATAGCACTTTCTTTGTAGACATGAGGAAAGTTGCTTGGGAACATTCTGGCAGCTACAAGGAGATTCAGAGAAATATCGGTCTTGAAATGTTATTTATAAAGCATTTTCTACAGCAACACTAGCAAAATAAGCAATTTTGAAAGTGTAACTACTGTTCCTTTAGGTTTCTCTATGACAAGATACCTTATTTTAAAACCCAAGGGACACCAGGATATATTACATATGGCAGGTCCTTTATTATTGTTTAAGCCTTGAGAATGCACCAATGAAAATTGGGTGTAAAAAAATAAAATTGACCAATTCACTGATAAAAGAAAATGTTGAACAGAACTCTGCAACCAGAGGCTTTTTAACACATAAGACCTGTAGGCTGTACAGAAGTAAAGGGAAAATGGAGCCTTGCAAGTAAACCAAAGTGGCAGATTTGAGGATTAGAGCCATTCTGCCACTTCAAATACCAGAGACCTTAATAAGCACAATGTGGAAAGACTTCTGCCCTGGAAGTGAGTCAAGGTCAGTCTGACAAGAGTAGGTTAAGCCACAATGAATGCTGTTTCATTTAATTAGGAAGGTATGTGATTTATGCCTAGGTCATTCTGTTTCTTTCCAACCTTGCCTCAAACAGTATTTTTAAAAAATCATTGCATGTCTAAATAATTAGTGTTTAGACAGCAGTGATACTTTTTGAAAATGATTTCTTTTAATATCGAAAATCTATTGAAAAGTAGATGACAGGGTTATCTTTTGGAGTCATTTAGCTATGTCTGGAAAATCTATATGATCTGCATTTATGCCACCTAAAGCAAAAATACTACCCTAGTGCCAGGTCTCCAAATGGCAAGTACAAAAATACTAGAAGGAAACAAGCAACTTCTGAATGAAGTCAAGTCATGCCGATTTAGTCTATGGTCATACTTTCTTAATGAAATTAATACAACTAATGTACTATTTTCAAGTAAGAGTGAATCAAGGGCCAACCAATGGCATGGTGGTTAAGGTGACAGGATTCCCCAAGGCTGACTGTGCAGTTTGAGTCCTAAACCTGAGAGCTTGAGAAACATGCTGGGTGCATGTGTGTGTGTAACCAAAATATCAAACAAGAGAGAAATGGAGATGGTATTATAGTATGGCAATCGCTCACAGTGGGATGCTTTCTCACTTTGCCTCTTCTTTCTCTTTCTCTCCTTCCTGGCAAGAGCATGTGCCCTCTGACAATTTCTTTTAAGTGGTTAAAAAAAATCGACTCAAAAATCTGAAAAAGAGAGCCAGACAGCAGCACATTGATAAGATGAGAAGCTCTGAGAGACTGATCCACATGAGAAGGTCCCATGTGTACACCTAGAGAACTACCTAATTATGTGGGGCATTCATATATTCATGCTCTGGCGCTGGCTGGAACTGGGGGTGGATCACAGTACTGAGACCTTGTTGGGGGTGCTATCTCTCTTTGTCTTGTTCATGGAAGACATAAATAAATGTTAAAAAGAATTTAAAAGTAAATTGTATAAAAGCTTAGTCAATATTATGAAAAAAATTAAAAGAGAACCCTTTCATGGCTTCAAAATTTCTCAGGCAAAACCTATTGTTTATAAATTTCATTTAACTAGAGAAACAGCAATGAACATAATGGCTATGTCGCTGGACTCCCACATAGTCGACCATGGTTTGCGTCCTGGACCTGGTGGCTTAAACTCACGCTGGGCACGTGTGCGTGCATGCCCAAGATCCCGAGAGGAGAATGGAGGAGAAGGGATTGCGGCATGACCATCCCCCCTGGGGGGTGATTTCTC
>NW_006204341.1:1836981-1839538 GCF_000334495.1 Tupaia belangeri chinensis
TGTCTGGCGAGCTCACGCCCCCGACAGGAAAAATCTCTCCAAAAAAAAAAATTTTTTTTTCATTAACTATAGTCTTCAACTGATCATTCAGTCTCATAATAGGAACAAACAGTTTTTCTTCATGATGAGAGACAGGACTATTTCAGACAAAGAACAAAACTGGTTTGCAAAATGAGACACAAGAATCAAACCTGAAGGGCAGATGGACATTTTACTCTTTTGCAAAAACATTCTTTTCCTTTTTTTTTTTTGTTTGTACGAGAGAATGTAAAAAAAAAAAAAAAATCCATGGAAAATGGAATTAAAGTATGAGTTTATTTTGGTGCTAAAAAATTGAAATCCATGCATTGCTTTTTTGTAATATGTATTCTTCATGAACTTTTTTTTTAACTGCAAAAGGGACTATGTATTCACCAGGGAGAAGGAGGCAGAGAGAAAGGGAGAGGGAGAAAGAAAGTAACCACTAATGGGGGATGGCCATGCCACAATTTCTCTTCCTTCATTTTTTCTATGCTGTAAGGATTTTGGGTGCACATGCAAATGCCTCCAGTATGATTTTCAAGTCACTGGACCTGGTACTTGAACTATAGTCAGTCAGGTGGAATCCAGCTTTCTATGTACAATGCTTAACCACAATGCAATGGGGCCGGTCCTCCATGAACTTTTTGAAGATCCCTCACATATAGTTAGCTATGATTATTTCTACTTTATAGGAATACACCTTTAGCTCCACATTGCAAGGATTCTGTGATGAGAAGATCATCTTGGTGATTCAAGGATATTTTTATTTTTTTTCCCCTACAGTAAGATCCTACTAGGAAAAAAAACCTTATTTACATAAATGACATTATACATAATAAGAGGTTATTCCTTAGGTATTCAAGATACTGAGTGGTCTGGTCTCAATGAATATTTTGAACCTGATCTTGCACTATTTCACTCACAATTTATCATCTATCTAAAAATCCAATTAAATCTAACAATTGACTGGGACAAGTTTTGGAGTTTTCCACTTCTCAGCCTTTCTTAACTATCCCTTTAGTATGAAACGTCTTCCTACTTCAGATAAAGAACTAAAAGCCTATTACTCTGAGGTTGAGGATAAAGTTTCAAAGCAAGTGTTTATCACCAGTGCTTCATGAAGGTAAACTGGAGATATGTATACATATATACCCAAAGGAAAACAGATCTCAGTGGTCCTTCATAAACAAGGCAGTATCAGAACCCCCTCCAGATTAAAGATGTTTAGGGAGTATAGTGGCTGGGGAGTAGTATGAGCGTGATTACCTGACTGCGGGCAAATGAAGAAAGAGATGCTGTTCACCACCAATGGCCCTGCTCCCTGAAGCAAGTCTGGGGACCAAGAGAGCTTTGCTGAATTCTTCTATTTTCAGTACTTGTACCCTCAGTTACTAAAACATGGGGTATATTTAGCTAATTAAACTGGAAACTTTTTCTACCTGAGAGAGAAGGAGGGAGGGAGAGGAGGAAAGAGAGAGGAAGAAGTGGAGCTGGGTTTGCCACTACTCTGTACCTAATCAGAAATGTCGGGGACCAGCAGTTAGCGTAATGGCTATGTCGCCGTACTCCCACATAGTCGATCGCAGTTCGAGTCCCGGACCCGGTGGCTTAAACTCACACCGGGCACGTGTGCGTGTGTGCCCAAGATCCCAAGGGGAGAATAGAGGAGAAAGGATTGTGGCATGGCCATCCCCCTGGGGGGTGATTTCTCCCTTTCTGTCTCTCTGTCTCTCTCTGTCTGTCTGGCAAGCGCACATGCCCTATAGCAAAAACCTCTCCAAAAAAAAAAAAAAATGTCTTCAACGACACCTTGCTAGAACACCGTAAATCAATTACACCAGGTTTACTGAGTTATTATTTTTTCCTTCATACTTGCTACTCTACCCTGTCAATCTGTGGCCAGTCAGAAACTTGAAAGTACCATTGAGCATGAAGTTGTTAATGCAGCTCCAGGCAAGAAAAACACCAACCAGCACAAATAGCTGAACTGCACTAGTGATGGCTCCCTGTCTTCTTGCCTCCCATTCTTTGGTTAATTTCTCAGCGGGGGATCTCTTAGCTCCTAATCTTCGCTACAGCCCTAGACAGTGCCTCTGCTCAGCTTAGGGTAGATGATGCCCACTGCCTCTGGATGCCCTCCTGCCATGACATGGGCACTATGGTGAATCTGGTATCTTTCTACTTTCTACTCATTCTCACTTCCATCCAGTCCTTTATCTGGTTTCCTACCAAGCTAGGTTTCAGCAACCTTATATTGCCTACTTTGCTATTTCTACTTGAAAGTGTACTCTATCTAAAAATAAATGCAAAATAACTATAACTATAGGTCCTTTCCTCTAATGAGACAACAAAACCTATTAATCGATACATTAAAATATATAATGCTACTACATCGGTAGCAAAATACTCACTTTATAATACTGCAATGACTCTTGCAGCACACAGAATGCAATTTCTGAAAAGACAGCTTCATGTCAGAGTTTATATGCAACAGCATTCTTTATTAAAAAGGAAACAGCTATAATAAACACAAATC
>NW_006204341.1:1839549-1841523 GCF_000334495.1 Tupaia belangeri chinensis
GGAATCGTGCTATCAACAAACCCATCAAAATGGAATCAAACATCATGAGATGAACACCATCACAGAGATATGTACAAGTGCTTTTCCCATATGGGATTCTCTGCTACTTCATTTCGAAATTACAGAACTGGGGCAAATGTTTCTAGCAATATAGCTATCTGGGCCTTTTTCAGTGTTATTCTGTTCTCAGTAATGGTGCACAGAGGGTTTTATGTTGTAACACGGGATCTTTCATGATCACAGCTTCAGTGTAGTCCCATGTTTTTAATACTGCTGTTACAAATATTGAAGTTCAGCTACTGTGATTTATTTTCAGATCAACCAGTTTTGTTGCTAAACACCTTCAGAACATTTTAAAGAACTTGCACAGCAAATAATAGGTTTACAAACCAACATGAGGACAGTGTTTAAGATACGCTGGTGTGACTAGATCATATGGTCAATATGATCATACTAGTACAAAGCCACATCGTTTGTACTAATTAACAATAATTAGGCTTGCATTCATGCATAGCTTTATAATGTTCTGGAGTCCTAAGTATAATATAATTCACAGTTTATTTATAGAGGCTGAAAGTATTCTATTCTTTCCAGTATTCAACACCAAGGGTCTTGCCAATTACTTTTTTAAAATTATGCCAGAGGGTGCATGCACTTACAAGAGAGAGATATCGCATGCGTGCGCACATGAGAGAAAGTACTCTCTGTGAGGAAGGGTCATGCTGTAATTCCTTTTCTTCCATTTCTCCCTCGTTTGGAGATTTTTGTCACCCTTACATATGTGCTTGACATATTTCTCAAGCCACTATGTTTGGGACTAGAATCACATGGACAGTCATGTGGGACCCAGCTGCCCTAACCCCTATGTCACAGGCTGGACTGCCAATGAATTTTTAAAAGTAATCCTATCTGATTTTTTCCTACCCCTGCACATTTCAATGGGGATTTCCTATAATCAGGAAGTTTTGCTAATGAGGTCTGTAGGCATCTTACAGAAAATATATTTAACAATTTTGTCCTGTGCCCATTTCACCTGTTTTAATGCCTATAAGAATAAAATGCTAAACCATCTTTCTTTTTTTTTAAGTTTTGTTATAGGGCATGTGAGCTTGTCAGAGAGAGACAGAGATAAAGAAAGAGACTGGGGGTGGGAGGAGAAGTCACCCCCCAGGGATTGGCCACACTGCAATCCCTTCTCCATTCTCCTTCTGGGATTTTTGGGCATGCACACACAAGTGTCCGGCATGTTTTCAAGCCACCGGGTCCAGGATTCAAACCATGCAGTTGGGATGTGGGACCCAGCTGCCTTAATCCCTATGGTACCAACTGGCCTTAGCTAAACCATCTTTTCCCAAACTGTGTGTCATGTTAAAAAGCATTAAAGACAGACAGACAGATAGGCACACACACATGCTCACACATACACACACATCATGACTAAATAAGTTAGGAAAATATTTATACTTTAGCCCATCTTAGAGATTTACAATAAAAGTAGCATGTTAAAAATCATGAGAAATTGGGCAGTAAACAAACTCATTTGTTTTTGTTTAACCCAGCATAACTGCAACTTACTTGCCACAGACAATCCCCCTGTCTACCTACCTCCACACCTTTTCTTTTCTCTTTTTAAAAGTTATTTTAACATCCCATAAAACAATATTCTGTAGAACACAGTTTGGGAGCACTAACCTCCATAAATAAATAATATCTCCCATGTATAATTTAACATAATTTCAACATCTCAGAACAGAAACATATCATAACCTTCCTTCTTGAGAATGCTAGTTTATCAAGACTGGTATGAAACATTTTCTGAATAGTACAGGACTAAGAAATAGAAGAAAATGTTAGGAATTTGCAGTCCTTTCTGTATATCTTATAATATATGCAAACCTCAGTTGGGTGTTGCCTATTAAAAGAAAAGCAGGGTGATCTAATGTTCTAGTATTTGGATGAAATAGAAAAGCAAAA
>NW_006204341.1:1841575-1879167 GCF_000334495.1 Tupaia belangeri chinensis
TATTTCATTTTACTGATCAAAGACACCAAGTAACCAAAATTCAAACCAATAAGGGGATAAACCTTTCATCTATATAAAGTAAAAGAAAATAATAAAAGTGACATGCAAGTCTGAAAGCCAAAAAGTTTAATCAAATATTAAGAGTGTCAAGGGCACCAAAACAAAACTGAACTGAGATCTTAAGCAAGTTTTTCTCACATCATTTGGCTATGCAAAGTAAAGGAAACATAGACCCATGATCACGTTTTAATAGCTGGTCTTATAGCAACCATGAGAAATCAGAGCAGCATCTAAGGGATATATGTAAGAAAAAGAGAGTTTTTCCTGACCTGGTTTTACTGACTCTTCACAGGATAAGTAATGTGAGTGTCCAATCCTTTTTTTTTTTTTTAATAAAAGGTTTAATATGTGTATAACATATTAATTAGAGCATATGATTCTATCATCCTTTGCTGAACTCTACTGATCTTAACAAATCTGATCAGCAAATGCTATGCTACTCAGAGGGCCGATTTACTATGAGATACAGAGCTGGTGGAAGAATGTAAATCAGTTGTCACTGCATGGGGGACAGGTAATTCATAACTGGCAATGGTCACGTCAGCTCAAGGTAATGAAGATTTCCTCAGAAAATGAACTGCATCTTTTTCTTTTATTTCATCACCAAACAAATCTCTGTGTTTGAAATTTTGTTTAAGACTTTAAAATATCCGAGCAAAAACTTTATCCTTAATTTTGCTAACAAACTTTGTGCTGTGCTTATGCCCTGAAAGTTAACCATTTAAAACTGTCAGAGGTTGTGGCCAGGAGGTGGTACAGTCGTTAAGGCGCTGGACTTAAATGGTATCATGGTTATGGCACATGGCTGACCATGGTTCAAATCCTAGACCTGGCATCTTGAAACTCATGCCAGGCACATGTGTGTGCATGCCCAAAATCCCAAGCAGAGAATGGAGGAGAAGGGATTGAGGCATGGCCATGCCCTGTTGGGAATGATTTCTCATTTTCTCTATCTCTCTGTCTCTCTTCAAATGCTTGTGCCCTATAGTAAAAATCCAACCAACCCAAATGTCCACAAAGAGATGAATGGATTGAAAAATTGTGGTACATATACTCCATGGAATACTATTCAGCCATAAAAACTAAACAAGGCCCTGGAATTTGATAGAAAGTGGATGAATATGGAAGATTTGTTGCTGAGTAAAGCAAGTCAGGCTATGACAGAGAGACATCACATGTCTCCACTTAACATATACTGACTGCACTTTATGGTAGAGACTGAAAGACTAGAGAACATAAAAGTATTAAAAATTGTAATGACACTAGAGACAAAGTGGAAAGAGAGTGTGACAGGGGAAGAGTGCAGGAAATTTGGGAGGAAAATGGAGAGCTAAGACACTTGTGGGACACAGATAATGTTTATTATCTGTATGGTGGTCTCAACTGGGCTGGACTAAGGTGTATATCATGCTAGGTAAAGTCTCTTCACAATCTAAATGATGTATAGCAATTTAATGTATGAATAATAATAAAAATATATAAATGAAAATAATTATTTTATTTAACTTTATTTATTCATTTATTTATTTTAATTTGACCAGATCGGGATAGAGTGAGAGCAAGAGAAAGTGAGAAAGCAACCCAGCATGTCTGGGACTCAAATGGTGGTCACCCACGTGGGAGTCCAGCACCACTGAATACTCTGCCACCTGCTCGCTCTGCAAAATCTCTCTTTAAAAAACAAAACAAAAATTGTCAGAGGTGAAAGTAAATAATCAATAATCTTTGAGTCTCATGTCTCAGCACATTGCTCCAAGTCCTTTTGAATATTCTCCTTTACCTATTTTTACAAACAACTGATAACTTAAGGTATCTTATGTAACTTAAGGTATCATATATGTATCATATATAATAAACATTTTATTTAAATGTTTAAACTCTTTATACATAGCATAAAATGTGTCTCACTGTATAATATACATCATATCACTCAACATCATGAAGACATCAAATTTATACAAAAGCCACTTATCCAATTTCTTAAATTTTCACATTGTTATATTGTTGATAACTATGAAGCCATTCTTCTTCTTTTTAAAAAATAAATTAATTTATTATCAGTTACTACTATAGTTAACCACTTTGGATTTGGTAGGGTACAGGAATTAGATCCTGGTAAAGTGGGGAAGCCTCACTTAATTGCCATCCCTCTCCATATAACTTCATGTAGGCACTACAGGTACATATTTCACTACAAATGACACACATTCTATATCAAAATATGAAAAAGAAAATGCTACGTCTTTTTTTTCTGTGATAACAAGAGATGTGAGCTTTGGCATGGCTGATTTATTCCCACAATAGGTCCAGGGACAGTCAAATTTTCTAAGACTTGTAGGATAAGGTATCTTATTCATATCCCTAAATATCAATCTCTATTGCTCATTTGACATCTTTTTTCTTCAAGAATCAAAATCATAAGAAGTCTGACAAACATAAATCTCTGTGGTATGTTCTGTAGTGTGACCATCTGCCAACCAAGAAATAAATCAAGATACTGTTCAAATCTTTTAGCTGTTGGTCATTATCAATCACTACCTGTTACTAAATTTGAATAGGTAGGTTACTAGAGAAAACACCTATTATTAGGTGAAAACACCTATCTTATGAACCAGTTAACTACCTTAGGAAGCAGTATCACCAATTATGAAGTTACATAATCTAGAAAGAACAATGTACAATTTATGTCATAAATTGCTACTGGGAAATTTTGTCATTTTAAAAAGTCTTTCAGGGGTCAGAAAACCTAAAAAACCAAACTCATAAGTAAGTTCCTAAGACAGCAAAATATGATAACTCTGCAAACAGTATAGTTTTTTAAATTACCTATTCAACATTAATCCAATGTTTGTCAGTCTTACAACACAGAATTGGGAATAGAATTCTCGGTATATTATTTATATCTATAATCATGCGTTCTTGTTATATTATCAAGTATAGTTTTCAAGCTTCTATTGTTCTACAAGAAAGAAGTGTAATAAACAAATCTCAGCTAGTATTGGAACAAAGAGAAAAGTGCCATGGCTTTTTCAATTGTAGAATAATTTAGTCTTAATATTTAATTTTGAATGTATCTAAATGTATGACATATGGAATAAATTAACTATAAATGGCATTTATCACACAGCTTTGATAAAAAGAGTCCTAATTTAAATGTTGACAGTCTGTTTACTTTAGTCACTATATTAACATCTTATATATTTGTGAGCATATATGTATGACTTTTTTTAAGAGAGATTTTTGCTATTTGGTGTGTTCCCTCACTGTATAATTCTTCATTCTCTAATTTAAATTTAAAAAAAAATTTGCTTTAGAGTTATTTTTGGCACTCTCTTCCTTTATAATATCCATTTGGATATTAAGATAATGGTATCAGGTTCCTTTTTTTAGAGAATTTTTTGAGTTAATTAATTAAATTTATTTATTATTACCATTTTCAAAAAATTACTACAGGGCACTTGCATTCACCAGAGAGGAGGAAAATGAGAAAGCAGGCTGTTAGGTCCAGGACTTGAACCATGGCTGGCTATGTAGGAATCTGGCACCTTAACAACCACATCACCCCTGTTGTCAGGTTCTTAAAGTGAAAAAGCATTGGACTAACTTCCTATCAGATTTATGAGTTTTAGGATTTTGTTTTGCTACTAATTTTGGGTAAATCATCCAAACTTCACAGTATCCCAAAAGTGAGGGGGGGTTGCACTCAGTGATGTCTAAAGACCCTCAAATTTAATCTATGCTTTAGTTGTTTCTAAAGTAATTTTATATCAATTCATTTTAATAAAAGAAATTTGTATCTATGCAGTCTACAACAGGATCTGACAAATTTTTATTCTAGCACCTACCAACACTCTCTCAAAAGAAACATCAATGAGAGATGATGCTAACCCTCACTGGGCATTTTCACCTTATCATTATGTTCTTACGTATATACCTTGTCACCTGAAAACATAATAATATTAACAGTATTATTATTACTGTTATTAGTACCAATGGTTATTCAAGGTCCCTAGTCTAATTCATTTTAAGGCCTTATTGACACCATGTGCCCATACTATGCTAGACCCTTTAAGTTTGGTCTCATTTAGTCCTCCTAGCTAGGTCCTCTTATTTTCCCATTTTATAGATCATTCCTTGCTTGTCTGTTTTATTTTTTAAAGGAGAGATTTTTCCTACAGGGCACATGTGCTTGCCAGAAAAACAGACGGTAAGTGAGAAATCACCCCCCAGGGAGGGTGCCCATGCACCTCTCCAGTCTTCTCTCAGGCTTTTAGGCCCATGTGCACATGTGCCTGGCGTGTTTCACACAGCCAGATCTGGAACTCCAACTGCGGTCGGCAATGTGGGAGTCCAACAATATAAACATTATGCCATGTGCTGGTCCCAGCTTGTCTTAAAATAATGAAATAAATGCTCGATTAGCCTGGGAAGAATTTTAAGTCATTTATATTTAATTAAGTCCCTATCTCAGTCCTTTTTCTACTGCTGTAGCACAATACCACAGAATGGGTAATTTATAAACAACAGATTTTTTTTGGTTCATGGTACTGGATGTTAGGAAGCCCAAAAACAGAGTGTGGGCATTTGGTAAGGGTCATTTTGTGGTGGAAAGGCAGATGAACAAGTGAGACAGAAAGAAATTTGGGGCCCAAATTATCCTTTTGTTGGGAGATCACTCCTGAGATAACTGACCTATTTCCTACTTACATGATTAAATGGGATTAATCAATGCATGCAGGCATCATCACCTCTTAAAGGGTCAACCTCTCAATACCACTACATTGGCTGTTAAAGTTCAACATGAGTTTTAAAGTGAACATTCAAGCCATAGCACCCCCTTCCTTTTGTATTCTGCCTCAAAAATGTGATGAGCAGCCCAAAAGAGTTAGGCCAGCAAACTGACATCCTTCCTAGTTTGTCTAACACAAGTAAGAAAAGACCTCAGAGTTACTTGCTAGCAAATATTTTAAAAATAACATATTAAACCAATAGTTTCATAGATTATTTAATAATGAATTCTGTATGCTGAATTGCTTAATGATTAATTCATATACTTTGGATTAATTTTGCAAACATGACTTCCTAAATCTTATCAGTCAATTTCTATTTTCTGTTTTGGAGAGATTTTTGTTATGGGGTATGTGCACTCACTGGAGAGACAGACAGAGATGAAGAGACAGAAAGCAAGAAATCAGCCACCATAGGGGATGGCCATACTGCAATTCCTTCTCCTCCATTCTTCTCGAGATTTTGGGCACACATACACATGCACCCAGCATGAGTTTCAAGACTCAGAGTTCAGAATTCAAACCACGGTCAGCCATGTAGAGTCCAGTGAAGTAACTATTACGCCATCTGCTGTTCCCTCTATTTCCTTTTAAATTTCAGTAGAGTAAGATAATATAGGTAGAAGAAGGGGACTTCAAACAGTCCATGGGAAAATGAAACTTAAGTATGAATTTATTTATTTGGTGCAAAAAAAGTTTGAAATTAATGCTATAGTTTTTCATATTATGCAGTTTCTGTAAACTTTTTGAAGATATTTCACATTTACCATGTAGAAGATTCACTACCATGTTGAAAAAAAAAAAAAAAGGAAACCATAATAAGAGCTCCTTGTTACTAGTCAGTATAGCAACAACAATGTCAGATATCATCTCCAATCCACACATCTGGTTAAACTTACTCAAAAACAAAAGAAAGCAGTCCCCTAAACTCACTTATATTATGCTCTCTATTTATTCAGTGTTCTGCTATTTACTAAATGCCAATTGCCTACCATCAGGGCATGAGGATAAAATTTAGTTAAAGTAACAACAGAAATTTTCAAGAAATACAACATTAGCTATAATTAAAATTGAAGTAATATGGCCTAAGCCCTTAAAATCATAAGCAGAAATAAATATGGAATCTAACAATTGTTCTTGACCTTCCACACAACTAAAGTTGTGCAAATGTGTTCTATTTGTGTTTGACAGAAGACTGATTGGAAAATGTGATAATTGTTTTGATGTTTTTTAAGAGACATTTTTGGGAACCAGCAGTTAGTGTAATGGCTATGTCGCTGGACTCCCACGTAGTCGACCGCGGTTCGCGTCCTGGACCTAGTGGCTTAAAACTCACGCTGGGCGCGTGTGCGTGCGTGCCCAAGATCCTGTAGAGGAGAATGGAGGAGAAGGGATTGCGGCGTGACCATCCCCCCAGGGGGTGATTTCTCGCTTTCTGTCTCTAATATCTCTCTCTGTCTGTCTAGCGAGCGCACGTGCCCTATAGTGAAAATCTCTCCAAAAAAAAAAGAGATATTTTTGCCATAGGGCACATGCACTTGCTGAAGAGGCAAAGAGAGATAGAGAGAGAAAAAGTGAGCACTCACCCCCTAGAGGGAATGGCCACATCACAATCCCTTCTCCTTTATTTTTCTCTCTGGATCTTAGGCACACACATATGCATGCCTGGCATGAATTTCAAGCCACTGGGTCTGTGATTCGAACCATGGTCAGTCACATGTGAGTCCAGTGACATAACTGCTATGCTATCTGCTGGTCCTTAAATGTGTTCATTCTTGCATCATTCTCAACATATTGTTAACCCTAGGTTATGAAAGGGGAAACTGCAAGACACAAACTGAAGATTTTTTCCAAAGTCATTAAATTCAGAAAAGAATAAGGAATAGGCTTTAATTTCACAATCAAATCTCTACTAAAACTCCACCCTACATTTTGTAAGATGGAAACAAAATAGTAGTAATAGTAATGCTTATCTTGGGAGAAAAAGTCACTCCAATGATAAACTTTGGCACCTATCCATTTATCCAAAACTCTAGCAATTTTCCCTTATTCTCTGGTTTGGTCCAAAAACACAGGGAAGAAAAAAATCAGTGCACTACAAATCAACACTGAAATAAACTGGCAGAGTTGTTTGGGGAATTGTGTAGGATACTTTCACTCACTAGCTCATGTTTGCCACCAGTGCTATTTTCATTAATAAAAATCTACAGGAAAATTGACAAAAACATATTACTGACATGTGGTTAAAGCCCTGTTCTATATAAATCTACATTACACAAGAAAGAAAATAGTATGTCAGGACAACTTCCCTACTTTCAATCTCTACTGCTATTGCTATATTATTTTTCAATCTTAAAATGAAGCAACTCCACGATCAAGAATTTGATATAAGCTGCTAAATGCAGGTCCTCAATTTGGATATACTCTTTAAAAAAATTATTTCCCAACAGACCAGCTTATAGTTCTGTTTTCTCTTATGATTTGTTGCTTGTGTAATTTCTATATGTCAGAGTTGGTTAGCTCATGGTGCTAATGAGGCCAAGGTCATGAGTCTGATTCCTGTATGAGCCAGTTTGTTTTGTAAGAAGAAAAATAAAAAAAGTTTCTGTAGCAGTACCAATAACTATAGCCAGCCACCAGGGTATAAATTTATGTCCTTGGTAAAAGCAGGAACCAGAGATGATATAGATGGGGCAGGAAAGACACCCCAAAGTACACGACTTAATGGCAGTAAGTAAAGAGTTTATTCTTCATATTCAAATAGAGAGAGAATTCCTATAACACACAAACATTGGAAAATTATGTTGTAAAATCACAATCATGACAATTATACATTAAAAACATTTTCAGGGGCCAGCAGACATAGTGGTTAATGTGCTGGACTCCCACACGGCTGACTGTAGTTCAAGTCCCAGACTCAGTGGTTTGAAACTCACGCCAGGCACATGTGCATGTGTGCCCAAAATCTCAAGAGGAGAATGGAGGAGAAGGGATTGCGGCGTGGCCATACCCCCTGGGGGGGGATTTCTCGCTTTCTGTCTCTCTCTCTCTCTCTTTCTCTCTCTGGGAGTGCATGTACCCTATAGCAGAAATATCTCTAAAATTTTTTTTTTTCAAAATACATCAATAGTACGTTCTTATATGTGAATGAATTTTAAATGTCTTAGGGAAAACAAATAATGCATACATATGATGGCCATTATGTGTTTCCGAGACATATGTAAACAGAACAAAGTATAATATGGATAATTATAAAACTTAATACATAAACAAAAATGTAATGCTGACAACTTCAGGAAGAGATAAATCAATACATACAGAGAATGGCTTCAAGAAATAATTAGGTTTGCTAAGAGCACAGGTTAAATAAAGGGTAATAGGAAATTCTTGTCAGACCTAAGTTTGAAGCCACTCCATATATTTTTCTTTTAGGCTAGGGACAGCTAACTGCATCTAGACATGGTTTGGGAAGTCTTACCTCAAGATAGTATATGGACTGAAGGGAGGTATAGTCTGGGGAAACTGTTTAGACCATTACTGCAATAGTCCTGCTAGAAGTAATACAAGCCTTTACTACAATAGTAACAGAAGCTAGCTAGATGTTATAATCTATTGTAGAAGTAAAAATTATAGCACATATCAATTTAGCTAGCAATTAAGTACAGTGATTAAAAGTCTGGATTATATAGAGAGCCAGATTCGGTAGGGTTGAATCCAAGCTCTTCTACTGACTATCATTCTGCCTAAGCAAGCTACCTAACTTCTCTATACATCAGTTGATCCAACTCAAAAAGAGGGATCATAATGACTCCTAACTCACAGGATTTTTTTTCTTTCTTTTCTTTTTTTTTTTGGAGAAGTTTTTAGCTATAGGGTGCGTGCGCTCGCCAGAAAGACAGAGAGAGACAGAGAGACAGAAAATGAGAAATCACTCCCCAGGGGTGATGGCCATGTCACAATCCCTTCTCCTCCATTCTCCTCTCGGGATCTTGGACACGCACGTGCACGCGCCCAGCGTGAGTTTAAGCCACCGGATCTGGGACTTGAACTGTGGTCCACTACATGGGAGTCCAGCGACATAGCCATTATGCTAACTGCTGGTCCCCACAGGATTGTTTTGTTTTGTTTTGTTTTTTTTGAGAGAGGTTTTCGCTATAGGACGCGTGCACTCACCAGACAGACAGAGAGAGACACAGAGACAGAAAGCGAGAAATCAACCCCCAGGGGGGATGGTCATGCCACAATCCCTTCTCCTCCATTCTCCTCTTGGGATCTTGGGCACGCACACACACTAGATG
Organism: Tupaia belangeri chinensis; assembly: GCF_000334495.1. Lineage (NCBI taxonomy): Eukaryota > Metazoa > Chordata > Mammalia > Scandentia > Tupaiidae > Tupaia > Tupaia belangeri. Next base: position 1,850,721 of record NW_006204341.1, read on the forward strand.
TGATGCATGAGACAGCAAACAAAAAATAGAATTATATGTTGAAGGCTTGATTAAAATTATGGATTTGGGGCCAGCCTGTTGTATGGTAGTTAAGGCACTAGAGACCCCACATGGCTGACTGTAGTATGTGTCCCAGACCTGATAGCTTGAGAAACATACCAAGTACATGTGCATGAGTGCTCACAATCCCAAAAGGAGAGAGAGAGGAGAAGGGATTACAGCATAACTAACCTCCATGGCATGGGGGGTGCTTTCTTACTTTTCCCTCTTTTACTTTCTCTCCTGCCAGCACAAGTACCCTCTGGCAAAGGATAATTTAAAAACACACACAGACACACTCAAAAAGGTTGGCATTTGTGAAGAACACCAAAGATAAAAGCGAAGAAGGTATGAGAGGGAAATGATATAAGAAGATGAAGTGTTTCATATCTAAAGGCAAGATCATTTCTACTCATGGAGTAAATAACATATAAATATAATGTCATCTACTAGGAACGCCATAAATATTTCTTGAAAATTCACTAAATTTTAAAAACCACTCTTAATTTTACAACTGAATTTGATGACATATATTTTCTAGAGAAAATAATATAATAGTAGACATGTATAACAAATAGCTTTAAGGTTCAATAGAGTATGATATTTCTAAATTGTTATGTTAAGTACTATTGATTTTTTTTTCTGGTTCTACATTCCTATAATTATCTATGTGAAATAAAGTAAGAAAAAACTATTCTGTCTCTTGTAATTAATATGTACAAATATAACTTGAATAACTCAAAGGACAATACAATTTCTTAAAACACTCTACAAAGCTCTACAGAAACGATCTCCATGTTTGATTCCAATAAAATGTTACAAAATGTTATTCAATGTAGATATAAGCCTCTTCCCCTTTCTGAGTTTCAGTTTTCTCATCCATAGATCACTATAAGATCAATGGACTAGAATATTTCTAAATTACTTTCCAGTCCTAATAAATAAAAATATTATCTTTTTATAAATGTTGCTTGGGTAGTCTGGCATTGTATAGTGAAAACAATGGGAGACAGGTCAGTCACTGTCAGATAATTTATGGGTGAAAGTGAGGAACTGTCTGTGACTTAAGAGGTGAAATCCAGGGTAGACAGCAAAGGCTGACATGTGACAAGATAAACACTGAGCCTACCCAGGATAAGAAGGCAAGGAATCCATTCACATACGGGGTGACTGGTGGATTTGAGATTGGATCCAGCCAATAAATTCTACTAAATACCTTCCTTCAAGCTGTTTTTAGAGGATCTCCTCTGTATTTAGAAGCTTGTATTCCAACTGGTCTCAGACACTACAATTTTTACTTAGATACTTTTAACATGCTATTTTCATAAAAAGAATGAGGTAGTTTTTTAAATTTAAATATTCTCTCTTAAAGTAGCCACCCTAAACTGTAATCACTACTCATGTACAAATTAGGAACAAACTAAGAAAGACAAGAGAATAAAGAAAATGCAAAACTAAGACTATTAAAAGAATGTTGTTTTTCCCTGGAGTGTAATTAAGTGCAACTGCTTAAATTATAACAAGGAAATAAATACCTAAAACAATCCAAACACAGTGAGTCTATAAAAATAATCAAATATTTATAAAACATACATTCCCTAAATTTAGGTATTATGTCTACTATGAAAGACTAGATGTTAAAATATCTATATCTCTAGTCATGACATACATAAAATAATAACAATAATGAAATGTCAACAACAGAGAGCACGAAAATAAAAATGATACTGCCTGAGCGTGAAAGAGTATAAACAGATGAGAAATATTGAGTAGGATACAAAGGTACTAGAATTTAAGTGATACTGTATAATCTCTAAAAGTAGATTTGTTGACCTAAATTTTTTGTAGGTTTATGCGTCCTTTTTAGCTTTCTTGTTATCACTCAATCGTCTCTTTCATCTAATTAGGAAATGCTTATCTGACTTGTCAGATGCTTCCTGCTTTAATAAGTTTGAATGAGTAAGTTTACCATAACATTATTCAGCTTTTAAACACTGTTTTATGTTTTTCTTGACATAAATTTCCAAATGGTTATTATTTAGTTTATCAAATAGATCCTAACTGCTTTCAAATGTATTTGTGTAACAAAATTTAGTATAAGAAACTTAAATATGAAAATAGCATTGTTAAAGATAACAATAGTAGACACTCTCTTCAGGGAGCTGAAGGATTAGATGAGCTAGTTTTAAAAGTTGGGTATTGGGAACCAGCAGTTAGCGTAATGGCTATGTCGCTGGACTCCCACGTAGTCGACCGCGGTTTGTGTCCCGGACCCGGTGGCTTAAAACTCATGCCGGGCGCGTGTGCGTGCATGCCCAAGATCCCGAGAGGAGAATGGAGGAGAAGGGATTGTGGCATGACCATCCCCCCTGGGGGGTGATTTCTCGCTTTCTGTCTCTATGTCTCTCTCTGTCTGACTGGCGAGCGCATGCGCTCTACAGTGAAAATCTCTCTCAAAAAAAAAAAAGTTGGGTATTAAGCTTGAATGTCAATTCCCTGGCAGCTATGCTAAGGAGTTATGCATGTAACAGAATTTATAATGTTTGACTAAAAGAAAATAGAGATCTTTCTACACAAAGACCTTACTGGCATTTAAAAAATTCATCATGTGGATCTCTTTATGATAGGCTTTGAAAATACAGTAGAAAATGACTTTAACTATACTTTAGTAAAATCCATTTAAATCTAGCACAAATAGATGTTTTAAAATTGCATCTATAAATAGTTGTTAACAATAAAACTAGCAGTAGTCATAGAATAGAAATATCAGGAGATATTTCTATATCAGAAAGGTTGATTTGAATCCTATATACATCAGTCACCAGCAATGTAATTTTGAGCAAGTCACTTAATTGTTTCCTTATCTATAAACCAAAGATAACAATACATGCCTTGTCTGACAATCAGATGGTTGAAGGATCAAATGATAGCATTGTAAATCAAAGTACTTAAGGGCTAGATTAGTGGAAGTTATTACTAGTACAATTACTATGATTACTACCATGAAAGTTAAAAATCACAGAAAAGGGCCAGCAGGTGGCATCATGGTTAAGGTACTAAACTCCCACAAAGCCAACTGTGGTTCAAGTCCCAGACCTGAAGGCTTGCTTTCTCACTCTCCTTCTCTCTCTCTTTCTCTCTCTCTCTGGTGAGTGCATGTGCCCTATAGCAAATTAAAAACAATAATAGTAATTAAAATTTTAAGAAATTAAAAATGAATCATAGAGAAAAATATGAAAAGAGACATATCAAGTTTTATAACAGTCATTGTTATTACTTTGTTTCTTGGCCCAATAATCTGTTTTGCACCCAGCAGTCAGAATGATCTTTATAATTCACTCCTCTGCCTAAATCTTTCAAATCCTCCATCATGTTCAGGATATAACAAAACTTAGGGCCAGCTTCATAGACATAAGATCTGTGCAGCCACACAGAGGCCCATGCTTATAAGACCCCATGCTTGGTTTGATGCTCTTCTGCTGCCATCTTGAAATTCTTAATGATTTTTTAACATGACCCCACATTTTTGTTTTGCATTGGCCCCACAAATTATGTAGCCAATCTTGATGAAAACCCCTTGAGAAGAGTTCCATAGTCCTTCAGATTGTAGCTCATGTTTAACATCTCCACCTTTGATCCCCTGAATCTTCTGAATGTACTTTAAAACTTAACCATGCTCAAAAAATTTTAGTTCTACAAATGTTTTATGCTCTTTCAATTTCCTTTGTTTTTGTTCATAGTCTCCTTGTCCTTCTTCTCCCTTTGCATTACAATAAAATGAATACAAACCAAATGGATCTCTTTTAACATTTTCAAATACAACCTTACTTCCAGAATCTTGTTACATTTTGCAATGGACTTTGAGGCAGGTGAAGAAATATTAAATTATGATAATCCATGAGTGTGATGGTATCTAATCATATGTGTTTCTTTAAGTTACGTCCAAGTAAAGAAAAACAAAAATGGAAGGGATGAGGTAAAGAACTGAACTGGGGGCCAGCAGGCCCCAGGCCACCACTGGTATGGTGTTAAGGGCACTGGACTCCCACATAGCTGACTGTGGTTCATGTCCTAGATCTGGCAGCTTGCTTTCTCACTTTCCTTCACTCTCTCTCTCTCACTCTGTCCCTTTCTGGTCAAACTGAAATAAATAAATAAAGTTAAATACTTAAAAGAAAACTGGATTGTTATTGTGTTGTCTGTTGCTTCAACCTCACATTGAACACTATTCAGAGTGGTGTTGGTCAAAGGTTACAAACTACCATCATGGTTCTCAGAGCCCCAACTCTCAAATTCTGATTTAATTGGTCTAGAATGGTACCCAGACATCAGGGGTTTTTTTGTTTTAAGTTTCCCAGGTGATTCTAATGTGTATCCAGGGCTGAGAACCACTGAATTACAAGAACTTTAAAGACTGGTAATTTAAATTAGATGTAGCAGCTCCAGGTGTTGAGGTATAAATAAGCCAGCTAATTACCAGAGCAGAATTGCTGGAGAAGCCTATTAAATGGACAATGTAAATGAAGACATAAACAGACCACCATTTAAAGCAAATCAAATAGAAAAGATTAGAGGCATTATAGCGTGTATTGTATTTATGATTTATCTTGAATTTTTCTAAATTTCTGAATGGATTAAACAATGTCTATATAGGTAGAAAGGCAAGCAGTGTGAAACTACCATTTCAACACTTGAGAAGATTATAGACAAATGGTACATAATTATGGACACATTATGTTTTAACATCAATTTAGAAAGCAAGATTTCTATATACTCACTCAATGCTCAGATTTCTCTCTCAACAATCCTATATTTGACTGATAAGAGTCCACAATTTATTTGAGCAAAATGTAATAGATTCACCTATAAAATAACCCTAGGAGCAGCAGCACCATAGATAAATAACTGGTAAGCTCTTAAAAATATCTAGGAATAATTCCTCAATGTAAAAAAATTAGTTAACCAAGATTATATAACAAAGTTGTTACAAGAGAAAGAATGGTGCACATAATGAAACTAAACATGGGGACCAGGAGATGGCATGGAGGTTATGACAGCTGGATTCCAAACAGCCAACTACAAGGTTCAAATCCAGGACCTGAAAAACACGCTGGAGCCTGTGTGTGTGTGTGCCCCAAATCCAAGAGGAGAATGGAGAAGGGAAGATTGTAAAGTGACCATTCCCCCCTGGGGGATGATTTCTAACTTTATTTCTCTCTACTTCTTTCTTTCTCACTCTCCACTCTCTCTCTCTCTGAAGAGAGTACAAATGCCCTATAGCAAAATGAAAAAAAAAATAATAGAGGACCTGGAGCAAATGACATGTTTAATCTATAGGGGTGCTAAACACTCAAGAAGGAAAGATGAAGAGATTAACCAGTTAGAACTGGTCTGCTTTTCAATGTTACAGGAAAGGGTTTCTACAGTCAAGGTTCTTAAAAAGAGAAAGATGTGTTGTAGAGAAAGAACATAGTGTAGTAGAAAGAACACAGACTTAGAAGCTAGGTAAATCTGTGTCTGAATCTGGATGGGCACTTACAGACCAGCCATGGGATCTTGGACAAATTGCTTCAATTCTAATCATCTTAGTTTCAGGTATTTAAAAAGCAATTAAGGGGACCAGCAGTTAGCGTAATGGTTATGTTGCTGGACTCCCATGTAGTAGACCACGGTTCGCGTCCCGGACCCAGTGGCTTAAAACTCACGCCGGGCATGTGTTCGTGCATGCACAAGATCCTGAGAGGAGAACGGAGGAAAAGGGATTGTGGCGTGGCCATCCCCCCTGGGAGGGGGTGATTTCTCGCTTTCTGTCTCTCTATCTCTCTCTGTCTGTCTGGCGAGTGCACGGGCCCTAAAGCAAAAACCTCTCAAAAAAAAAATAGAAAGAAAAAGATATTAAAGCATGTATCTGGACTGTGCAGGCTAACGATGGTATCCTTTAGACCAATATCCTTTATATGTTGCTTTGGCTTAAACCTCACACTGGGCACATGGGTGTGTGTGCCCAAGCTCCCAAGAGTTGTGAATAGAGGAGTAGGGATTGCAGTGTGGCCATCCTCCCTTGGGGGTGATTTCTCGCTTTCTGTCTCATTGTATCTTTTTGTCTCTCTGGTGAGTGCACACTCCCTGTAGCAAAAATCTCTTTCTAGAAAAGACCAATTAGTTGGTAAAACATTATTAATTATTGAAGCGGAATGATAGGTAGTTGTTCATCATGTCATTTTCTCTACTTTTGTATATGCTTACTATTTTCTATACAATCTTGATGTATTAGGGCCAAGATTATAAGTAAGTGTGAAGAGAGTCCAATCCACAGTAGATACAAAATAAATGAAGTGGTCTTTTCCAAATATAGCTTCTATTCTCTTCTCCACTCTTATCCTCATTCCTTATAAGCACGCTATTCAACTATAACAATCCTCCACTAGCATTCCATTGATACAATCTTGTAGAAAATTCAACTATGCTTAAGTATTGAGATCCTTGGCACCTGGCTCTCAGACTGATTCTCTACAGCTAATCCTACTTAAAATCATTCTGCACGACTTCAATAGCAGGCTTCAACCTCTCTCACAGCAACATATTGGCACTTTGTCATCACCTGGATGACAAATGTTTATTCCACCTCTGAAATCTTAAAACTCGAAATCCCATTCTATGGCATGTCTCAAGGTCTTCCATTCTCACATACCCTCACTGGCCACAACGTTCGTTCCTCAATTCCATAGAGAATGAAATTCCTTATTAACTTCATATATGTGATCTGACTGCAGAACGACATTGTTTCTGAAAACTCCAAGTACGTCGCATTTTGTGATCGCAATTACCTATCATTTGAGGTCTCTCATTCTCAGTACACCTGCTCTATATCTGCAGAAATTTTTTATTGAATTCATCTCTTAGTTGGTTCCTGGACTACCTTCCTTTACTATCTAGAATGGCCCCATGGTTCATCACCTAAACTAGGTAATCTCCAGTCCTGTCAATTTCCTTCAGCATTTCTACTTCCTCATCTGCCAAGTAAAGCTCCAACTCTGGACCAATACTATAAGTACCACCTCGCTGTTATACTCGGGTATGTGGTTAGTTTTCCCTCCTTGACTGCACAGCTAATGTGCCAGATCCCACGAGCTTCAAAAATGAGAGCTGGATGCTGTATTCTGAATGCTGTATCATCTACTTCCTTGTTGTGGTAATCTGCATATTTGTGGTGGCAAATGAAAGCACCTAACATGCATGCCTATCATCACCACAAAATACAGACCTGTCTTTGACCATCTTATTATTATTATTATTATTATTATTATTATTATTATTATTATTAGAGAGATTTTGCTATAGGGCACAAATGCTTGCTGGAGAGAGAGAGAGAGAAATCACCCTCAGGGGGGATGGCCATGCAGCTATCCCCTCTTCTCCACTCTCCTCTCAGGACTATGGGGAGCTGGCTCATTCCTGAAGAAACTATAGTCTATGCCAATAGCATAGGGACAGTTGGGTTTCAATGTCTGTACTCCCAGGGTATCTTAGGGCAAAGACCTGTGTGCCTATTTTCCATTGACTAGGGAGTAAGTGGTCTCTGTTGGAGAGATGATCTGATACGAATATTTCTGTTTTAGCCAAGAACATCATGGAGAGTGGGGATACTACATTTGAGAATCTCTGTGATAGTGTGTGTGTGTGTGGCATGGAGCTCTGAGAAGAGAGGGAAAAGGGGAAGTAGCAGGCTGAAGAAAATGTATTACCCACATCAAGATAGTAGCGGAGGGCTCTCAAGATAGTAGGAGAAGGAACTTGCCCAGTTTGGGAAGTGGAAGAAATTTTAATTTCAACTTTAGATTTGTAAAGTTAGATAAGAAATACTGTTAGCATGCTAGAGGCTAGCAGTCTACTTTCTGAACGAAGACTGTATTTGCAAATTAAAGACACTATAGAGACCTAAAAGTGACCATAAAAATTGTGGAAACTGCCTACATTTTCATCTAGGTGGAGGACAAGATAACTCCCACAGGATAAGTATTAAAAGAAGCAGCAGGGGGACCAGCAGATGGTGTAGTGATTAAGGCACTGGATTCCCATATGGCTGACCACAATTCAAGTCCCAGACCCAGCAGCTTGAAAATCACACCAGGCATGTGTCTGTGTGTGCCCAAAATCTTGAGAAGAGAATGGGGAAGAAGAGATTGCAGCATAGCCATCCCCTCTGGGGAGTGATTTCTCACTTTCCCTCTCTCTGGTGAGTGCACGCACCCTATGGCAAAACCCTAAAAATAATAATAATAAATTAAATTGTAAAACATGAAGCAGGAGACACACAATTGCATTTTGATAATATTCTATGGGATATGCTTGTGCAATATCTGGGTTACCAGTTCAAGATTTTAGCAATAACCAAGGTTTTAATATTTATCCTAACATATTGATGTAATGTTACAAAATGTTGCAACATAGGATTTGAAACAATCATACAGACTGCCAACCCAACCACGACTAAATCTTACAAGCATTATATAACATTGGGTTGTTGGAAAAGTCATGACGTATTTTTTTCCTATGTCATGACTTTTCTAACAACTCAATAGAAAGCTGAATCTGAAAGGTTCAAATCATGATGAATAAAATATAAGAAAAGTGAAGAAGAATAATTAATATTAAAAACTTGGTTTGCTTCCAGATTTCTTTCACTACAAATTTGATTTTTATAAACATTTGCCAATTTGCCTCATATTTTGTACAATGGAGACATTATTTTGTCTTTCTTTGTTTTATGGATAAATAATCAGTCTCACAGCTAGGTTAATGACATTGGCAAGATTATGAAGCTGATTTCTTTAATGTGTGCCTCTTGATTACCAATAGAATGGACTTTCATTAGTGGGATTCAGTGTTTTCATTCAGTAAGTACTGAATGCTCTGTGCCAAATACTGTGTTAGGCAACACAGTTTGATAAAGCCCATGCCTTTGAGATATTCATGGTCTAGAAAAGAGAAAGATTCACAGGTAAGATGTGGCACATTGAGCTTTCTCTCTCTTTCTCTCTCCAACTTCAAATATTCAGTTTGAGAACTTCCTGGGGGAGTTGGTGAGAGGAAGAATGGAGCTAAGCCAAGCAGTCTGCATTCCCACAAAGGCCCAAGAGCATGCTCATTCACTTATCAGGAATCTGGTAACTATGTACTGCACATACAAACACCAATAAGAGAGGTCTTTACCAATATGAAAACTGTCAATGACCTTAACCTGTTGGACAACACACTATGCCAATATTTAGTCATAATACATTAAAATGGCAATGCTGGCTATTAAATATTAATAAGACTTTCATATCAGTTGGTAAATAACTTCTGTCCCAGCTGCCTAGTCCTTCATCCTAGGATTCCCCATACATACCCTTTATGTTTTAAGGTAACCTGGTGAAGTATGGGCTTCATAGAGCCCACTTCATCCTATGAATGTATCCATTCTGATTGGTCAGTCAGTGCCCCTGATATGATGGCTGTTAAATATTGTAAATATTATCCCATGAGAGCAAAGAATGTTACAACCTGTCAAGCTGACAAGGCTCTCATTTCAATATAAATATATGGAAATAGGAATAAAATCCTAAGATGTTCATGGCCAGAAGGCAGGTTTCCCTTTAAGACACTATTCGCAGCTGATAGAAGTATAAGGGGTTTGGGGCCAACAGGTGGCATAGTGGTTAAAGTCGTGGATTCCCATATGGCAAATTATGGTTTAAGTCTTGGGCCTGACGGTGTGAAAATCACACCTGGTGGGCATATGTGCTTTCATGCCCAAAGTCCCAAGAAGAGAATGGAGGAGAAGGGATTGTAGCCTGGTCATCTTCCCTGGGGGGTGATTCTCATTCTCCACTCCCCCACCCCAACCCCTGCCACCCCAGTGAGCACATCTACCCTTTGGCAAAAACCTTAAAAAAAAGAAAAGAAAGAAAAGAAAAACAGAAGTATAAGGGGTTTGTGTATCAGGGAAATTAAGATCCCCAGCTCTGCAAACTTGTTACTTATGAGAGCTTGGGCAAATTATTGTACCTCAATAATTGTCAATTTCAAGAGTTAAAGAGTAGTCACTAGCTCATAGGCTAATATCACCATTACTACAACCACCACGATCGTCATCATGTTCATCCTCCACATCAAACAGGTTAGTCATTATGAACAATTTTACTTATGACAGGGGTTAAAAATAAACACAAAACCTTACCTCATGAATACAAAACAAAAATACCCTTCTCTGTTAATAATAGAGAGCTAGAGAGTTGGAGGATGGATATATAAAGTACACACATCCGCTATCCCTCATTTGGCTACCAATAGGCTATTTGACAACACGCAAATTATATAACTGGCTCAGGAACACTTACTACCTCTAAATTGGATCTGAAAGATATCTGTCAGCCTCCATCTACCACTATCCTTCTTTTCTAAACCTAGGTCTGACATCCCATTATGTTATGACATCCTAGCATCTCAGTGGGAGGAAAAAATGTTGGAAATGTGATGGAACATGAAACGTGATGGTACATGAGTTTTTCTATGTACATTATGATACAAGTCATGATCTTTTTCTGTAAAACTGAAAACAACATTTTTGATAAGGTAGGAAAAAAAAACAAATTATGAGCATATTAATTCAGAGAGCTATCACTGTCATGTTAGAATTGCTTCCCACCTCTTTTGAGTTGCACCATGCTTCTGGTAGAAATTGTCAATTCTTTTCAAAATGCACTGAAAGTGGCTACTGGGAATTACAATTACAATCGCACCTTGGAGTGTGATTCAGTTGCAGTTGTGAAGGCATAGGCACATTAAGACAAAATACAGGTGCCTTCTGCTATAGATAAGCCTGGGAGACTTCAATTAGTTTACTGTTGAACTCCAAGGCTATAATTTGATAAATTATACTCCCTAAATTTCACAACTGAGTTCTTAATCAGTAAATAAAAATTTCATATCCCCATTAACGTTTTTCTTTTTTGCCTTGCTTTAAAAGCAACATACCAATGTGGGCTTTTAATCAAGGATCCTTCCTTTCCTCAGAGTTAACATTGGAAAAGCCTAGCCAATACTGCTCAGTTTATTTCATATTAATGCAATAGTCACATTTTGTGGTTTTCACAGTCAACTATGGGGTTTGACATTATACATTTTTTTCCAGAGTTTCATGAACTTTGCTTCAAATGTATATACAATGTATTGTGCTTTTTACCTTAACCTTTCCCATATCTATTCTAAAGTATTCAACTGTATCTAGATAGCATATTAAAGGGATCAAGCTCCTTAAATGATGTATCCATGGATTTCAGTAAGTTTCAAGAAATCCTTGAAAAGGGACCAGAGAGATCTGTTCGATCATGAATAAGTACAAATACAGTAAGTTGGAAGGATGTTAAACTATTAAAATCAAAATATGAAGATGAACTTGTTCAGAAGGATTATGCTATTTCAATGATGTGTTTATATATAAATCTATGTCACTTATCAGAAAATAATCTATCTGCATGTTTTGTCCCATATGAGTCTCAATAGCACTACTAAATATAAGATAATCATAAGGAGGCATAAAAAGTTTCACTTTTGGAATTGAGCTTGAAGAAAATATATCATGATACAGAACACAGAATATCTTTTGATGTAAGAGGAGCTTAATACGAAGTCAAAATACATTTTCACATTTTAGCTCCTTTACTTTTTAAACTACTAAAGGTATACCTGTAAAACAGTCATTACTCAGTTTAAATTAGTGATAGCTGAAAGCTATACAAAAAGATCTGGTGGTTTTAATTTTATTCATCACATCTCTACCTCAGGGACCTAGGGAAATGCAGAGAAGTGCACTGCATATTTATAAGGCCTCTGGGACCCTAACAGGCTTCCAAATGCCTTGTTTGTTGCAATCATCTTGTCAAACTATTAAGGAAGTAAAATCCACACTATACCCGATTGTATATACAAACTTTCTCTGTTAATTAAATCAAAAGTATATGATTCCAAGGAGAAGAACTACTGATACAGTAACTAATGTCTCACCAGTTTCTCTAGCAAAATGAATACAAGATAGTTCTAGTACCCAGCTTTCACTTAGAAAAAAAATCATTGACTATCATATTAAACAAATATTTAAACCCAAGTGATTCCCAAAGATGTTCACTTAAACTTCAGATTTAGCAAGTCCATTATTTAAAGTGTTTCCACAGTGTAATGTAATTCTAATCTGGTCCAGACCTTTACCTCTCAGATCTTAAAAGGACTGAGACTAAAAACTTGTGATATTTAAGGAAGAATAAAATTCCAGGATTTCACACTCGATAAATACTAGAGGGAGGAAGCGAATCCATATCTATATATCTTGTCTGCATCTCTCTCAATATACAGGTGGATCTCGCATCCTCAGCTTTGCAACCACCGATTTGACCAGCCGCAGATTGATAATGTCCTGTTGTTGCTGATACATAATGTAGATAGGCCTGTGGTAATTGCACTGCTACTGAATATATATGAACTTTTTGTCTTCTCATTATTCCCTAAACAACACATACAACAACTACTTACATGGTATTTCATTGTACTGGGTATTATATGTAAGTTAGAGATGGTGTAATGAGTACAGGAGGATGTGCATAGGTCATATGTGAATACTATGCCATTTTATATAAAGGACTTGAGCATATGAGGATTTTGGTATCTGCAGAGAGTCCTGGAACCAATCCTCTACAGACACCAAGAGTCAAATATGTTTATGATGTAGTAAATGGGGAATTTTGGAACCTGCTTAAACTGCAACCAAGTCAAGATGAAGGCTAACTGGATCATTTCTTCTTGCCAATGACATCAGTCCCTGTGATGACAATATTACAATGCAGCCTGTCTGGAAACACTGAAGAGACACACTGGAAAAATATATTCTTCCACTTATTTTCACTAGTCACATTCTGCATATGCTACTATGGATATAAGTAAATATTAACTATCCTTTTGAATCTGGCATGATAATGGGGGAACAACCATATCAATGGTAAAAAATGTTATAAAAATTTATTTACCTTCTAAGCATCATAGTAATACACATTTTCGAAACAGAAGTCTGAGTGGATATTTTCTCTGTAATGAAAGCTCAAAAAAAAAAAAAAAGGAAAGAAAGAAAGAAAAAGAAAAAAGAAAAAGATTCAGTTCCTTTCATTCTATATTTATTATTATTTTCCCACTAATTTAGTTCACATAATCAGTGGTTCTTAAAAGTAAAATCAGGACACACAGAGAAATGGTCAAAAAATAAAAAAATGCTCAACCAAATCTAGAAACTAGATGTCTAATACAAGTATTGTCACTATTTGCTATATAATCTCATTCAGATCAGTTAATTTCCCAGGCTCTCTTTTATGGCCTTGGAAACCAAAAGATGAGACCAGATAATCAAATTTCTGAATTCAGAGAAAGTGTAGAGCTCCTCTAGAACCTCCCTATGTTTTTTTTTTTTTAAAGGAAGCCAGAACCTAGAGAGGTGAACTGCTTTGTTTAATGCACTCAGTGAGCTGCAGAGCACAGACATGAATTTCAGATGCCTAAAAGCCTTTCATCCTTCTACACATGTATTGTCCACAAGACATTATCAATCTGCTGTTGGTCTAATCTGTGGCTGCGGAGCTGAGGATGCAAGAGACAACTGTATATACATAGATAGACAGATTATTTTTTGTGGGGGGGAGGCAGATATTTTTGCTATATAATGTGTATGCTCACTGGAGAGACAGAGTGACAGAAAGCAAGAAATCACCCCCCAAGGGAGATGGCTATGTTGCAAACCCTTCTCCTCCATTCCCCTCTCAGAATTTTGGGCACACACGCACACATGCCTGGCATGAATTTCAAGCCACTGGGTCTGGGATTTGAACAGCGGTCAGCCATGTGGGAGTCCAGCGTCTTAACAACCCTGCCACCTGCTGGTCCCAGCCAACTGTATATTGAGAGAGATACAGGTGTAGGTATATAGATATGGATTATTTTCCTCCCTCTAGTATTTACCAAGTGTGAAATCCTAGAATTTTATTCTTCCTCAAATATCACAAGTGTTTAGTCTGAGCCCTATTAAGATCTGAGAGGTAAATAGGTCCACACCAGTGCTGCAGGCTTCTTCCTCACTACAGTGTCTGTGATTCCAAGGTTTTAACAGTGTCTTCTACTATACTGATATACTGCAAGTCGTGCCAGGGGCAAAACCAAATAGGAACATGTCTTGGAACTATTGTCAGAAAAGCATAGCTAATTATAGTCATCCAGACAATCAACTATTATTCAGCAATAAAAAGGAAATGGGCCATCAAACATTGAAAAGACATGGAGGAATCTTAAATGCATATTGCTAAATAAAAGAATGCTATCCAAAAAGGCTACAGACCTGGGGCCTTCAAAAAGTTCATGGAAAATGTGCATTAAGAAAAAATCACATGAGTTTCCATTTATTTTGCAACAAAATAAACTCATACTGTAATTTTATTTTTCCATTTTTTAAGGTTGTGCCATAGGGCACATGCCCTCATTGGAGAAAGAGACAAAGAGAGGGAAAGTGAGAAATCACCCCCCAGTAGGGATGGTCACCCTTCTCCTCCATTGTCCCCTCAAGATTTTGGGCATACATGTACAAGTGCTCAGCTTGATTTTTAAGCCTGGCTCTTGGACCTGAGCCACCATGCGCCATGTGGGAATTCAGCTCCTTAACAACCATGTGACCTGCTGGCCCTCCATAGACCCTTGGAAGTTCCCCTCATACTGTATGATTTCAACTATATGACATTCTAGAAAAGACTAAACTATGGAGACACTAAAGGTAGATCATAGGCGAGTTTTAGGGTAAGGAAATGAGTCTGTGTGGTACTATAGTGGTGGATATATGACATACACTTGACAAGACCTATGGAATGTACAACGCAAAGAGTGAACCCTAATGTAAACTATAGACTGTATTTAATGATTATATATCAATATCTATCCATCAGTGGCAATAAAAGTACCACACTAGTGCAAGATATTATTCAAAGGGGAAACTGTGAGGGCTAGAGGGGGCCTAGGAGAACTCTGTACTATCTGCTCAGATATTTGGTAAATATAAAACTGCTCTAAAAATAGTTTTATATATAGAGACAAAGCACCCCCAATGGAGTGGGGTCACACTGCATCTCTTCTCCTCCATGTCTCCATCCTGTCAGTATTTGGGGCACACACAGGGTCAGCTCTAAATTTATTTTCAAACAAATATACAGCTGAGTTTTTTGCAGGAAAAGAATTTGAATCCATATCTTCTAGTTTAGTATTCTGATATCCCACACATGACTCTATAACAATGATTAGCAGAAATGGTTGTATTCCATCACAGATGGTGTAGGTTAGGCATTTTTTACAGTTTCAAATCAGACTTTCTAACTTGAAGACCTTAAACATCTAATCACCTAAATCACTCTCCTTTTATGAAAAGGATGCAAGACAATTTATGTATTTATATATTTCAGGTACAATTCTCTTGTTAAGGCTGTGGTCTAGTGGTAAAGGAAGCCAGATCCCACATGGTCTACCACATATGAGTCCTGGCCCCAGTGACTTAAACACACAAGGATTCTGAGGTTATTTCTGCTCATTTGAAAAAATGCAGAGCTGGAACATTTAGACTTCTGGGTTGTATTCCTCACTATGCTTAGGAAAGAAATCTCCTGCAGGGTATTCCATCTCTCTCTCTCTCCTCTCTTTTTGAAGAGAGATTTTTACTATAGGGTGTGTGCACTCACCAGAGAGAGACAAAGATACAGAAAGCGAGACATCGCCCCTGAGAGGGGATGGCCACGTCTCAGTCCCTTCTCCGTCATTCTCCTCTTGGGATTTTGGGTACATGCACATGCACTTGGCATGATATTTAAGCCATCGGATACTCAAACTGTGGTCGACTACATGGGAGTCCAGCAACATAACCATTAAACCATCTGCTGGTTCCCCATCTCTCTTATTTTTAATTGTTAGAGGGCATGCACACTTATCAGACAGAAAGAGGTTAAGAGAGAGAGAGAGAGAAAGAGAGAGAGAGAGGGAAAGTGAGAAAGTACCCTCCATGGGGATGAACACACTGCAATCCATTCTCTTTCATTTCTCCCTTCTTTGGGGATTTTGGGCACACACACACACACACACACACCTGCCATGTTTCTCAAGCTACTGGCTCTGGGACTCAAACTATGAAGTTGGCCAAGCGGAATCTGGGCTGGTATTCCATCTCTCTCTTTCTCTCTCTTTAGAGAAACTTTTGCTATAGGGCACATGAGCTCATGAGAGAGACAGAGACAGAAAGCGAGAAACAAACTCCCCAGGGGGATGGCCATACTGCAATCCCTTCTCCTTTATTCTCCTCTCAGGACTTTAGGCATGCACGCACAAGTGCAAAGTGTGAATTTTAAGCCACCCAGGCCCTGGACTCAAACTGTGGTCAACTTTGTGGGAATCCAGCCACATAACCATTATGCCATCTGCTGGTCCAGCACTCCATAACTTACAAGTAAAAATAACTAGATGAGGTTGGAACGCCATAATAATCAACAGGTGCCTGCCTTAATTATTATTTTTTATTTATTTATTTATTTTTTGAAGAGGTTTTTTTCACTATAGGGAGCATGCGCTCGCCAGACAGACAGAGAGAGACATAGAGACAGAAAGCGAGAAATCATCCCCCAGGGGGGATGGTCACGAACTTCTCCTCCATTCTCCTCCATTCTCCTCTCGGGATCTTGGGCACGCACGCACACGCGCCCGGCGTGAGTTTTAAGCCACCGGGTCTGGGACGCGAACCATGGTCGACTACGTGGGAGTCCAGCGACATAGTCATTACACTAACTGCTGGTTCCCCCTGCACTAATTATTGAGGAAGCTCACTGTAGTGAATTAGCAAGGTACAGCCTGACATTGCTTTCAACTTTCTCACTACAAATAGCTTTAGGAATAAAAACAAACAAAAGAAAAATTAAAAGATCATAAAATATTTGAAAAACTTAGAAGGGATCAGCAGTTAGCGTAATGGCTATGTTGCTGGACTCCCACATAGTCGACCACGGTTCGAGGCCCAGACCCGGTGGCTTAAAATCATGCCAGGCGCATGTGCGTGCGTGCCCAAGATCCCAAGCGGAGAATGGAGGAGAAGGGATTGCAGTGTGGCCATCCCCCCGGGGAGTAATTTCTTGCTTTCTGTCTCTGTGTCTCTCTCTGTCTAAGTCTGGCGAGCACACGCGCCCTATAGCAAAAACCTCTCAAACAAAACAAAACAAAACAAAACCTTGGGCTGAAAATGGGATGAAAGAAAAATATTTCTCTTGATACCTGGCATGATTTGACTGATATATAACAATTATCCAATAGGGAATATAATTTTTAGTTAAGCTTTTTATAATCAACATAGTTGACTTGTAGTTGTAATTATCCAGTCTTCCTGGTTCTTAAAAATGTGCTTCTGATGGGCTAATGAACTCAAAGATGTTCAATATTTGTTTAACTCATGTAATTTAGGCACAGTAAAATAAAAATTGTTTTCTCTCTCTGTACACACACACACACACACACACACACACACATCACTAGTTTTATTCACTGTTAAGATGTCATTTGGTTTGGGAACCAGCAGTTAGCGTAATGGCTAGGTCACTGGACTCCCACGTAGTCGACTGCGGTTCGTGTCCCGGACCCGGTGGCTTAAAACTCACGCCGGGCGCATGTGCGTGCATGCCCAAGATCCCGAGAGGAGAATGGAGGAGAAGGGATTGCGGCATGGCCATCCCCCCTGGGGGGTGATTTCTTGCTTTCTGTCTCTATGTCTCTCTCTGTCCGGCGAGCGCACAAGCCCTATAGTGAAAATCTCTCTCAGGAAAAAAAAAAAATTTTCATTTGGTTTAAGTGATTAGAAGGAAACTGATGATGGCCACTTTTACTTCTGTCTGGCAATGATGTCAAGGCTAAAGTAAATATATGGAATTATTGGCATAGCAGATAGTTTTCTAAGGTTCAAGTATTCATTAAAATGACCAATGTCTAACTACATGTGAAACTGGATACTGAGAATTGGAAACCTAAGATAAGTATCATCCTGCCCCCAGGTGGCCTAATTAGTCAAACAGACATCTGGAGCCAGTTTAAATGTAAAACTCCCCCTTAAGCCTAACCCTACTAAAAGATAACCTGAGTATCACTGAGTATATCATGTAGTTAATGGTAAATGTTTCCAAATCTGTTTTACACACACACACAGAGTGAGTCAGGCAATCTTTCATATCATTATTAGAAGCACTGCAGAAAGATCTGAGTTCAAACCCATTCCTACCACTTAATGGATATGAGACCTTGAAAATTTTTATAATGTCTCTGAACCTACAACATAAGATTGAAGAAAATATATAATGTATTTAGAATGCCTACAAACAATGACTGGCTAGTAGTTTTATTCAAAAAATGTTAACTTCTTGATAAGCCCTGCCATTTAGATTAATAAAATTATATTATTGATTTCTAAGATGCCTAGAACCACAATATTTTTATGTAGAAATACATTCAGATCCCCACCATAACAAACAACAGCTGGTGCTTCTTGTAGTGATTATATAATAAAGATATTACTTATCTATTTATTTGGATTGTTTACTTCTTTTCTATACCGTATGAACGCAGTAAATACTACCTTTTATTTGCTGAAGTAGGAGACTACATGTGGCCAATCAAATTCTTGTTATATTCTTATATCTTATAAATTCTCTGGTCTATTTGAATTATTTTCCTGTCTTCATTGGTATTTTCTACACCTATTAATTTATTACCTAGGAACTTAATTAAAGTGTTGTTTACTGGTACTCCTTACAGATCATTAATGAAATGTTAATTAATTACAGGACCAGCACTATCAAAATCTCTCACATAATGAAAGAGCCTCTCCCATCCCATTATATTTTAGTTCTCATCCTGGAGTCATTTCACACAGGTCTTGTCTAATAAAATATCAACTTTTCTTCAAATGATTTTTAAAAAATTTATGCTACATTAAAGTTTTCTATCATAGCTAATTATCTGAAAGGCAACACAAATAAATGCATGATGCTAAGGTTATGCCAAATGAGACAGCAGAAACGATGATAATTTGTTCACAAATAAGTACTTGAAGCTTTTAACATGAGCATGTGTCATTTTATTATTTATAAAGTCCTGTCCCATTTGTATAAGTTTTCATGGACTGCAGAATGAATACACACACACACACACACACACACACACAGAGTTCCATAAACATATAAACATATAGTGTATGTATGTTTATATATGTATACATACACACACACACACACATACCAACTGCCTCAAAAAGCATAGCAAATGATAATGCATTGGGGTTAAAATCTGATCTGGCTATATGATGCTCTACATTAAGACAAACTGAACCGTGTGCAGATTCAATGTTTTTGCTACATTCTCCATTACCGGAACAATATTAGCCAGAACAATTGGCAACAAAGGAGCACTCCATGCTGGTAATATAGAAGATGCCTCGGAGGCCAGTGGGTGGTGTGATAGTTAAGGCGCTAGACTCCCACATGTCTGACTGTGGTCTGAGTCCCAGACCTGGCAGCCTGAAAATCACACTGGGTGCATGTGCATGCATGCCCAAGATCCTGAAAGGAGAATGAAGGAGATGGGATTGCAATGTGGCCATCTCCCCTGGGGGATGATTTCTCACTTTCCCTCTGTCGCTGTCTCTCTTTGATAAGTGCATGACTGGGCTCAGATGGTGGCAGAGAGCTTCTCAGATGATAACGGTGAATGTTTTCAGAGATGAGGACTGATCAATACTATAAAGCTCTATACTTCTGGTTTTTGAATTACTTTGCTGTCTTTCACACATTTTACTCAGACATTTGTTCTGGAGAAATTTGCTTCTTTCAGGCTATTATTTAACTTGTCAGACAAAAATTTAAAGAAATTCAGACAGCAAAGTAAAACTGTTGTGCTTATTATTATGACCACATGTGAACAGCCATAAAAACAATTACCTGAAGCATAGCATTAATGAATAGTGCATTTTTCTCTCATTCACTTACTCAAAAACATTTATTGTTCAGTTATTCTGCATAAGACCTGGTACTAGATGTTGTGGAAATTAAGAGAATGCATTAGTGGTCTCAATGCACAAGTTTATAGTCCTATGGGAGTAAGATGTGTATACAGGTGCACCTAGCAAGCCACTGCTTATTTAAAAACCTGCCTTAAGTAAGGGAAGACAACACAAAGGTTCCGTTCATTTTTTTGTTGCTTTTTTTTTTTTTTTTTTTTGAGCTTTTTTTTGCTATAGGGTGCATGCGCTCGCCAAAAAGACAGAGACAGAAAGCGAGAAATCACCCTCCAGGGGCCTGGCCACGCCGCAATTCCTTCTCCTCCATTCTCCTCTGGGGCTCTTGGGCACACACGCACATGCGCCTGGCGTGAGTTTAAGCCATGGAGTCTGGGACTAGGACAGCGGTCGACTACGTGGGAGTTCAGCGAAATAGACATTATGCTAACTGCTGGCCCCACTTTGTATCTTAAACATAATTACAGTTTAGTGCAGAGCAAATACTTTGTATATTGGAGTCTGGTGCTAGTGAGTCTCTCTCCAATTGGTAGCACCTGGTACAACATTGCATGCACAGTAGGTACTTCATAATTACGTGCTCAATGAACAAATGGGAAAGATAATACAGCATTCAAGAGGGAGGCCTGGGGGACCAACAGTTAGCATAATGGCTATGTCACTGGACTCCCATGTAGTCGACCGCGGTTCGCGTGTGTGTGCATGCCCAAGATCCTGAGAGGAGAATGGAGGAGAAGGGATTGCGGCGTGGCCATCCCCCCTGGGGGTTGATTTCTCGCTTTCTGTCTCTCTCTGTCTGGCGAGCGCATGTTAAAAACCTCTCCAAAAAAAAAAAAAAAAAGAGGGAGGCCTGGGAGATGTTTTCTGATACTTTCACAGCCATCATGTAGAAGGTTCAGCTGTGTGGTGTCAGAAAGCAGACATAGGATCAATGGGTAGAAGTTACAGGAAAGGCAGATTTTAACCAAAATTCAGAACTCTCTAGTAATTACAGCTGTCTGAAAATGTAGCTGGCTGTTTCAAGAGCTAGTTAAGTCCTTGTCGTTTCTGTAAGTACTCAGAGATCAAAATGACCACTTGTCAGGATGTCAGAGAAGAGACTCTAGCCCTGGATTCATGCAAAGGTATCAACTGCTGTGTCCAAGGGTGATGGAGAAGGAGTATAACAGCCTCATTAAGTGTGCTACCTCCAGAGTCTAAGTTAGTGGGTACAAAGCTCAGCTCTAGCACTCAGTTGCGTAGGAAACTTGGCCCCTCTGCATCACAATTTTCATCATGTAAAATGAGGTTAATAATATCTACCTCATGGTGGTCAATAAGAACAATGAGTTATTATTGTAAAATATTTAGAACAGTGCCTGGCATGTAGTAAATACAGGCACTCCTGCCTTGCCTTCTTGGACTTAAGATAGTTGTCCAGTGCGGGAAATCCCTGTTTTCAGTCTGTGTGATTCTCAGTCTTTACATGGTTCCCACAGTCAGTTGGTATTCGGTACATGAACCATTTGTTCATACGGTGCTGTCAAATCACTGCCACACTTAGAAGGATTTGATGACTAAAATAACAATCTGAATGTCTTTTTTATGAATGAACATTAATTTGGGGGTATAATTTAATCATCTGGGCTGACTGTAATTTTATGTTCTATAATATGTAAGAGATGAAAAGTAAAACAAAGTTACCAAGTTGGAGTTTCCTTTAGGCCTTTTCATTATTCAGAATAAATAAAACCAATTATGCTGGATTTATAATATAGTACTGTGGTGGGTGTTGTTGCTTGTCTGGCACTTATCTACTGTATGCTTTTTGTATGTATAGAATTAAATTATTCTAGTATGACGTCACATGCTATCTATTGAAGAATAAATACCCAATGGCACCATGACACACCACAAGATAGCTGCCTTTATTTAAGCTCCTTGTTTATTGACCAACTCGCTTAATGACCTACTCATAGGAATGGATCTTGGTTGTTAACAGTGTTTATACTATATAAATCTCTGTTAGAATAAATAAAGGACAATAATGATAAGATTGTATCTTAGGGGCCAGCAGGTGGTGAGGTGGTTAAGATGGCTGACCAAGTTAAAGTCCCAAATTTGGCGGCTTGAAAATCACACCCAGCAAGTATGCATGCGTGCCTGAGATCCTGAGAGAAATATGGAGAAGGATTGGAACATGGCCCCTGGGGGGGTGGGTTATTTCTCACTTTTCTCTCCTCTCTGCTGAGTAGATGTGCCCTATGGCAAAAATCTAAAAAAAAAAAAAAATTCTATTAGTAAGCACAGAGTATTTTTGAGGAATTTTCCATTCATGACCTTATTTTATCCTAATTTTCTATCTATTCCTCAATTCTTTGGTCAGAGTTCATTGCTTCCTCTTGCTGTCAGTTATGACATTTTTGTATACCTCACTTGTGCCACCTCCAAAGAAGTTACATTAGACGATGGACATGATATTTTATTAATATGGTTTTTAGGTGGCCAGAGATATGGTTCATAATAGTACCATAGCCCTGTAAATGTGAAATAACATGTGATGAAATAAGTCTTCAGGATAGGTCTTGGGAAAAAAATCAGTTGATCTGAATTAGAACGATTTCAAAATAAGCCAGTACACATTGTTTTGGAAGTAGGTAGAGTATAAATAATAAATAAGTGAAATGAAATTCTTTGTAAATGAAATGAAATTACTAGAGCATGTGTAATACCACAACTCAAGGGTCAATAATTTGTTTCATTTTACAAATTAATAACAAGAGGAGTAGTGGAAGAGTAGCTTACAAAACAACACAAAGAGCTGTCAACAATACTAGAAATACCCAAATTGGCCAGAAATCAGAACCTGTATATTTTCTGCTGTAGCTCTTTAGTTATGATGAACTGCCAGGTCCAACAGTGCTTAACTTTTCCAGGCCCCAATAGTTCATTTGGTAAATGGTTCTACATGACACCCAGGTGCCTTTCATTTAGTGGCCTGAGCCAACAGGGAGCACAGAGTTCGCTTTCTCATTAGGAGGAGGAATCCATTTTGAATCAGACTATCCCGGGTGTGTAAACTATTCATAGGGGTCAAAGTCGGGCAGTTTGGTTGTACATTAACTCTTCTAAGTCACATGGGTACTATTTTGCACAGGAAACTCAATGGAGTCCCAGAGCCCTAAAAGAGTTATGTATGTAAAGTACCTAATTTATACCCCTGGGAATATCTTACTCACTAAGTAGGAATTGACATGCTGTGACATGAGTTTTCTATTCCACTTTGTAAAAGCAAGTCCTTAGTTCATTGGATCACTGCTCCAGAAGACAAGAAATAGTTTCAGAAATAACATCTCATGGCCAAATTTATTTCTTGTCTGAGAAGTTAAGAACTTAATGGGACTTCCTACTTGTTAGCAGTGCAACAAGGAGCTTGGCATATTCTATTACTAAGGATTGTCATTATTCACTTTAATGAGGGCACAAAGACAAAAATAGTTACCAAAAAAAGGTGAGGACACTGGAAAGGTCAGTGGTCAGAGACTAGTTCTTAAAGGCTTGTCACTGTAACCTAAGTAAATTATTTTTTTTAAAGAAAAAGATATTTTAATGCATTAAAATAATATTCAGAAAGAATATGTAACAGATGGCAAAGGAGAGCAACATTTACTGCAATATCTAACTAGGATCCAGCTGATGCACCCCATTATATTTCATACACAGCATTCTTAATATTGATAACTCGGAAACTCTTTGCCGATTCTTAATGTGTACAAAGTCAGATGGAGCAATCAATAATTGGCGAGTTAATTTATATTACAAATCAACTGTACACACAGTCCAAGTGGCAGCATCCTGTGTAAGAAAATCAATTCTTTTATATGCACACATTTCCGATGAAACACATCATTTCATAGCAGATATTAGAAAGTTTATTTTTGTAGATTAGCTATACTTTGCAACCTCAAAATAAGCAGTCTGTTCTATGCTACGGAATCTTAGCCACAGTAAAGGATGTGTCAAAAAATAAGTTCTGCTATACTTCAGAAAATCAACAAAAATCACATTTCATGTACAATGTTTTGGCTCAAAGAATGAGCCTGTCATTTTTGACAGATGCAGCAAAGTGCAGCAATTTTTCTTTAGAGGTAAAGCCAAAATAGATTTGGCAATTAAAAGCATCTGCTGGTCAAAAATACTCCTACCAACAAGAAAAAAAATAACTACATTTATAATCATATATCTTGTTTTATTCTTTACAGAAACAACCACAAGTTGAAATGTGAGATGCCTTATCAGGATAAAGGGTTTGTGCTCTGTTTCTTTCTAAATTTTCTTTTTCTCCCACTCCACTTTACAAATTAGATTATGGCAAAGAATTACATAAGTGAAGAAGTTACAGAATATCTAGCCACCAAGAAAATCATCTGTTGGGAAGTACAAGGCATAGCTGTTTTATATTAGACAACTTGCCAAATATCCTGGCAGTGTTCCAATAAGGGTGATGACAGTCACTGCACTAGTTCTCAGGGACTGCACAGAAAGACAATATTGTCCAAGCTGAGAGTGAATGAAATTCATACTTTCAAAGTCCATCATCAAAATAAATGCTGGCAACAAGTCCTTAGAAGACATAATAATTTATATAAAACAAAAAACAGCACTTATTCTTTTGAAGTTGAGGACAAAATTTTTTAATCAAAAGAATGTATTAATGATATTATAAATTCCTTCAGGGCAAATACAATGACTTATTCACTACCAGCTCTCTAAGCTCTAGCACAGTTTCTGGCTCACAGGTAGTCAAACGATATTGCTTGAGAAATGAACAGAGCATCAATGTGAATAAATCTCACTACTTCTTGGATATGCTACACACACATTCACACAGACACATGTTCTGTACTGTTGTGCTAGAAAAAGAAATGCTTTCTCAAGAGTGTCAATTAGGCCTATATGTGTTAGTTTTGTTACAGTGCATTTCGAGAAAGTGAGAAAGTGAGAGCAATGACATAGTCAATGTTGTGGACATAATAGTATGCCGTGAGCCTGGGTTAATCCTAAACACTGACCAACTTCATAGAGAACTGGTTAGTTAAAACTCAACACGATGATGATAATAATAAGGTACAGTTAGGTCAAAACTCCTCAGGTTGGCCTATAGGGCCTGCATGATCTGTTCCCTGTTTGTTTTTCTTACTGTCTTATATTAATTTCCCCTTCGTTAGCTACACACAAGCTATATTGGCCTTCTTTCTGTTTCTTTTTTTATGATTTATTTAATATATTGTTATTACTATTATATTTTGCTATAGGGTACATGCGCTCATCAGAGAGGGAAAGTGAGAAAGCATGCTGTCAGGTTTAGGACTCAAATCACAGTCAGCCATGAGGGAGTGAGTCTAGTGCCTTAACCACCAATTCTCCTGCAGGCCTCTCTGTTTTTTCTTTTTCTTTTAACATCTTAAGTTTATTTCCAATTCCAAAAATTTTTGAACAAGCTATTTTCCCTGGCTAAAATGCTTTTACCTAGATCTATGCATGGCTGGAATATTGAGGACTTTGTTCAAATGTCATTTTGACAAAAAAGGACATTTTTTACCCTCTTCATCTAAAGTAGTGCTCCAGTCACTGTCACATAATCCTGTTTTGTTTCCTACATGAGCACTTAGTATAATGTAGCACTGAGTCCCAACCCCACCCCACTCCCAACTAACACTTAAGCTCCATGAGAGCAAGAACCTCACCTGTCTCCTTAATCTACCTCAAGGGTCCAGAACGGTGTGTGAGGCATAAGAAATACTGGACTCTCCTAACTACTAATCCTATTTCCAGTCCTTCCCTTTTCTTATTCATTCTGAATGCAATGACAAGATCAGCAGAGCAATCCTGATAAAACACCACTCCTCTCTGGTCTGCAATGCCCCAGCTTCCTACTAAGAAAGAAGAGTATGTATTGTTTTTCACAACTGCACTACTGTCAGCTGCCTCCAGCTTTGAAATTCTTACTCTTGCTAATCTGGATTAATGAGGAACTGTAACAAAAATAATAACAGAATAACACTTGCAGAAATTAAGGACAATTTCAGGGGTAGCATACATTAACAAGAGTCAAGTCATTTGTAAATGAACAGAAAATTAACCATCCCTGAATTTCTGCAGGGTAGGAGATAGTGAGGACTAACAGAAATGTAACCCCTGGGGACCAGCAGTTAGCGTAATGGCTATGTTGCTGGACTCCCACGTAGTCGACAACGGTTCGCGTCCCAGACCCAGTGGCTTAAACTCATGCCGGGTGCGTGTGCATGCATGCCCAAGATCCTGAGAGGAGAACGGAGGAAAAGGGATTGCGGCGTGGCCATCCCCCCTGGGGGGTGATTTCTCGCTTTCTGTCTCTCTGTCTCTCTCTGTCTGTCTGGCAAGCACCATGTGCCCTATAGCAAAAACCTCTCAAAAAAAGAAAAAAAAAAGAAATGTAACGCCTGAAGTCATAGAATTTCTCTAAAGCATATAAGTATAAGGGCTAATTAACCATTTGATCAGGTGCCCCAATGGTAGCAGGGACATGTGCACACTTATGTGTATGTGTGTGTGTGTGCGACAAATGAAAAAAGCTATCTTCCTATGCTTCAATATAATGCCCTTAAGTGAGTGGTATGTTGTGTATGTGAGTGTGTCTTGTATGAGTATTTCTAAGACACATACATGCATGCAGAATGACTGAAAAAGACAAAGATGAAAAAGAGACATATGTGCATGGACTCACACAGAAAAGGGCAAATAATCATTTGCTCCTCAAGGGCACCAATGTGACATTGTTAAAGCAAAATAAAATAAAAATACAGTTTATGGGGACCAGCGGGTGACTTGTTGGCTAAGGTGCTGGACTCCCACATACCCAACTGTGGTTCTAATCCTGGACCTGGCGGCTTACTTTCTCATTTTACCTCTCTCTCTCTCTCTGTCTCTGGTGAATTAAAAAAACAGTAATAAAAGGGAACACCAGTTGGGGTAATGGCTATGTCGCTGGACTCCCATGTAGTTGATCACGGTTAAAGTCCCGGACCCGGTGGCTTAAACTCACGCCAGGCACATGCGCATGCGTGCCGAAGATCCTAACAGGAGAATGGAGGAGAAGGGATTGCGGTGTGGCCATCCCCCATGGGGAGTGATTTCTCGCTTTCTGTCTCTCTGTCTCTCTCTGTCTTTCTGGCGAGTGCATGCGCCCTATAGCAAAAACCTCTCAAAAAACAAAACAAACAAAAAACCCAGTAATAATAATAATAAATAAAATTAAATAATTATTTAAACAAATAAAGTTTAAGGTCTAAGAAAAGATGGAGAAAAGCATTCTAGGCATAGGCATACAATGCTATTGTGTTGTAGAAAAAGTCATGACTTTTTTTCCTATGTTTTTCTATGCAAAAATGCATCATAACTTTTCTGACAACCAAATATATGCCAGAGCTAAATGCTTCTAAGGTATTTCACAGAGACTGATGATAACATGAGATCATTAAGAGTACGGTTAAGCTACATTTGAAACCTCCTGCTTATGAAGACTAGTAAGAGTATATAGTTACAGTGTCTAATAAAATGACTAGCAAATGGTTGGCACTCAATATAATGATGTACTTTAGAAGAGTTATCCTCAGAAAGGAAGATTCTAGCATTCAAATGGTTAATGCTCAAACCTGGGAAATCCTGGTTATCTATAAAGGCATATATACTAGTGGAATTCCAGATAATTGAGATTTCACTGAATACTTGTTCAAAGCATTTCATAGACTTTAATGCAGAGGATTCTAAAAACATGAAATGAATGGCTTATGGCAATTATTTGTGATTTAACTGACAACTTAATGGGGACATTTTGATTGATCTGGAAAGAGAGAGTTATTTATGATAGAAGGAAAAAAAAAAAGCTAAAGCATGTACTATCCGAACAAATAACAAAGTGAAAGAAGAAATGCATGATAGGAGTCTACATTTTGTCAATAAATTGCTTAGAGGATTCTGAAGTCACTAGCTCCCCTCTGCTGTATCAATACCTTACATATAATATCTTTTAATTCCCTATTAAATTTTATAGTGGCTTGAACTTCACACCACGTGTATGCATGTGTATGCCCAAGATCCTGGGAAGAGAATGAAGGGGAAGGGACTGTGGTGTGGCCATCTCACTGGGAGGAGTGATTTCTTATTTTCTCTCTCACTGTCTCTGTCTTCCCTACTCCCACCCCTGGAGTGCACGCACACTAAGGCAAAAAAACAAAC
>NW_006204341.1:1879223-1890349 GCF_000334495.1 Tupaia belangeri chinensis
GGATGGCCACACCACAATCCATTCTCCTTCATTCTCCTCTCCTCACGCACGCACATGCACCGGGCATGAGTTTAAGCCACTGGGTCCGGGACTCGAACCACGGTCGACTACATGGGAGTCCAGCGACATAGCCATTACGCTAACTGCTGGTCCCTTGGACCTTTCTTTTTCTCTGTGTATATACCCTCTCTAGGTAATCTTAAGCAGTCTAATGGCCTAAAACACAACCTGTAATGCTGATGGCTCCTACATTTATTGCTCTAATGTGAACCTTTCCTTATACTCTCAAGCTGAAATATCTACATATTTACTTGGATGCCTATTTGATGCCTCAAATTTAACACATCTGAAAACAAACTTCCTTTTTTCCCCTCAATTGCCAGAGTGTGTGTGTGCTTGTCAGATAGAGGTACAGAGGCAGAGAGGGAGAGAAAGAAGGCATCCCACAATGAAATACAGTTATGCCACAATCCCTTCTCCTCCATTTCTCCATCCTGTCAGGGTTTGGAGCATGCATGCACACACACCTGACATATTTTTCAAGCCATAGGCACAGGGATTCAAATTGAAGTCAGCCATGTGGAATCCAGCTTCCTTAACCACTGTCATATGCTGAAAACAAACTTAATGCACCACTGAATCAAAATATATATTTTTCGCAACTGCCTCTTTTCCACACTTTCTTCCTCATTTCCATAACTATCATTCTTGCTTTTCAATCCTCTAGTGACTTTGCACTATACAATAAGGTCTTAGAGGATTTTTCTCTCCGAACTCTCCTTTTTCTTAGTTTCTCATTCACTCGTTGCAGTCTAGCCACTGGTCTTGTTTCTGTTACTCTGGCCTACTTTAAGCCTGATAGTGCTCATGCTCAGACCTCAGCACTGAATAAAGATAGATACTCTACACAGGATTAGGAATATAAGAATTTTTAGATCTGAAAGGGACATTCAAGACCACCTAACACAGTTCCTTTGTACTTAAAATACTTAATTGCAGAGCTTGAAATTATTATTTTATTTCCCTGACTTTCTGTGTTCAGGCTAACTTATTAAAAGTTGACTTTTATTCCTTTAAAGAAACAAGTATTAAAACACTTTATTCCTGATAACATTACAATTTAAATGCAAAAAAGTGACTTACAGAGAAGAAAATTAGGTAACCATCATTCATATGTCCCAAGAGTTTTGTGTGCTAGCATTGTTAACCTAAGCACATCTTGGCATTTCATGAAAATACAAATAACATATAAAATATGTAAGACAAATACTGAGGCAAAATGTCCCATATGCAATGTGATTAAGTTAATAAAATTACAAAAGTCTTCCCTTAATTATCATACCAGTAATGTAGATCACTCACGACACTTGCTATTTCACATACATACACATGTATACACATTCACACAAGTGAACATAAATCAAAAACCCTCCTTGTTTTTATAAATTTACAATACACAGATATGACCTTGCAATCAAAAAGTAGATCTTTTGGTATTTAAAAAACCATCATTTTTAACACCTAAACTGCCTGCAGGCAGCAGGGTTTCTTCTATAAAACTAACCCATGACAGCTGTATTTCATTTTTATTTGAAAAGACTGATCCAGTGTTTTTATAGCTCTCGATTAAGCTGTTTAAATAAAAAAAGTAAATGTTGAAAGAGGAAACCACTGTAGTTAAGCTCTATGTAAACTAGTAATGGGGAAATCTCTGGTGGTTTCAAAGTTCGGTTTGGATAAATACCTAAAATCTATTCAAACCTCTTTAGCTGAAAAATTCCAGCTCCCAGAAGGTTAGTAAAGCTTTAGGTTTTCCACTGAATCTGACATAGCTTTTCAAAAATATCCACACTCAATCCCTAGCCAATAGTAAAAGCAACTTTGGGGGAAAAAAGTTAACAGAGTTTTGGAAACATAAAATGTTCTCAGTATTTAGCTCAATTTGAGAGGTTTCTAACTCTTCAACTTTAAAACCACTAGGAGTGTAAATCCAGTTAAACCCATGGACAAGAAACTATATGCACTGGAGATGTAGCTAACCAAATCATTGTCGATTTACCAAACTAGCAAACATTTTAAACGCTGTAGATAAATACTGTAGATAAACAGGCTAAAGTAGCTTCATCTTCACTTCTTTCCCGAAGTAATCCTAAACCATCCTTCAGATCTCAGCTCAAACATTACCTTTTCTCAGGAGAGCCCTTGCTAACTAGGCTGGTATGGAATTAGAAATCTCTTCAATATTACCTGCAGTAATTGCTTCTATAGTTCTTTAATGTCCATCCCTTCTAGCAGACTAAAATCTCGAGGGTAAGCAGTATACTCTCCAAGTGCCTAACACATTGCCTGGCACATGGAGAGCAATCAACCAATAAATATTTGTAGAATGAATATACCCTCAAGTTTATCAACTAGGGGCAAGACTTAATAGCTTAAAAGGGCAGTGTTGTTATAGAACATTTCAGAGAGAAAGTAAAAGATAAAAGTGTTCTTCAAACTATAACATGATAGAAATGCATGCTGTTATTATTGTATGCAAATCCCAACTCTTGCTCCATCAGACACACACACACACACACACACACACACACACACACACACACTCCTCTCTAATACTGGAAGCCATTCTGACTTCAGTCATACTTGTAGCAGTAGTTGGTAAGCATAGGCCCATTCAGGCAAGTACCATGTGGTGGTTAGAAGTAGAGAGAAGAAAGAGAACAAGAGTTCTTCACTTTCAGAAAGCTTACAACACACTAAATACTTCTCAAACTCCATATACCAGTACTCTTGATCATTTGGAATTTGATTTGTATTCTTCTTTTCTAGTAATCATTGTCAGTACTTCTAGTCAAAAAGGTCTGCTTGATGTTCTCTCAACATATTGTTTTTAAAGAAGACTTTATTTCTTCCATGAGAAAGAGAGAGAAAGATTCCCTCAGCAGGGTTCTAATGCTATGATCTACCCCTGGGCAGCCCTGGATCATGGGCACACACATGCCTAGTGTACTCAGAGTGGTCTCCAGACACAAATCAGGAACCTTTCCATGTGGGTCAGCCTCATAGATCATCACATTTTACTGTTATTCTGCCATGTGGCCACATTAGATATTTTTTGTCTTTACTGACTCTTTGCTTGGGTCTGGACTGTCAGTCTCAATAAAACCTATCCTCAAATGTTCAGTCAGAAGTGATCTTCCACTGCTGTGAGCTGCAGACAATATGTGTGAAATGCTATGTAGATGAAAACTTCTATGGCTGTACTAAGGTTTCATTATTTTATAGTATGATTTTTCTATCACACATACTCCATTTATCATGCCCATATGGTCTTGTGACTTTCTGGGTATACTGTTGATTCTGTTTCCTAACTCTCATGTTTCTTAAATAAAAGGTCTATGTCTTTATTCATTTTTGTATACTTCACAGTTTCAATGCTTTGTACGCAAGGCATATTCAGGCATGAAAAGTGGCTAAATATATGTCTGGGCAAAAGGGAAATGTAACATAGAGCAGAAGGCAAAATCTCTGTGCCAATTATGTTCTGATTTTTAAATGTTTAGGCAGATATGTTAGATAACCTAACACATATGCCCCATCATATGGCAGCTCAAAGCCTATGACCAATTAATTATTTTTAAAATGCTCTGTGAATTTAAGCTATTTAATCCCATAATATGAGAATCACTGATCAAAAATAGTTTAGCAATAAAAAAAGATCCTGTTTGTAAATTTAAAAAGGCCTATAATGGGGACCAGCAGATGGTATAATGGTTACATTACTGGATTCCCATGTAGTCAACCACAGTTCAAGTCCCGGACCCAGTGGGTTAAAACTCACATGAGGCATGTGCGCATGCGTGCCCCAAATCCTAAGGGAGTACAGAGAAGGGATTACAGCATGGTCGTCCCCCAGGGAAGTGATTTCTCACTTTCTGTTTCTCTGTCTCTCTGGTGAGCACATACACCCTTACAACAAAAAGATCTCAATAACAAAAGATGTTCTATAATGTCTATGTTGATTGCTTACTTCAAATTTTAAATTCCAAATTTTCTTAAGCCCAACCCTAGAATATCTGTGCATTCTAGTTTGGGTGAGTTTCTGGAATGCAAAATAATTTTTTAAAATAATTTATTTTACTTTATTTATTATTATTATTTTATTTGCTCACCAGAGAGAGGGACAGAGAGAAGAAAAGTATGAAAATAAGCTGCTAGATCCAGGACTCAAACCGTGGTCAGTCATTTGGAAGTCCAGCTGCCCCAAACGTCATGCCATCTGCTGGCCCCTGCAAAATAATTTTTAATATTTATCAAATACATCCATAATTACTGAGGGGGGTTTTGTTCATTTAAATAAAAGTATTAAATGAATTTCAAAGTCAGTTAAAGCCAAATTTTAGATGACCTACCTATGAGAGGATATAGCAAAATATTTTTTAACTCTCACCATAAAATCAGTCAGTAGAAGGTAAATTATGCATTAATTAATTCACCAGACATGTGTGGGATCTTCGAGAAGTTCATGAAAAATGCATGTTCTGAAAAATGTATTTCAAACTTTTTTCAATTGAAATAAACTCTCACTTTAATGCCATTTTTTCATGAACTTTTGAAGTCACCTCACACATTGAGCCCTACTATATTCCAAGAACTGGAAGTACAAAAGAGAATCATCACAAAGCCATTATAGTAAAATTCTTGTACATAGCTTACATTTCAGTAGTTTAACACTTTCTCCTTTATGAAGCTGTTCTGACTTAAAAATGTCCCCTGCCTTGTTAACTCAGACGCATTTAGATCAATGGCACACATACTTTATTAAACACCGTCCTTTTGGTCATGAATCTCTCACACATGTGCTCTTAACTAAATGGTAATCTCGAGTAGGGCTGAAAGAATATTTTGTACTTCATTGTCATGCTTCAGCCCCATGGTATCTAGTATAATGCAAGAGACTGCAATAGCTGCTTAATAAATATATGGTGATTGACTGATAAAAACATGGAAAGACGCTCATTTATAAACCTAGAGAAATTGTTGTTACAGCCAGTGCTTAATTATCTGTGCTAAGGGAGAAAGTAAATTCAAAACAAAGGATAATATACAAGTCATTTCCATTTGACTTTTGAATGTATTTCCATACTTAAATTTTCATTTGAGTCTTTTGGTTGATATGAGAATATATTTCCAACAAAATAATGAAGTTGCAATGCTATTCCCAACTGTGGCCAAAGCCAGGATGCTGTCTCACCAATCAAAAACATGGTAAGGAACTCTGAAAAATGCCTGCTGCAGTTTTACTCTGCACTATACTCATCTAACAATTAAATCATGTGGTGGTGTCTACTCTGTCACTTTTACCTCCTTGACTACATAATTCTTGAAAGCAGGAAATATACCTTAATCTTATTTTATAGGTGTCTTAGCATTTAGAATATAGTCTTTTATGGAGTATGCAAGAAATCTTCAAATTCCATTTGTTGTCTCTTCATCTTTTCTACTGATATGAAAAAGGAAGGGATTTGTTTAACACTGAACATCTGGATACTCCTTGAAATATAAGATGTTAGCATTCTGCTTCCTCCCAAGGCATTCAGTATAGTTTGAAGACTATAGCTTTTCTCTCTCTCAGTATAAAACAGACAAAAAATAGATAAAATTTAGGCTAAAAAAGACTTAGATAACGTTAAGTTGGACAAAAGCAAACCATTTATAAAGAATATTTATAAAGAATATTTTCCTTGGAAGAAAAACTTATTTTCCATTTGTAAGGTTTAGGGTAAAATGGTAAATAGATCATGTTTCTTATTTGGTTATTCTATTTTCCAAAGCATTTTCCATTTCACAAAGCATGTTAACCGTCATTCTTATATACCTAATTCTAGTAACAATATCTGTGAGGTGGGCAAGCCAAGTGTTGCTGTTTGAGATTCGCAAAAAGATAAACAGGGCATCTTTCCTAAAATCACATAAGACCTAGGCTAGAACTCGGTCCTCTCAATAATCACCTCAAATATCTTCCCATTCAGATGAATTTTTAAAAAATGCTTTGCATTTATTAGAACATTAAAGTTTAAAAGTACTCTTGCATATATGGGGCAAATTAAGTGGACAGAGAACTTTTAAAAGTACTCTTACATATATGGGGCAAATTAAGTGGACAGAGAACTTCTCAACAGTGTGCAACATGAAATGATTTTTCTTTAGGTTCTGAGTCAGGCCCATGATAAAGGACTCTAGAAATCAGTAACTGAACAAAACTCACAATGTCATAATGCCTTAGCAGATATGAAAAACCCATTTTATAAATACAAGTTGGGCATCTCAGCCCCCAAATCTGAAATCCTAAATGCTCCAAAATCCCAAACATTTTGAATGCTGACATGACACCAAAAGCAGAAAATTTCACTCATGACCTCATCTGATAGATTGCAGTAAAAATGCTACAACATAAAAAAATAATGTATAAAATTAACTTTAGGCTACATGTATAAGTACATATAAGTACAAAATTCTTTTGTGTTTACACTTGGGTCACAACAGCAAGATATCTCATTATATATATGTGAACACTCTGAAATTCAAAAATATCTGGTCCCAAGCATTTTGGATAAGAGGATATTTAACCTGTATTTGCTTTTGATGAATTTAAGAAGAATTGATACCTTTAGTTCTTGAAAACTTTTTTTTTTTTTGGTGGCAAATCTAGTAGCCATCAGAACACGAGCAGATACTACAGATTCAGCAAGTTTCTGTGTGCTACATAACCAAAATTGATGGACAGAAAACAGAAGCAGAACCAAAAAAAAAAAAAAGGCAAAAAGAACAACTTAATTGGTTATAGATCAGGGCTATATAATATATACAAATATACTATATACCATAAATATTATATATCATCCTGTTAGGGTGATCTCTGCAATATGTTAGAGTGGCCGTGGCCATGGGCTAAAATCATAACCTCAGAGAGAAAGCAAAGAGAAAGGAATTTATTCATTTTTCAAAGGGAGGAATGGAGCTGGATGTGTAAAGTTGAATCAGCCCTGAAGGGTGAGGGCAAGGAGCTTTTATGGGACTTAAGGAAAGTGGGAGCTATGGCTGGGTAATTAGGGTGACCTTTGGACAGAATGCCTGTTGATCTTTTATAGTCTATGGAAATCATTTTTAATTCAGTTACTCATTCCTTTTCTATACTCAGAAAACATCAATTAGTGACTCGGACCTATTTTCCTTCTTACTGATGGCCTTTGGAAAGACTGTCTATAATTTTTCTTTCATTTTTCATTGATTTCCCATTCTTAACACTGGTCAATCCCTTAGTATTAAATGATTAGCTTAGATGTAATCCTCTCAATTGATTATAGTCCTAAATGTATTCTTGTGATATAAACTACCATCACCAAAATTCAATTGGATAATTTTTCAGTAATGTTAGTCCTACACTTATTTCCATTTCTACTTTCACTAATGAGTTGAAGTTATCATCCTACCTTACTTTGCAACACAAAAGAGAATAACATTGATTCCTAAAGATGTTGACTTACTTTCTTTCATTTTCTTTTCTTTTTTTACTGTGTCTTAGTTTTATAAAGCTAATTACTTCCTTTATCTTAACGTTTAAAGCCAGAAGAAAAACACAGGAAAGGTTCAATGGAAAGCTAAGTTTATTTGCTATATTTTTTCATGAACTATATCTCAAATAGATCCTAACTAGAAATAAGTGAGAAAACTCTATTATAGAAAAAGATACTGAGGGGCCAGTAGGTGGTACGGTGGTTAAGGGCACTGGATTACCATATGGCTGACCTTGGTTTGAGTCTTGGGCCTGGTGGCTTGTTTTCTCACTTTCCATCTCTCTCTCTCTCCCTCTTGGTCTCTCTCTCTCCCTCTTGCTCCGTCTCTCTCTCTCATAAAATTAAAATAAAGTTAAATTTAAAAATTCTTTAAAAAATAAGAAAAAGACATTGATATATTTTTCTATATCATAAAAATAGTACATGAGTGAGATTTTACTGTAAAGGTATATTACTTGAAGAATTATACTACATCACTATTATTACCTATAAATTATATATATTTAAAATATCACACATGTACTTCATAACTGAAAATAGCTTTAGTAAACTTTATTATTATTCTTTCTTTTTTTCAGTTTTTGCTATAGGGCACATGGTTTCAGAAGAGACACGGAGACAGAGAAGGAAAGTAAGAAAACACTCCTCAGGGGAAATAGCCATGCCACAGCCCTTTCTTCATTCTCCTTTTGGGATTTGGGGCACGCATGCCTGGCAGGATTTTTCAAGCTGTCAGGTCTGGCGCTCCAACCATGGTAGGCCATGTGGGAGTCAAGTGCCTTAACCACCATGCCACCTGATGGTCCCTATTCATCATTTTTAAACTTTCTTTTTTTCTTTGTTCCATGAGCACATGAGAGAGAGAAAAACAGAGACATAGCATGCCCAATAGGGTCTTCACATTACAACCCACCCTCAGTTGGCTCCAGGTTATAGGCACACACATGCATGATATAGTCAGGGAGGTCTCTGGATATGAACCCAGAAACTCTCCATGTGTATCAGTCTCACAGGGCATTGCATTTTACTACTGTACCACCATCCAGTCCCCTTTAGTAAATTTTAAATCCAAGCAGAAGTTAAGAAATTCTTAGATTCATTGCTATAATATCCTATTTGTGATCTTACATCTGCCATAATGACTTTATTCATGAATAGATATGAGTATATGCTGCATGATCTCTAGTCTACCTTTATACATTAAAAAAATGAGCGTCTTGAGTAATTTATTTTTAAGCTTATTTTTTTGTACTGTTTATACTCAATATGAATAAGTCCCATAGAAAGGTTTTTAATCTCTTAAAACTTGGCTTCTGGTAAGAATGATGAGAATTTGTCAGGTGGAGGGTACATTAACTCTTTCAGACAAATTAAGTCCCGTTTTATGTTCTGAAAAAAGATGATTTCTCAGATGAGTCTCTTGTGGCCCAGAAGAAAGAGTTCATGTACCCTTTAAGCAAGCAATATATTCTCTTCTCACCATTAGCATCATGTACCAAATTTCTATCAATTCAGTGAACAAAGTTTGAAAAATGTAGCTCATAGTCTATGTGATTTCAGGATGAATTTCAAACAAGCAACATTCTTCAAATAGAAAACTTTTGTGCTAACAGATCCTTAAAAATATATGCTCCATTAGGACAGCTTCTTAGGATGTGATTTCTATCTAAGAGTTTGCTAAGAGATGATTTTCAATACCTGCATTTTAAATCAAAGTATGATAAAGGAATAACATTTAAGACACGTTGGACTCCTTTCTTTGATCAATCTGAAGCTATGTCAGAATAACAAGTCAATATTCTCTATTTACTTTTTAGAATATTAAGCTTAATATAAATCATTATACAATGTGCTCTAACCTATTTAAACAAACATTTATTAAGCAATTAACTTTCATTCTTTCCTTTTTAAGGTTTTCTGCCAAAGAGCACGTGCACTCACCAGAGACAGAGACAGACAGAGGGAAAGTGAGAAATCACTTCCCACGGGGAATAGCCATGGTGAAATCCCTTCTCCTCCAGTACCTTTGGGATTTAGGGCAGGCAAACACATGCGCTCAGCATGATATTCAAGCCATTGGGTCCAGGTCTCGAACCTTGGAATCAGTCATGTGGGAGTCTGGCACCTTAACCACTACACCACCTGCTCACCCCAGCACTTAACTTTCTACAAAGCATTGTACTAGACATGTTGTAGAATATTCAAAGATGACTAAAAGTCTGTATCTCAAAAGAGTTTATAACCTAGTGTGGAAAACAGACATGCACATAAGCAGAGCATAATAAAAGTATTGAAATGTTATTAGAACACAGGAGATAGGGAAATTAATTTTGATTGCCATGAATACAGAAGGCTTTCTAGAAGAGATAGTGTAAATAAGAAGATAATTTTTAAAGTAGTTTACAACATTTTTTTTTTGAGAGATTTTCACTGTAGGGCGCGTGTGCTCGCCAGACAGACAGACAGAGACATAGAGACAGAAAGCGAGAAATCACCCCCCAGGAGGGATGGTCACGCCGCAATCCCTTCTCCTCCATTCTCCTCTCGGGATCTTGGGCACGCACGCACACGCGCCCGGCGTGAGTTTTAAGCCACCGGGTCCGGGACATGAACCGCGGTCGACTACGTGGGAATCCAGCGACATAGCCATTACGCTAACTGCTGGTTCCCAGTAGTTTACAACATTTTAAAAAAGATTTTTTTCCAACTTGAAGGAGATTGGAAAAGAAACTATAAAATGGTTTCACAATGATGTGGAAGTTAGGCTATTTGGACTCAATACCTAACAGGAACAGCAACAAAACCCATTTCTTTTTCTCTCACCCATGATGAATTAGAGACACGGACACAAACAGGGGATAACGAAGTGGAGTTTGTTGAAGGAGAGAACAGAGTTCCCAAATGAGGCAGGAGGGTTTATATTGGTTGGGAGGGGTCACATGCATTCTCATCATGGTAGGGTCACATGGTAGATGGTTCTCGTTATTTTTCCTAATTTTGGAGTGGGTATGAATGTCATGAGACTCTACATCTAAAAGCTTTGGGCCATAAAGATCATTGTCTTATCTTCTTCTCAGAATGTGGTACGGCCTAGAAAATAAATACCCACTTTAATTCTTAGATTTGCTTTAGATCATGATGCCTAGGTTAATCAGTGAGTCACTGCTATGAACCATTTCTTGTGATCAAGCAAGCAAGAGCTGAGTTGCTGCTGAGCTCTTGTGTCTCCAGTGAGAGCTGAGCAGCTGCTAAGCTGTTGTGTCTCCATCTTAAAATTCAGCCATTTTAAAATTCTATTTTGGGCCTATATCCTAACTATATTTTTAGGGACCCTGTCTCCTACCTCAATTTTCTTGTATTTAAAATGAAGTTAATAATAGTACCTATGGGGGTTGGCAGATGGCATAGTGGTTAAGGTGCTGAACTCTCACATGGTCAACCATGGTTCAAGACCCAGACCTGGCAGCTTGCTTTCTCACTTGCCCTGTCTCTGTCTCTCTCTAGAAAATAAATAAAAATAATAACAAATAAATAAATAAATATTTAAAA
>NW_006204341.1:1890479-1908236 GCF_000334495.1 Tupaia belangeri chinensis
TAAAAATAAAAACAAATAAATAAATAAATATTTAAAAATAGATAATGCCACCTATCTTATAAGATTGCTTTGGAGATCCCTGAGGGGAGAAAATAAATTATACATATCTCATACACAAATATACACAAGAGGAGTCATCAAACATTCATGGAAAATGCATATTATGAAAAACATTGTGTGTATTTCAAAATATTTTTGCACCAAAATCAATACATAATAATTCTATTTTCCCAGAAATTTTTTGAAGTTCCCTCGTGTGTGGGTGTGTATGTGTGTGCATTCTTTCTAGCATAGTGGCTGACATAAGACATTCACTGAAGAATGACAAAAATTCTCTAACAAAATTTCAGTCAGGTTCATCTGAGTGCTGTTTTTAAGTATGCCTTGAGCTTGTACTGTGTCCTTGGCCCCAACAGTCCAGTTTTAGCAAGACTCCAGCTGTGTCAGTTTAGCCAAACTGACAAACCTGTGATATCAGATCAAATCCTTATTCTCCACCCTTGGTATCTGACTATCTTCCATATATGGTCAAATTCTTCATCCCTCGCCCTATATGTCTGATCACTCTTCACCCTCCTTTAACAAGAATCCCATCAAATTGGTTTAGCCAGAATTCCTCTAATACATATTTCCTTTTAGTAATTTTCCATCCACTGACTCCCACCCTGTCTCCTCTTGCCTCTGTATTCAAAATGCATCCCAGTTGTCTACTGAGGTCTCTCATTCCCTACTATGATCATTTTTGAAAAAGAAATTGCCTTCACCACTTTAACATTTGTTTGGCTCTGACTTTCTCTAGTAATGGTCACTATTATCACTATTTTATTACTGTCTTTATTTTTATTACAACCATTAATGATTATACTTTCTATTTTAATTCAGTGTACAAACAATTGAACTAAAAATTTCTCAATACCATTATGAAGAGTATATAGTTCAAAGGATGCTAAGAATCTTGCTTTTAAAAAATGCAGTACTGGGCCAACTGGTGGCATGGTGGTTAAGGCACTGGATCCAGCAACTTCACGGTTTGAGTTTCAGACCAGGTGGCTTGAAAATCACACTGGTCATGTGTGCATTCATGCCTAAGATCCTGAGAGGAGAATGGAGAAGGATTAGAGCATGGCCATCCCCCTGGGAGGGAGGGTGATTTCTCATTTTCTGGTGCATGTGTATGTGTGTGTGTGTGTGTGTGTGTGTGTGTGTGTATGTGTGTGTGTCTCTCTTTGTCTGGTAAGCACATGAGCCCCAAAGCAGAAAACTAGAAACAAACAAGCTAACAAACGAAAACCAAAAACAACAGGTAACATTTTTTTAGGTTGAACCCATGGCCTGGTGGTTCAGGGAGCCATATTCCATATGGCCAACCACACTTCAATTTCTGTCCCAGCTGCTTGAAAAATACACTGGACATATATGTGTACATGCCCCAAATCCCAAAAGGATGGAGAGATAGAGGAGAAGGGATTTTGGTGACTCCACCCCATTGGTGGGTTCTTAGTCTTCCTCTCTGTCTCTCTGGCAAATTCATATACTCTCTGCCAAATTTTATAAACAATACAATCTTTTCTTCTTCTTCTTCTTTTTTAAAAGAGATTGTTGCTATAGGGCATGGGTGCTCACCAGAGAGACAGAGAGACAGACAGTGAAAAATCTACTCACAGGAGTGATAGCCATGCCACAATCCCTTTTCCTCCATTCTCCTCTTGGGATTTGGGACATACATGCAGACATGCCTAGCATAAAGTTTTAAGCTGCCAAATCCAGGACTTGACCCATGGTCATCTACATGGGAGTCCAGCAACATAATCATTATGCCATCTGATACTCCCAAAATGTAACTTTTTCTCCATATGGATTTGGAAAATAATTTGCTTTTCAATGTATACCTTATCTCCATTACTGAACATGTCCTTGTTTTAATCCTTTACTCTCCCCTCCCTGAGCAGTCTTGTAAGACAATTTTTTGCTTTGAATTTTCTATTTTTCTGAGTTTAAGACCAGCAGGAAATAGTGGATAAAGAGAGTGTCATAGTGAATAAACCTCCATCTATTCTAGTCTAAAGTCCTCTTTTTTTTTTTTTTTTTTTTTTCCAGGAGTCAGAAAATTCCCTGGATTACCACTTTCATTCTAAATTTTTTTAAAAAAGGCTTTGCTCTTGAGGGGTTTTATTTTTGTTTTCATTTTGTCAATTTTATATGACATTTACTTTACAGAGTGTAGATTATCATTCCCCTAAAAGCTGTTACTGTCATGCTCTCAAAGCTGATAAATGTTACTCATGGTTGAATAATATAACTCCTTGAGTTTTTCATCTATTTTAAAATGATTCTCTTAATAAAGAGTAGTGGAATAAAAATTAACATAATACCACTGCAGTGAAGACCCCAAATCTGTTTTGAATTGTCTGGAAAGGACAATGTGTTTCCTCAGTAACTTGATTTGTAACCACTTCAAATGACTTCCCTCATACAAGAGGAAATCCCAGGTGTTGATAGTTAGCTGACAGGGTGTTAATGTCATTAACATTCTGTCAGCTCTTCTTGTCAATGTGTTAATGGTGCCCCTGCTGCTCAGTCACTCCCTGTCCTCTAGTTGGGGAAATGATTTAGCCAGCAGTCAATCAAAAAGCTAAGCTGATTTTGGGCAACAGACAGCCCTGCCATTGACAAAATCTCTGTGAGTAAATGTGGTAAGAAATTTGTCAACAGGATATAAGTAGTAAGGTCAACATTGTGGTTAAAGTGCTCTTTTTAGAGAGAATGGACCACAACACATATTTATATGTCTAAAAGGCTCTCCTTTAAGATTTTTTTTTCTTGTGGCAAGAAGTGGCAAGTAAAAGTGTTGCTTTGATTAAAAGAATAATAAAAATAAATGGTAAAAAAAATAAAAAAAAAGGAAAGAAAGAAGGGAGGGCGGCAAAATATCTAGGCTCAGAACAAAATCCTCTAAAGCAGGGGTCTACAATTCCTGGGCCACAGACCAGTACCAGTCTGTAGCCTGTTAGGAATCAGCCCACATAGCAGGAGGTGAGCAGCTGGTAAGGCAAGCAAAGCTTCATCTATATTTACAGCAGTTCCCATTGCTCTTTTACTGTCTGAACTCCGCCTCCTCTCAGATCAACAGTGGCATTAGATTCTTATGCGAGCATGAACCCTATTGAGCTGTACACATGAGGAATCCAGGTTGCCTCTTTGTGAGAATCTAATGCTTGATGATGGA
The DNA here is from genome assembly GCF_000334495.1 of Tupaia belangeri chinensis. Classification (NCBI taxonomy): domain Eukaryota; kingdom Metazoa; phylum Chordata; class Mammalia; order Scandentia; family Tupaiidae; genus Tupaia; species Tupaia belangeri. Next base: position 1,893,706 of record NW_006204341.1, read on the forward strand.
GGTGGAGCTGAGGTGGGAATGCTAGTGCTAGGTAGTGGCTGCAAATATTGTGTTATGGTGAGTTGTATAATTATTTCAGTATGTATTACAATGGATAATACCAAAAAAGTACACAATAAAGTAATGCACTTGAATCATTCCAAAAACATCCCCCCTTATTCCCATCGTGTGGAAAAATTATCCTCCGTGAAACTAGTCCCTGGTGCCAGAAAGGATATGGACTGCTGCTATAAAGTAGGGTGGCTCAGCATGCTCAATATTTTAAGCTTAAGGAGATTGGGAGGGCTACAAAAAAAAAAAAATGTTTCTCTGACCTCCCATGGAACTCATCATAGAAACTACAATTGCTCTCCCACAAAGTATACCATAAAACTTAGGAGGGTCACTCTCTGAACTTCTCTCCAACAACACACTCATGTGACTTTTTCTCCCCTACAAAAGAAAGTTCTCTCACAGTAATATTATTGGCCATGAAAACAAAAGTTGCTATGTTATATATCATGTTGATGTAACATATCATGTCAATTCAAAAAGAGGCAGCCCAAGACTGGTGAGTCCATTCACTGTGCTTCCTCTCATCTCTTGAAGGCATTGTCTATTTTGCAAAGCAGAGACAGCAGATGTGATTCTTAACCTCACTCCCCTATCAATATTTGCAATAGGCTCCAAACACAAACAGACTACAGAATACCTAATAACCTAAAAAATAAACAGAGTTAACCTCTAAAAATTAATTAATTAAGAACAACAGGACTAGGGCCAGCTGATGGTGTGGTGATTAAAGTGGTTGGATCCCACATGACTGACTATATGGTTTGAGTCTCAGACCAGGCAGCTTAAAAAACATGCTGGGTGCATTTACATAAGCATAACCAAAACCCTGAGGGGAGAATGGAGTAGAAGGAACTGTGGCACCGCCATCCCTCATGAGGGGTAATTTTTCACCTTCCCTCTCTCTGTCTCACTATGGTGAGTGCATATGCCTATAGCAAAAACTAAAAAACAAAACAACAAAAAAGAAAAATAAGACTATAACAGACAACTTTACGCACTGTTGAAATTATCTTGACATAACTCTAAGTCACTATAATGACACAGGGAAAACTGTGGTTAATTTTATCATCAGATACGGAAAATTCTCATTTAATGAATGAAAACATTTTTAAAAGCTCAAGTATGTAAAATTAAGCAGTTTCTGACACATACTATTCCATAAATGAGTATGAATATTATAATTTTTTTATTATTTACCAAAAAAACTAGTATAGATCCTATTTCAATTCACTGTACAAAAGCTGAACTAAAATCTTCCAATACTGTGATTAAGATGGGCATATTAGCATGCAGAAATACTGAGAATTGTACTTTAAAAAAATCAACATAATATAATGTCCCCACATGTTTACCTAGATTTTTAAATAATGCATAGCTCCACACAAATAGTCATACTATTTCCAGTATAGATGATCCCCTTTAATTCTAGAATGTCTCTCCTGTGATTTATGAAATAAGTTTTTCCATCTCTCATTGTTTGCAATCTTGTAACATTATGCCTATTTAACTATTTCCATTCATGGGGTACAGAAAACATTACCCCAAATATGGCACTTTGGTGTCCTACTCTGTTCTCATTGCTATAACAAATACCTTATATAGAGTGATTTATAAATTATAAATTATAGGAATTGATTTCTCAGAGTTTCAGAGGTAGAAGAAAAAAAGTTACAAACAGATTTGGTGCTTGGTGACTGCTCATACTTCCTTGCTGTGTCCTCATATGGTAGGGAACAAAAGAACAAAAGGTAGCTGAACTCCCTTGTTCAAATCCTTTTATAAAAGCACTCATCCTATCCATTAGGGCACAGACCTAATTATCTAATTAGCCTAATTATCTCCTAAAGGTCCTACCTTTTAATACTGTTTGGTTATTAAACTTCAATATGAATTCTGGAAGGGACAAAAACTTTCAGAGGACAGCACTTGGCATACTGAATATCTTAGGCTGAAAGAAACTTGAGGTAAATCACAGAAGGAGGAAAGTCTCTGACCTTCCACACCCTCTCTCCTGAAGCAGGCCACAGAAGCCAGAATTCCCCACACTGTTTCTCCCCTGCAGCAAGCCATAAAACCCGTGAAAGTCACTCTTTGACCTTCTTTCTCTCTCCTCCCCTGAAGACCCTCAATATGACAGGTATCACACTCTATAGCCAGAGGGAAGTAATATCATATAGAGAGGCCAAGGACAAACTGAATGGGCTTTGCTAAGTCCACCCTAGTACATTGCCATTACATCATATTCTTTTGTCCTCCAGTAATACTAATGCATAGTTGTCCATAGAAATACAATTTTCAGCCCAGCCATGGTGGTGTATGCTGGTAGACACTGTGACTCAGTAGGCCGAAGCCACGTGGGAGGCCTTGGTTTGATTCCTAGCCCAACTTGAAAGTTAGGCAGTGTGGTATGCACTGTAGTCCCAGTAATCTGGGTGGCTGAATGAAGCATGTAGATCACAACATAGACCTTGTTTGAAAACAAAACAAAACAAAAGTTTTCCCATTTCTTTCGCTTTTCATTTATGAAGGCTCCAATGCCATGTAAAACTTAAATAAATTTGTATAATTTTTCTCTTCTTAGTCAGTCTCTCATACTAAGGGTGTCATCCATGAAAGAAATGAGGAAAAGGATAGGTGAGAAAGGAAAGCTTTTCTCCCCAAAACCATCCATTTTTTTATGAGTCAAAATGAGCAAACAAATCTAGGTAGAGAAAGGGAGATAGAGGTGATGGTTGGCTTTTAAAGCCATTTGCTTCAGAAGATGGAAATAGTCTGGGCTACTCCATTCACAGAAGCTATTTTATTCTTTTTTTTTTCTCAATTTTCTTTGACATTTACTTAAAAAGATGTGGATCATCTCTCCTAAAACTGATTATACTTTACAGGCATGCTCTAAAAAGGTGATTCAATGTTACCCATGTTCTTGAGATTTATGTGAAGAAAATTTTTATTACTTAAAAGCATATCCCACCACTGTTTGACAATACCCTTTTTGAAGTGCTAAGTAAAAGTCAGAGCCTGGACTAGATGATTTCTATTGTCTCTAGCCATAAAACTCTGTGATTCAGCATACATTTACTGAGTGGGTTAGGTGATGGGCATTGTGATGGGCAAAGTAATTATCAAGCCAGACATTATCTCTGCCAGGTGGACAACAAAACAGAGAGCAGGTAAATGCCAGGCTGTCAGGGGCTGGAGGTCAAGTTTTCTGTCAAGTACACTGCTGCATTTTAACAGCCTGGCAATACCTAGCATATTGTAAGAGTTTGATCAATATTGTGAAATTAGGGTGAATATAGCCTGCTCCAGGATACAGCCCAACCTCAGATTTAGTGAAGACTCAACCTGCCTACTTTGTTGCTCTGTAGCTATGATGCCAGTGCTGCTCACATTGCACCGCTGTTCTTCTGAGAGCCCAGGGACATGGGAATGCTATTCAGTTTTTGAACTTATAGTCTTCATAGAAAGATTGCTGTTTAAATAGGTAAGGTTACTTTCATAGTTATTCAATTTGAAGGGCCAGTGACCTGCAGCAAAACAACTTATTAGCAGGGGGCCAGGAACATTGGAAAGAACATCTAGTATCAAGAATCCTCTGCTAGAAATGGAATCATGGCTCTAATTTTAAAACAGGGTCAAGTATTTCCTAGTAACATAGTCTTCTCTTTTGGAATTGCCTGAACAGAGAAAATATGAAGTAGTTACAAGAACTCATGATATATATATATATATATACACATGATGATTATTTATTTTGTTTCTACAAGATCAACGCTTTCAATGGGTGTCCAAGGAATCTTCAAGGCAAGACTAGTTTAAGCAATAGTTTTATCAATGCCACTCATTAATTTATAGTTTTTAACTAATTCAACTCAATATTCTAACTTTTTCTCTGAAATAAATTGCTGTATTTTTTATTTTTTTAATATGATATGCAAAGTAACAGCCCCATACATTTTAATATAGTTTTCAATCCCCTTGTGGACAAATAGTCATACTTTAGTGCCACTTAAATGAAGAAAAACCGTTCATCTGTAACACACAGATACAGAAGGCTCTGGATTTTCATTTTAAAGTGCTTAATTACCTGCATAAAGAGAGAAATAAAATAAGGAGTCCAGGCCAAGTTCATGAGGGTTTGAAATTACTTTTCTTTTTCTAAATGAGCAACAAAGACTCAATGCTGCAAGCTGTTGTGTGGCCACAAGCCAACTATAGAAGAAAATGTTCAAAAGAACAAGGGGTTCAGGAATTAAATTCATATATATGAGGCAAGAACCAAAATCAGAAGATGAAAAAGGAAGATGGTGTTTCCAGCTACAAGACAGTGTAATATATTTGAAAGAAAAAAATCTAATCAGCAATAAAATGAACCCTTCATGTTAAGTATCCCTAGGTGGCCAGTTATGCAATCCAAGGTTATTTTTGAGGATTCCCTGTCTTCAATTATTCACAAACTTGTGTTTGTGATATTCACATTTATGAAAGTACTCAGCATCACTAGAGGACCACAGAAAACACAGTATTAATTCATGAACCAAAACACTGAAATTGAAAAAAAATGTTTTTACATAAATCTAAATTGGCATTCTCAAGTAATTCAAGTTCAGCACTATAACTTCCAACTTAGGGTGTAAAGAAAGCAAATCAGAAAAAAAAAAGGCAATAGGTTTAACCTTGAAACAAGGTGACTGACATATATTTGTTCAAGGAATTTACTTATTATCAGATAAAGAATTTACAGTATTTATTCCCTCTAGAGAGATAAAATGGTGAATCAATCTGTAGTTCAAGATACTTATTTAAACCCAGAGGAGGATATGGCTTTAACTTTTGAAAACTAAAACAGGAAAAAAGAAAAAAAAACAAAACAGAAAACAAACCCAGCTTTAATGTATTTTATCTTTAGACACCAGGTTTAACATTGAACAATTTAAACTAATTGCTATTTCTCAAGTTTTTCTTTCATATATTTATGTAATTTATATTGTAATTTATATGAATATACTGCATATAAAGTAGAGGTTTCAAAAACATTTACTTAGCAAGAAATGCTTATTATATAGGTATCATCTACTATAATTTCTTCAAATGTATCATCTACTGACCAATTTATCCATGCATCTATTTATCCTTCACAATTCTTTCACAGTCTACTGATATTAGTCACCTCCTGATTGCCCTTGAAAATGCATATATGTATGTATACATGCAAAGAGAAAAAGAAGATCTCAGGCTGAAAAAAAATCTTTTCTTAGTGATCATTTCCTTCATGCATTAGGTTACACAAGATGTTTTGTGTTAAGTCCAATCAAGCCTTCAAAGACTTACCTTGCATATCCTGTGGGCTTTCAAATGAAATTGTTCTTTGAAAAAGGGTGTATTTTTTAGATCTAATTATTCCCTTGCCTAGGCTGTCTGGTTCAAAACATCATGAAACAAAATCTATGTGGCTAATATATTTTTTAAAATAGCATATAAAAAATTCATCCAGAAAATATGAATAGACTAGTAAATCTGGAACTAACCACATAGGTAGACAGACAGACACAAAGATTAACAAACAAAATGTTTAAATAAATAAAGGATATCTTCATCTTTTCCACAAACTTATCAGGTTGACTTTCTGCTTGGGGGAATTTCTTGATGTCACGTTCCAGATGAACAATTTGTTGTTCCATTGCTGCTAGGTTGCTCTTGAGAATTTGAGCTGAAACTAAAGAACAATGAGTGAAGCATTTAGAATATTTTACAAGGTGTTCCAAAAAAACAATTAAAAGAAAATAGTTTCAGTTAAAGTATTTTTTTAATGTGAAGAATATAGCCATGAAGAAAACTCACATTTTTCTGAGTTACTGCTCATAAAAATTCTATTCTCCATGAAATAAATGAAAATGTGTAATATAATATAGCAAATTATAATGTGTAATATGAGAATGTCACCATTTTACTCAGCCATTAGTTCAAATTAATCCATTTCTATTTAAATTTATTGATGGAATTCCTAATATTTCATTCTTTAAAATCTAATTTGAAGATTAAAGAGAAACTAAGGTTCAAAGAGATCTTATCTTATTAATGCATGTTCTTGGCTCTATAAATGATTTAAGGTTAAATTATATAAAAGGCTCTTTTTTTGTTGTTGAAATAGCTCTGATTTTTATAAACCAACATCTATGACAAAGGTTCTCATCTTTTGTGTATTTCATATTCACAGAGATGTGAAATTTAACTTTTGATACAGAAAGAAAATTGAGAGCAAACTCCTGGGAACACACATGCACATACACACCCACAAAGCACCAGCATGCCCTAAAACACTATCATTAGTTGCCTTAATTACCCCTACCATCCTCTGCACTCTTCTTTTTCTCTCATTGACAACTAATAATTTTATATATGGATTTTAAACTGCTCTTAAACCATCTGTGATTTGAGTCCCGGACCCGGTGGCTTAAACTCATACCAGGCACATTTGTGTGTGCGTGCCCAAGATCCTGAGAGGAGAATGGAAGAAAAGGGATTGCAGCATGGCCATCCCCCCTGGAGGGGGATGATTTCTCCTTTTCTGTCTCTCTGTCTCTCTCTGTGTTTCTGGCGAGCTCACGTGCCCTATAGCAAAAATCTCTCCCCCCCAAAAAAAAAAAAGTTATAAAAAATAAAACCATTGTATACTCTATTACTGCAAGACTGCAATTATGGATGAAGACACTTCTATCAACATGAACAGCATTTGGTAGGATTCTTACTGAAAAGTCAAATGTTACCATCCAACGGATAACACTGTTTTTAAAAAGAAGTCTCTAAAACACTATTAGTTAAAGAACCTTAAAACACAAATAGAAAAATGCTACAATTCTCTTTTTAAGTTAATTTTGTCTCTTTCAAAGACATATCAGCTTTACACTAAAAAAATCTTAGGAGACTGACAAAATCAACCCTGTGGCAAATTTTGGCCAAACTATTCTGATAGAAATTTATCACACCTCGCTGCACACCTTTGTAACTCAAGGAGGAAAAAAATCACCTTAAATATACATGGATGTTCAAGAGACTGAAATGCAAACACTAGCAGTAAAGACAATGTGTTTTTTTTTTCCTATTAATCTGTCAGTTTAAATAGCTCTGCCCAATTTAGTTCCATTTGTTTATATCTGACACGCTTTTAAATTAGTCTTTATTGGAGAATTCTAAGAGAGTTTTGTCTTGCCTAAAATTTGCTAACAATTCAGCAATCATTGTTTTATTTAAAGAATGAGTTTGCTTTGGAGGAAATAATTCTCTCTGATTTAGGTCTTACCCTTGTACTCTCCCTAATTATTCTCTCCTAACTATTTGAAAGGTTTCTCCTTCCCTACTTGCTTGAATGAAAAAGTAAAGATATTAAATTGACCAGTTGCTTAGGTTGTTTAAGTTACATGGACATGATGGGGTTCAGGACACATTACACCCAAATGTGGCACCTTGGCACATTAATTTAAACTGTAGGAATGTGATGCATGACACGTATAGGAAGGAATTCCTGATCTTCCTAGAAACAGGCCCTATGCCCCTTGTATGAGAAGTTCATCCCCCATGCCTGGAGAAAATGAGTATCTTTATCTTCGAAGACAAGACAAACACAGGGAGCTCTGAACAAAGAGACCTTGCTGGATTCCCCCTATGTTTTGTGCCTTGCTCATACTTTCTCCTCCTCATCATACTTTTCCAGGACTCCCAATGCTTCATCAAACATACTATGGAAAATATTCAGGTTTAACTGTATGTCTTTGGGCCTTCATTTCCTCAGGAAAGTTTCCCTGTCAAGTGAACCTTAAGTATGTATTTGTTCTTTTGCTAATCTGTCTTTTATTGCAGAACCTCAGCCAATGAACCTAAAATGGGTAGAAGGTAGTTTTTTTCCCCTCTATGGAAACAATTATTATAACTTTCTGTAGTAAACCAAAAGTGCCCAAAGGCGAGGTTTAGGTCACATAGTAATCCCCCTATTAAAAGCAACAATAATTCCACTAGAGAAAAGGGAATCATGACAATGACTTCATCTTCTGATTGCTCAATACTGAAATAGATTAATCAAAAAGCTATGTATACAAAAGTCTAGATATCTCAAATAATGAGAGAGAATACCTTCTAATCCAATGAAATTGCTTTTACCCTGAAGTTGAATTCTGAATAAATCAATATTTTCTAAACATCTGTCCTCCCCAATTTCACATGTCAAATCCTTAGTCCTCTATAAATCCCTCTAGAGCTCTACTCCTAAATCTCTGCCATTTCATATGCACTTTTTGTTTATTTAAGTGATCTTCCATATATCACCTTCTGCTTTGAATTAGAATTTTTTTTTTGGTCTTATGTACATAAATGCACAGTCTCCTTTATAAACTACTTAATGGTAAGATCCATGTGTAATTCTTTGCTTTTCCTTCAGTACTTATCACTGTGCTTTACACATGGTACTCAATAAATGTTTACTGAATAAATATGCACATTTCAAGAAGTCTTGGTTTATATTTAACTTTATGTCCACTTATGCAACTGAAAACCTAAGTAGAAATTAGACGTAAGCATAATGACTGTAAGTTATTTCAGGGATGGCCTTGTAGTGCAGTGCTTAAGCACTATGTGTAGTGAGCCAGGTCCCACATGGCCACCATGGTTTAATTCCTGGCCCCAGTGGCTTGAAAAACATGCCCAGCACATGTGCATGCATGCTCAGGACCTTGATGGGAAAGAGGAATGAAGGGAAGAGAATTGTGTCATTAACAGGATCCACTGTTGAGGGTACTTTCTCTCTCTCTCTGTCTCTCTTCTGCCCCCTCCCCCCAGACTATGCATGCACCCCATGGCCTTATAAATTAAAAAGTTGGGACCAGCAGATGGTGTAGCGATATGTTGCTAGATTCTCACATAGTTGACCGTGGTCCCAGTATTGGACCTGGCAACTTAAAACTCATGCGAGCACGTGTGTGTGTGTGTGTGCCCAAAATCCTGATAGGAGAATGGAGGAGAAGTGATTGTGGCATGGCTATCCCCCCTAGGGGGTGATTTCTTGCTTTCTGTCTCTCTCTGTCTCTCTGGCAAGTACACATGCCCTATAACAAAAATCTCTCCATCTGATAAATTATTAATACTATGCTTGAACAAAAGAGAATATTAGAGATGTAATAATCTCCTAAATTACAAGCAAATGTATGGCTCCATTAAACAAACAATACCATTGTATAATATACATTTTTAAAATTTCTTCTATGACCAAGAGAGTCAGAGAGAGAGAGACAGACAGAGCAGTAACTCTAATAGGGCCTTGACACCATGATCTACCCCTGCCTCAGCCAGCTCAGATTACAAGCATGCCCAATTTACTATAGGAGGTCTACAGACTTGAACCAGAAACCTTCCTATATAGGATTACCTCACACAGTGTCACGTTTTACCATAGTGCCACATTTGTCCCCCTTATTCCATTTTCAACAGTTTGATACCATTAGAATATTTTTTATTTGCTTATAATCAAAATCAGTCTACTTGAAATCTTACCCATTGCTCCTAATTTTGCCTTATGGCAAAACTGACAGTCTACTTCCTTTTACAGGAAAGGTTATCAGTCCGATCTTAATCTCCTCAGGCTATAAATACCCAGCTTCTTCAAGTAGTCCTCCTATGATATAAGAGCTAGTCATTATTTAAGGTCTTAACCTGCCTTCTCCATTGCTTCTTGGCACCAGTGCATGGTACCCATACATTCAGCTGTGGCAGAGTTAGGTGAAGCAGAAACAGTCTTAGCAGCAGACAGTCCCACGTTATAACTGCACCCTCACCAATTAATACTTGGGTTATCTTTTCTTTTCTGTCTTTATTCATAACAGAGTACTGTGTGCACATGTGAGAGAGAGACACCTTCCACAGGATCTAGTCACACCAAGATCACTCTCGATCACTCTCCTCCAGCTCTCCAGTCCACAGGATGCTGGACACCGTGTGTGCCTAGCATGTTTCGGGCTGATCAGGTAGAGGATTCAAAACCATAGTTGTGATGTAGAATCTAGCTTCTCTTGAGCAGAGCAGTACATTACAGATGTGCCACAGAGCCACCCCTACTCTGAGTCTTTAATTCCTGACTTGGAAAATGAAGATAATAATGCATTTCTTAAAGGGTAGTCATTAAAGTTGAATGAACACATGCATATGAGTATTGTACCTATCATTATATCTGGAACTTGATAGGGAATCTGTAAATATTTATTTTGAAATTTCACTACCTTCCCTTCTACACCTACCTTCCAACATACAAATTCCTACTGTATACATGCCACCAAGAATTTTTTTAAAAAATTGATGTAATGTAAGCCAAAACAATACCAAGACACCCCCTTACCTATTACATCTATTATGGACATCCCCTTACCTGTTACATCTACTATGGTCTGATCTAATTTAATTTAGTTTTCTTTCTACTCAAGAGAAACAAGATTGTGTTTTCTGTTTGTAGCGTTTACAGGGTATGTTGAAGTTTAGGTCTGAGAACCAGTGACAATTACACTAATGAACAGCCAATTTGTTAGAAATACGAGCAAGTTCCAAACTTAAAGAATATTTCTGGAAATTAAAAATTGTGTAGTAGTCTATACTTCTCTGAAGACATTTAAAAATAGCTACACTGGCTTTCTAGACTTGTCTAAAAGATAACAGACTAAAAATTTCTTAGAAAAGAATTAACACGTGTTTACCTGCCTGATTACTTTATTTGAATGCATTTGTTCCAATCTTAATTAATGTTATGATTATTTAACTATTTGATTAGGTCTTAGCCTACGTTACTTCTAATATTTCTTAGGGGGAGTAAGTGTGCATGTGTGTATAAGAGAAAGAGAAATATATTTACCGAAGGTGGCAGGAAGAAGAGGGTACCTGAAGCTCTGAGAATATTTAAGTACCTGAGTGGGTTAGAAATGCTTGTCTTCTGCAAAGCCTTAGCCTCAGGGTATATTTTTTTGCCTGTCATTATATTAGTTCACTAATATAAATTAGGCAGTCTTTAATGACAGTGCAAACATTTTCTATCTGAGTAAATTCCCACTATAGACATTTTCAGTGACTGATTAGTCAGTCTGGGGGCACTTTAATTTTTTTCTCTCATTTCATTTTTTACATCTGCTACTGAATTACTGAATCTGAATTATAACACTAAAAAAATTAAATTATAGCTATCAGGTTCTTTATTATAGCTTTCTTACTTGTACTACATAAATAACCTTTTAAGCTCAGTACGCTCTCTCAAGTTACATGTAGGAGAAACTTTCCCCACAAATCTTATTTATCTATTTGCTTCAGTTGAAAAATATACATACACTTTTTCCTGGCTTCAAGCAAATATATGATAGTGGCCTGATGTTCATGCAAAACATTTTAAATGACACCAGATTTTGTCTAATTCATACTTATTTGTGTGTGTGTGGGGGGGAGGTTTGTTTGCTTTTTTTTGTTTGTTTGTTTGTTTTTATGCTATATGGCGCGTGTGCTTGCCAGATAGAGAGAGACAGAGAGACAGAAAACGAGAAATCACCTCCTGGGGGGGGGGGTCATGCCGCAATCCCTTCTCCTCCATTCTCCTCTCGGGATCTTGGGCACACACGCACACACGCTCGGCGTGAGTTTTAAGCAACTGGGTCCGGGACGCGAACCGTGGTTGACTACGTGGGAGTCCAGTGACATAGCCATTACACTAACTGCTGGTCCCTCTAATTCATAATTTTAAGAAAACAAAAGTATAAGAAATATTTTGAGTGAGAAATTTAATGGAAAGATTCTTCAATTATATAGTACGTAAGAGAACTAGAACACATTCAAGAAAAAAAAGTGCTCTGGTGACATTCACTAGGCTATACTCAGAATGGGTAATTTTATGGAAATAGAAAAGCTTTTCCAAGTACTTGTGGATTTTTTTCTCCTAATTAAATATTTCTATTAATTTTAACCATTGACAAACTAACAGAGCACTTGCAGCTCTGCTCAAAGAAAGCCATGTAAAAATTTACTCTTGCAAGTCTACATGTGAATAGGCCTCAACATGATTATAAGCATTCTGTAATTTTCTTTAACTGAATATATTTAGTTGAAGAATTACTATCAGCTGAGAAGCACACCATTAAAGTGACTCATCCAGAGAGTATATGTAAAAAAGGAAAAAGAACATTATGAGCACCCTGAACAGGAGGCACTGTTGTATTCTTTCTCGAGTGCATCTATAAGTTAACAATGTCGTTTTATATAAATGTTGTACATGAAAATCAAGCAAATGTGTTTATAAAACAACACTAGCAAAAGCTCATCATTGTGGGCATCTCTGGCTCTTAAAAAAGATGCATAGTTAATGGCACACAGAGATGAGAGATGAACTCCCTATAATGAAAAAAAAAAATCTGTTAGAAAGTCACTCATTCTTAGGAGAGAAATATTGTTAAAAGGTCACCGTAACAGAAAACACAAATAGATTTCTTAAGTAAATACTAAAAATATGAATTCAAAATTATAATCATCTGTCCCTCCTGCAATGTGTCCTTGAGGATAAGGTGCAGTTCTTTCTAAACTGGATTCATAATATGGTCTGACTAATGCTGAGAACAGAGAAACTTCAATATGAAACATAAAAACTGCACTGTATGGTATAACTCTAAAAACTTCACTAAGCTCATTTCAATGTCTGTGTTCAAACATTGTACAAGTTTTCAGGTTGAAAACCTCAGTCTGAATGCATTTTTTTTTTAATTGCCAGAGGGTGAGTGTGTCTGTTAGAGAGACAGACAGAAAAAAAAAAAAAAAAAAAAAAAAAAAAAAAGGGAGGAAACACCTCTCAATGGGCTTTGGCCATGCTGCATTCCCTTGTCCTCCATTTCTCCATGTGTTCAGGACTTTGGGAACTCATGCACGTTTGCCCTGTGTGTTCCTGATGCTGCCTGGGCCAGGACTCAAATGAGGTTAACCAAGTGGGATCCAGCTCCCCTAGCCACTAGGCTTTGGGGCCATCCCTAAATATATTTTTTGTAGTTGATTTATTTAATTCTTCTACAAGAGAAGTGACACAGAGAGAGAAAGACGCTCACATTCTACAAGAGAAGAGACACAGAGAGAGAAAGACGCTCACACACACCCCTAACAGGGTCTTCATGCCTTGATCTTCCTGTCCCAGCCTGCTAGGCCAGATCACAGGGACATGCATATGCCCCCATATGTAGAGGGAGACCCCAGGACAAAATCAGGGACCTTCCCATATGAGTCCAGTAGTACTACTACCATGCCACCATCTGGCCCTGAATGCATGATTTTTGTTTGTTTGTTTGTTTTTAAGAATTATTTTATTGAACTTTATTATTATCATGACTTTTACTTGACCAGAGAAAGACAGAGAAAGTGAGAAAGCAAGCTGCCAGGTCGTAGACTCAAACTGTGATCAGATATGTGGGAGTCCAGTGACTTTAACCACCACACTACCTGCCAGCCCCCTGAATGAATGTTTTAAAAATAAAGATATAAGGGGGTCGACAGGTGGCATGGTGGTTAAGGGAGCTGGATTCCCACATGACTAAATCCTGGTTTGTTCAAATCCTGGACCCGTCAGCTTGCTTTCTCACTTTCCCTTTCTCTCTCTCACTCTGTCCCTCTCTGGTCAAATTTACATAAATAAATAAATGAAGTTAAATAAAACAGATTTTGTAAAAAAAGAAAGAAATGGGACTTTCTAGCAAAAACCTTCTAACTACTGGACGATATGAAAAAGGACAGCTGGGATAAAGAAGGAAGGAGAGAAAGTTTTAAATTCTCTAAATAATGATTTACAATGAAAAAGTTCTGTGGCCTGACCACTGAACCAACAGCAGTGGGCAGTCAAGCTGCCCATGAAGAATCGCAGTCCTTTCACCTGCAGTCTCTTCTGCAGCTGTTATTCTGCCTGCAGCAAAAACTCTGTGAATTTCAAAATCAAAGGCTGAAAAGCAAACCGAAATCTCCTAACCGAAATCTCCTACTTTGTTGACAGTCTTAGCTCAAGGCCAGGATTGAGAAGTACATATGCAAGTTGAAGCTTCTATAGAGTGATGCTAGATTAAGTCTTATTGGAATAGCTTATCCTCATACTGAAGAATCATTTTTTTAAAGAATTATTTATGTATTTATTTAATTCCATTTGTTATTGATTGACTGATTGATTGATTGGTTTAAATTTTTTCATTTACCTTTATTCATTTGTTTATTTCAATTTGACCAGAGAGGGACACACACAGAGAGAAAGCAAGCTGCCAGGTCTGGGACTTGAATCGTGGTTGGCCATGTGGGAATGCAATGCCTTTAGCCACCACACCACCTGCAAGCCTCATATTTATTTAATTGACCAGAGAGAAACAGAAAGAGAAAGAGAAAGGGAGAATGCAAGTCGCTAGTTCCGGGACTTGAACCACAGCCAGCCATGTGGCACAGTGGTT
>NW_006204341.1:1908354-1910878 GCF_000334495.1 Tupaia belangeri chinensis
TGATGTGTCAAGTCTTTATAAGTTAGAACGGACCATACTGTTCTCCCCTGAATATTTAAATAACTGAAAGGGCCATCTTCACAGTAACAAAAGCTCATCGGACTCTCAAATTCTGATAAATCCTATATAACAATCCTATACTATTGTTTTCACTTGTCAGGTCTATGTAACACATTCTTCTTTTATATTGGAATTAGAGTGTTAATTTTATTTAACTTTATTAAGAGCAAATATAAGGGATATGAATACAGATTACTGATGAGATGAGGAAGTAGTGGTGTTATCTGTTAAAGATATTTTGATCAGCTGGACTGGGGAGAAATGTTCACATACTAAAATGTTCACTTTGTCAGCTAAATAATGTGATGAATGTATAAAAAATAAATATTAAAAAATAAATAATTAAAAAAAGAACTAACACAAAAAAGAGTAAATATAGACAAAGGAGGATAATTATCCTGACAATAGAAGGAATTACAAATAAATTAGTGAAATTATGGAAAAATAAGGGCCATGACAAATAGAGTTGTTGACTAAGTCTTGAACAAAACACAATCCTAGTGTAAGAAATCTTCAAATATAAGTTCGTAAAATTTGGAGTTTTGAATTTACATATGTGTTTAGTTTTTACCTATAACAACTGAATAGACCTAGAGGTGGTAGCAGGCACTCATCACTGCTGCTGAGCAGGCTGAGGACACATGGAGGCGGAGGCCCAGGTTCAATTTCTGGCCCACTCTTAAAAGCCTAGCATAGTGGTGATGCTAGTGGTACCAACTGCTAAGGGGGCAGAAATGTGAGGATCACAACATAGTGAGACTCTGTCCAAAAAAAAAAAAAAGACAAAAATGTCCCATAAATACAAAATAACTGTGTATTATTGAAAAAAATCATGAAGAATAAACATGTAGAAAACAATCTATACTCAGAACCAGCAAATGGCATAACGGTTATGTCACTGGACTCCCACGTAGTCGACTATGGTTCGAAACCTGGACCTGGCGGCTTAAAATTCATGCCAGGCATGTGTGTGTGTGTGTGTGTGTGTGTGTGTGTGTGTGTGTGCCCAAAATATCCAGAGGAGAATGAAGGAAAAGGGATTGTGGTATGGCCATCTCTCCTGGGGGGTGATTTCTCACTTTCTGTCTCTCTGCCTCTCTACATCACTCTGGCAAGCACACATGGCCTATAGTAAAAACAAACAAACAAACAAAAACTCTCTCAAAAAAAGGAAAACAATCTATATTCAATATTGTCAAGCAAAGTTCTGATACACCAGATGTCATAAATAAGTAGTGTTTGCTTCACTGCAAGACAACTACCTACTGGGTTGTTGGGAAAGTCATGATTCATTTTTGGCTAGAAAAACATGTCATGACTTTCCCAATGACCTAATATTTCTTGACTAAGCATTCACAAATGATTCTATCTGAGCAAACACTTAATGGGAACTTTATTAAGTTGTTCTTCTGATATATTATACCCTTAATAAGGTATGAAAAGATCACATGGATTAGTAAACCACTTGAATACTTTCAAATGTTATTTGGTAAAAATTAAATACATGTAGATAGTGTCTTCACAAAGTTGTAATGCAATATTAAAACAATGATAGCCTTCTTGAGTGTGATTTTTCTGATCATGGCTCAAGTTCCAATCAACTGTATTCCTGGATTTATCAGGGAAATTAGTAAAATGGTATCAGGCATTGTTGCACTTGACAAAAGTTTTCTGGAATGAGTTTAAGAAATACGCACAGGTATATGCATATACAAAGCCATCAATTTTCACCTAACCTGAATGTGGGTTGTCAAGAGATCAGTGTCAGAGGTGAGGTCATATTGCTGGAGCCATTAGAGTCCATTCCACATTAGTGCTGCCTGGATTAACAATGATTCTGCTGGGTAATTGGGTTATAGGTCAGACAAAAGATGCTTGCAAGGGTATATTAAGCCTATAGCTACATTTTCCTTATTCATTAACTGACTATGGATAATAATAGGATTACTACATATCTAGAAATAAGACACTGGCATTGCAAGCTACAGCAATTAGAGTAATATAATTGTAATAATTTTCTAAGTTCCTTACTACTGAAATTAGTCCTTAAATAAAGCAGAGCTTGAGCAGTTTTCTTGGTTTTATCATCTCATAATTCTATTCTGCCTTAAGTATTTTTGCTTAATAAACAATGGATTTTAGAAAGAAGATATGATTAGAGAGGTAAGCAGGGCCTTCTAGGCCTTAATCAAGAGTTTAGGGTTTACCCTAAATGCAGTAAAAAAGCATTGAATGACTTTAAACAGGAGAAGCTGGTTAAATTTACTCTTTAAAAAAGATAACACCGGGAGCTAAAAAGAAAATGCAGAGAAGGGGTCAAGATGAGAAATGGGGACAACAGTTAAAATCAATTATTGTGGTCTAGACAGAAGATGATGGTGGTTTGGATTAGGGTGACCAAAGATGATTGCATTAATTTTACAGCTAGACTTGACCAGCCCTGAGGCAGATGAACTGCTAGATA
>NW_006204341.1:1910957-1932192 GCF_000334495.1 Tupaia belangeri chinensis
AGGGAAAGATCAAGTGTTTGGCTTTGGACCTATTAAGTTTCAAATGTATGAACCATCCAAGTTAAAATTTCAAATTGGCAGTTGGATGTATGGATCTGGAGCTCAGAAAGTGGTCTGACTTGGGCACATGAAATAGGAAGGTATTTGCATATAGATCTCACTTCAGAACTATTACATTGTTCCATTACATTGCTATGATTTAATTTAGTCTACAGTTAAGTTTTCTGGCTGCATAAATTTAGGTAATAATTCCTACATCCCTGACTCATTCCAACTACAAACATTTCTACATGTTGGTCAAGGTCATTTTCCTTGGGCTATGCTTGTAACTTATTCACATTTTCCTCTTTGCTCTGCTTTTCAGTGAGCTACTCTCAACTTGCACAGGTACTACGGATATTTCCATTAAGAAGTCTCCTACCAGTCTTGTTGTTATACTTCTCTTGAAAAAAATGTTGGCAATAACATCTATGAAAGCTAATTGCATTTGGAGATGGGGGGAGTTCATTAAAATAAACAGTTGCACACCTTGTAAACCATGAATATATCCACCATTTCACCCCAAAGAAGGAGAAACTTGAAAGACCTGATTGTTTTTCATTCAAAAGCATGTAACTACATAACTAGCATATTAACACTGGTATAAATGGAAAGGGTTAAGGGTGGCTTAACCAATAAAAGACAACAGATGTTTCATTGTTCTTTGGTCCTTCTCTCCCACTGGTTCTACTAGATTTAGTAGTAAGCATGTGCTCTTTCTGGCCATAGCTCTACTACCTCCTTTTAGAGTATATACATTGTTAGCTTTCAGTGTTAGTTCTTTTTCTTTGAACACTTACTGCAGCTAATTGCTGAATTTCTTATCAGTGAACTGTTCTTTTAAGGATGAGAGCAATGCTTACCTATATTGTCATCAAATTGGAACAATGTAGTTATCTCTATTGAGTAGATGGGGATGCTGCTTTTGTTCCCAAGTTAGTAATTCTGTTGCTGCCCTGGACATAATAAAGTCCTTGAGAAGCTCTCACTTTTTCTTTTTTTAAGAGGCTAACTTTCTGTAAGCTTAAAAAGGTCTATCATTACCTCTCCAATTAGGTAGCAAGCTACATTTGCCATTGTGATCTCTAGCTTTTAGTGTTATAAAATAGAGGCTTAACAATGAGGAGCCATGTTACTCAAATTATTTTTCTAAGTTATAGAGAATTGAGCTATATTCTGTTGGGCCAGTAATAGATAGGAAAACTCTCCTCTATCCAAATGACCATTTCTTTCAACCTGAGACTAGAAATTAACATTCATTATGTAAGTCTATTAACCTCACACCGAATTTGAAACCACTTACTACTATATCAGGATCAACTATAGTCAGAGGCTTACAGGTTGCAAAGTAATATTTTAAAATGATATACACCACAGGGGATTCCATTAATCGACACACAACCAGATGTCTTGCTGGTATTATTTATTGACCCAATGGATATAGTGCTGGACGTTGTATAGATTCTTCCAAAATTGTTTTTCTAGTAGTTGAAACTAGCCAGTCAATATAAATTATACTTTGATGATTAAAGGAAAAAATTGCAGCAGGCAAGCAGGTGGTGTGTTGCTAAAGGTGCTGGATCCCACACCACTGACTCTACAGTTTGAGTCCTGGACCTGTTGGCTTGAAAAACATGACAGCACGTGTGCACATGTGAATGTGTGTGTGTGTGTGTGTGTGTGTGTGAGAGAGAGAGAGAGAGAGAGAGAGAGAGAGAGAGAGAGAATGGAAGAGATAGGATTGTGGCGAAGTGATCCCTCTGGAGGGTGAGTCTCTCTCTCCATATCTCTCTAGTGAGAGTGATGTTTGCACATGTGCTCTATGGCAAAAATCTAAAAAAGAAACCAATTCATCACAATTAACATTAATCTTGATACTGTAGTAAAACATAACTAGCAAAGTATGCAGCATATACAAGGTACTGACTAAATATCAGTTGAAACAGAAATGGAACCCTCTAGAAACACATATCCACATTATTCAATATTGACACTTTTTGTTTGTTTGTTTGTGCCATAGGATGCATGTGCTCACTGGACAGAGAGAGAGAGAGAGAGAGAGAGAGAGAGATCAGACAAATCTCCCCTCAGGGGTATGGTCTCCTCTATCCTCCTCTTGGGTTTTTAGGCACACACACAACATATTTGGCATGATTTTCAAGCTGCCTGGTCTGGGACTCGAACCACAGAATTGGCCATGTGGGATACAGTGCCTTAACCTTCATACATACTTGCTGACCCAGTAATAGCATCTTAAAAATCTGGTTGCATACTATGTTAGACTTATTTTTTAAAAATCAAAACCTGATTTTGCCACTACAAGGTTTAAATCTTTCAATAATTCAGTAGTTTGCTATGTTATGGTAGGAAAAATATGGCTTTTAAAGCCATAAATATCTATTTTAACTTTTTCTTAAGTTTATTTCTTTATTCTTCAGAGAGGGGGAAGCATGCCAGGAGAGGATATCCATGCCACAATCCACCCCAGTCTCATTGGGCCCAGGTCATGGACACACACACATACATACCCAGCATGCTCAGGGAGGTCCAGGGATGCTAATCCAGGACCTTTCCTATGAGGGTCCAGTTGTGTTACTACTCTACCACCACAAGAACCGATAGATAGATAGATAGATAGATACACACACACACACACACACACATATATATATGTGTGTGTGCATATATACATATATATGTATTTTGGGGGGCAGAGAGGTTTTTGCTATAGGGGTATATGTACTCGCCAGAAAAACAGAGAGACAGAAAGCGAGAAATAACCCCCGGGGGAATGGCCATGCTGCAATCCCTTCTCCTCCAAGGATCTTGGGCACACAAGCACATGTGCCTGGCGTGAGTTTAAGTCACCAGGTCCAGGACTTGAACTGTGGTCGACTACATGGGAGTCCAACGACATAGCCATTATGCCAAATGCTGGTCCCACACATATGTAGTTTTAACTCTTTTCCACCATTTTCTGTGTGACGTTGGGCAAATTACTCCACCTTTGTGGACCATAGTTTCCTGAATAAAATAGGGAAAATAGTTTTAACCTCAGTAGGTTAAGATGACTAAATGAAATACTGTATATACAGCTCTTAGCATTAAACTAGCACATTAGAGAACTAAATACGCATTAGTTCCTTTTATGCTCCTGTTATCTACTGGATGGATATATACAAAACGCTTCAATATATGACTTCCATCTTTCTCTTTGATTTTCATTTCATACTCAATACTACTGTAGTACTTCTGATTCTCTGAGGAATTTTTCACTTGCATTTCAATAGTTCATATGGTGATTTCTGTCAGAAAATTTTAGATCCTCAAAAGCAGATTGACTGAAAAAAAATCTTCCCATGCCCAGGTTCTAACACTGTTCTTTCCATATATGAAGTGCTTAATAAATTTTATTTCAACTGAGACAGAATTTCTCTCATTTATCCAATTAGCAAACACATTTTTAAAAAAGTGTAGTCTACTTTTACAGCTGAGTGTAGAGTTGTACAAACTCTTATAGAATGCTAAGGGGGAAAAATGACAACTTTTATGGAAAAGAATTAGCAAGTTAAGAGGCTTGCAAATACTTATAACCTTTGACAAAGGTTATACTAGTTGCTATAAACTGTCTTCAAGAAAAAGCCTGAAAGAGAGGGTGGTGTAGTGGTTAAAGATGCTGGATGTCGACATGGCTGACTGTAGTTCGAGTCTAAGACCTAGCAGTTTGTTTTCTCACTTTTTTTCTCTCTGTCTTTCTCTGGTCAAATTTAAAAATAATAGTAATAATAAATAAAGTCAAATAAAGTAATCCTTTTAATAGACAGAGAGAAACCAAGATTTTTAGCAAACAAATTCCAATAGTCTTATTCACAGGAACATCTAAAGTAGATAATCAGTGATAAGGGAATGATTAAGCAAAAACTTCAGTACGATAATATGGATGATATATCAAATTTTTTAACAAAATAGAAAAAAATACTTGTGATTTTATGTCAAGTCAAAAAATCACATGAAAGTTTATATACACTATGATCTTAACTGAGTGACATATTTTGTTTTAATAATCTACTTTTCAATGAAATTAAACTCCCTAATTTGAAGAGTTTTCCATATCACTCCCTCACAAGCTTATTCTACAACTTCTGTTGTCACAGGGTATGTGTGTTTGCCACAGAGGGATAGAGAGAAGGAGAAAGAAATATCCCAATTGGGTGTGGACACATTGCAATCCTTTCTCTTCCATTTCTCCATCCTGTTGGGTTTTGGTGCATGCATACACATTCATCCAGTGTGGTTTTTAAGTTGCCAGGGCCAGGTTTCAAACCCCAGTTGGCCATGTGGAATCTGGCTCCCTTAACCACTGGACTATAAAGCTGGCTCTCATTCTACATTTTACAGGTATATAATATTCAGTATTAAGGTGAATTAACAGCTAATAAAGAAGAGACTGGACCTTTTTAAATGTTTATGGAGAGTCTCTGAAGCTATACCTATCAAAAAAATTGTTTGAATATATCAGGTTCTAACGACCTTAGAGGCACAAAGATTCTTTAAATTTGTCTTCTTCTGTGGGACCAGCAGATGGCATAGCAGTTACGTTGCTGGACTCCCATATGGCCGATCATGGTTCAAGTCCTAGACCTGGTGGCTTAAAACTCACACTGGACGCATATGCATACATGCTCAAGATCCCAGAGGAGAGTGGAGGAGAAGGGATTTAGGCATGTCCATCCCCATGGAGGGTGATTTCTCGTTGTCTATTTTTTTTTTTTTTTTTGGCAAACAAATTCCAATAGTCTTATTCACTGGAGAGCTGGAGAGAAAGAGAGAGAGAAAGTCAGAAACCACCCCTTGGGGGGATGGCTACATTGCAATCTCTTCTCTTCCATTTTCCTCTCAAGATTTTGAACGCTCACACACACGTGTCCGGCGTGAGATTCAAGCTGCTGGAACAGGGACTCAGACTGTAGTCCGTCATGTGGGAGTTCAGTGCCTTAATCATTATGCCACCCACTAGCCCCCAGCTAAAATATTAACATCTGGTATCTGACAGAAAAGTTTGCTGATCCATGTTCTAGATTTACAAAAACATACTCTCAGGAGAAACATCAGCAATTTTCTAGTCCAACTCTTTCATGAGGACAGAGGAAGAGAAAAATCAAAAGTGGATTGAACACATATACATAGCCATATCTCTGAATTTCTGACTCTTCAATACAATGCATTTGAGTTTCATGGCAATACTTGTTTTCATCCTTCTGGGGATAGAACATATACTGCAAATTCTATAATGCGGAGTTGGTTATTCAAGTTTATTCTGATGAATAAATCAATAATGTAATAGGACTTTTAAAAAACATTTTTTATATGCTCAATACAATACCACAGATGATTAGGATCAAGGCACCCCTGGCAAAATCTGTTTATTTATTTATGTGCGTGTGTGTGTGTTTTATTTTAGGCAAAGTTTGACAATCCTTCTGCCTCAGCTTCCTTAGCTGCTAGGACTATAGGTACATGCCACCACACACAGCTTTTTTAGGGTTTGCCAGGAATAGAACCATGGCCTCCTGTGTGACCTCAGCCTGTCAAGCCGCAACATCCAGCACTTGCTACCATGGCTGAGCCTGAAAAATTTATTTTTAAAATCTTCAAATTAAGCAAATAAAATATAAAGGCAATAAACATATCCATAAACTCAAAGCCAGGTCCTGCCTGTGTTTCAGTCAGTAAAGGGGGGAAAATCAGCCACTTATAAAGCAACATTAACGTTAACCTCAATGGCCAAATTGTCACTTCTCAAAATAATACGTAGGCTTCAAATCAAATTCTTTATGGTCTCACCTCATGTTTTCCTTTTTTGTTTGTTTGTTTGTTTTTGGAGAGGTTTTTGCTATAGGAGGCATGCGCTTGTCAGAGAGACAGAAAGCGAGAAACTACTCCCCAGGGGGGATGGCCATGCCACAACCCCTTCTCCTCCATTCTCTTTTTGGGATCTTGGGCATACATGCACAAGCGTCTGGCATGAGTTTAAGCTACTGGGACTGGGACTCAAACTGTGGTCTACTACATGGGAGTCCAGGGACGTAGTCATTATGCTATCTGCTGGTCCCCCTTTTGGACTTATCTTATGATGTAATAATTGACCAACATGTATGTATAGGACTGCTCTCTGTAGCTACTGTGAACTTTAAAATAATACTCTGATACATTTTTGGAAATTATGAAGTCACAGATCCCAATGTTGTACACATATATACACACTCTAGTTTCTATCCTATAGGACATATCTTTTTTGAAATTTATTTAATTTAATCATTCATCTACTTTTCAATTTGACCAGAGAGAGACACAGAGAGAGAGGGAGAAAGTGAGAAATCAATCCACCAGGTCTAGGACTCAGACTGTGATTGGTCATGTGAGAGTGTTTAGCGCCTTACCCGCCATGCCACCTGCTGGTCCCCAGGACATCTCTTGTTACTATACCATTTTTACATATAAGAAACCTGAGGCAAAGAGAGATTAGACAATTTCCTCAAGGTCATATAGGTGGTAAGTGGCATAGCTAATATATAAAATTATATAGTCTATAGTCTCTGCTCTTAGCCAATATCATTTTGGCCTCTCAAAATAAATAATGCAAATTTTGGTTAAGTAGTTATATTCAAGTATGACAAATACAAACTGGACCTGTACCTGAAGTTCTTTTATGCCCTGACATTAACAGCGTTATTTAGTGTTTGCTAATGGCACAGTCTTTGCCCTCATAGAGCTAGTAATTTTCAAGGAAGTTAAAACAAGTACATATAAAAGTGTACAAATTGATGGGTGTTTCAGTCAGATTATAATGCATGAAAAAATAAATAGAATGAAGAAAAAGTCAAAAGGAAGAAAATCATTTATAAAAGGATGGCATGTAATGTATTTTTTAAATGTGTGACATTAAATGGAAGAGCTCTTCTCCACCTTCTCATTCAAGAATGAAAAAAGATGATTATCAAGGAAGATAAAGGATGATCTTGGGGATTTGAGAACAAACTCAGTTTGGAATTGTGGTTGTGGGGAAAAATATGAGGGAATTGAGAATTGGAAAGCTATTCCAACTCTACTAGAAGCCTAAGGTTAGATATTGAGGAATAATGAATCCCATCAGGTGGGCTATGTGACTTTTTGTTATCTGGGCAGGACTTGGAAAGTGGCACAGATCAACAGGAATAGCAAGGTATGAATGACAGAGGTTTAAGGAGAAGGTTTGAGAAAAAGTGTTGGGATTCCATGGTGCTAGGCTATGTATACATGTGACATGTAGGTTATGTGACAAATGCAGGTAAAAGGGAACGAATAGGTTAGAAGAAAAGGGAAAGGATGTGGAAAGGTTAAAGGTCAAGAAGAATGGGCTTTGTGGGGTAGTTGTGGGTAGAAAGTATATTTGAAACTTGGGATCTTGGTGGTAGCCATATTTGAAGTGATGACAAAGCCTAATGTTTACATGCTATGGGGGAGCTAAAATGGAGAGAAAAACTCATGTTGATGGCATTGAAGCCAAGGACATTAGGTCGAGTTGTAAAATGGAGCACCACTTTCAATGCCAGAGTCATCAACATTTAATTATTATTTTCTACTAAATAAAAAATATTTACTTCTGGTACCAGCTCCACGGTCTGGCAGTTACAGGAGCCAGATCCCATGTGGTTGATTGTGTATTTCGAATCCTGGCCTCAGTAGCTTGAAAAACACATCAGGTATAGGACCAGCAGTGAGTGTAATGGCTATGTTGCTGGACTCCCTTGTAGCCAACCACAATTTGAGTCCTAGACCCTGTGGCTTAAACTCACGTCAGGCGCGTGTGCGTGCATACCCAAGATCCCAAGAGGAGAATGGAGGAGAAGGGACTGAGGTGTGGCCATCCCCCCTGGGGGGTGATTTCTCGCTTTCTGTCTCTGTGTGTCTCTGGTGAGTGCATGCACCCTATAGCAAAAACCTCTTCAAAAACAAAACAAAACAAAACACACCAAGTATGTATGCATGTATGTCCCAAATCCCATAAGGATAGAGAAATGGAAAAGGGATTGTGGCATGACTATCCCCCATTAGGGGTTGTTTTCTCCCTCTTCCTCTCTGTCCCTCTATCTCTGGCAAAGGCATTTACCCTCTGGCACATGAAAAACAAATACTTATTTCGGTTTGTTTTTGTTTTTTCCTTTTTGTATTTTTGCAGGGTTTTTCCCCCCTGAGGGGATATTTTTTCTGTTGTTTTTTGTTTGAAAGAAGGGTTATGTTAAAAAAAAAATGTTGGAGAAGAAATCTGTGGAAGATTGCATGATTAGCATAAGGTGAAAATCAGATTTTAGCAGAGCAATATTTTATCTCTCTGGGAAATGCAGATTGACAGAGATTGTGTTTTGGTTCTTAAAATGACATGCACACAAACATCTTGAACAATTTTGCTTCTCATATTTTCAAAGTAGATAATATAAAAATAATTGGTAATACTTTTGAAATGTGAATACTTTTTTCCTGTAAAAGTTGTTTTTTAGTTATTTAAATTACATAGAATTTATAAATTACATAGATACACCAGGATATTTTTAACATGGTGCTATAAACTTGAAGGTTTTTCTTCTTTCTTCTTTTTTTAAAAATATTTTTATGGAGTGCCATAAAGCTACAGTGAATTAGTCTTAATTATATATATACGGTTTACTTAACATATTTATTTTAAAATGGCCACAGTTTTCAGACATGAATACAGTATAGTAAAAATAAATAAATAAAAAGGCATATCCAGATGTTAAGAGATGAGTTAACTATTCCCTGAGTGAAATCCACATATGTTTTGTAAGCCAATTAACTCTTCCAGGCCTCTAGAGAGTACCAATAAGAACCCGTTCAAGAGTAATTTACCCCCTCCTCACCCCCCCAAAAAAAAAAGACTGAAAGAATTAATATGCCTCAAAATATGTCCAAAACAGCACAGTAAATAGTCACTTTAGGCCTGTGACCTAATGTATGGAACTCTGCCTAAGGAAATTCATCATGTACTTTTCGGGTTTGCTTTGATGAAATTCTGCAGTTTTCAGAGGAGTCTTCAGGGATGTATAACAAATGTGAACCAGAATGATGACAACAAAAGGAAAGCTGGTTTGGGTCAGTAGACCTGAGTCCTGCTTTCTTTCTATATGACTTTGGGCAAGATGCCTAAATCTCTCTTTTTTTTTTTTTTGGAGAGCTTTTTGCTATAGGGCGCGTGTGCTTCCCAGAAAGACAGAGAGAGACAGAGAGCAAGAAATCACCCCCGAGAGGGGATGGCCATGCTGCAATCCCCTCTCCTCTATTCTGCTCTTGGGATCTTGGGCACGCACGCACACGAGTCCAGCATGAGTTTAAGCCACCAGGTCTGGGACTTGAACTGCGGTCGTCTACATGGGAGTCCAGCGACATAGCCATTATGCTAACTGCTGGTCCCAAGATGCCTAAACCTCTTTAAGCCTCAGTTTTCTTTTTTTTTTTTTTTTGAGAGGTTTTCGCTATAGGACGCGTGTGCTTGCCAGACAGACAGAGAGAGACAGAGAGAGAGAAAGCGAGAAATCACCCCCCAGGGGGGATGGTCACGCCGCAATCCCTTCTCCTCCATTCTCCTCTCGGGATCTTGGGCACACACGCACACGTGCCCGGCATGAGTTTTAAGCCACCGGGTCCGGGACACGAACCACGGTTGACTACGTGAGAGTCCAGCGACATAGCCATTACGCTAACTGCTGGTTCCCAGGATACAGATGGGTTGTGAAAAGTTTTCATAAATATGAAGGGTCTTCTAAAAGTCCATGACAATATGTATTATAAAGAAACTACACTGGAGTTTCAAAAGTGTTTATATCAAATAAATTGATCTTTAATTCTATTTTCTATGAACTTTTTGAAGTCCTCTCATAGTATCGGTGATATAAAAATCTTTACCTGATGGCATTAGAGATGGTGCTCTAAAAAATTGTGCTTGGCAGCAGGAAAGGACCAAAACAGCTCCTGACACTTTCCCTTAAGGTTCTATTTACAAAGGTAATATTTAGAAAGCAAGATACAGTATACAGGATACATCTTTCATAGGAAATATTTCTGGAATGCCTCTATTCTATGGCAAGGGATACTTGCCTTTACCAGGATTCAATCAACTCTCAAAAATAATTATGGTTAAATGGATAAATCTGGAGAAAATAATGTTCAGTGAAATAAACCAGGAACCAAAAGACAAATACCGCATCTTCTCATTCATTAGTGCAAGATGAAACACTTGACTGCAAAGAAGTAGAGTGTGTAAAAATGGATAGCAGAAGCAGAAAAGGAAAAGGGGGAGGGGAGAACTTGGTTAAGAGATCTAAGAGTGTAGGGAGATAAGTAGAATGGGTTCTAGAATACTAGAGCATAAAATAGTAGCCACAGTTGGTAACAATTCAATGTGTATGTTAAGATAGCAGTGCATATTTTGAATATGCACAAAGTAATGAGAAATGCTTGAGACAGTGGCTACGTTTATCACCCTCATTTGATTAATACATAATGTATACATTTTGAAAAACAACACAGTACTCCATAAATGTACCTAATTGTTACATATAAATTAGAAATAATAATATAAAAATAACTGACTGATTTTTGACCCAAAGTATATTATAAGAAAAATAGGTATCTTTATTTGTGATATCTCTGAAGATTTATTTGGAAAGAAAGCACTACCTGACACATGGGAAAATTATTTGAGGCCAATATTTTTATCTTGCTATAACTCCAAATACAAACTTCTTTTGTTCTAAATACTGCATGCTATATAGCATGACAACTATTCTTTCTCTGTTTCATTCACTTCCTTCTATAATATATCCCAACCATTTACATGGAAGATTCCTCAAGACTCTCTGTCCTTTTCTCTACCAAGTCTCTCTCTGTCATTTTCTCCATTAAGTCTCTGTCTCTGACTCTTTTTAAAAAACAGGGTCTGAGATCTTCCAGCCTCAGCCTCCCACCTGGGATTATAGGCATGTGCCAGCACTGTCAGATTTTTTGTTTCTTTTTTTTTTTGTTTTTTTTCCCTTTTCTTTTTTTATTTACCAGAGGGTACTTGCACTTAACAAAGAGAAAGAGAGAGGTCACACCCTGCAATGGGGTGGGATATATCTTTATGTTTTTTCAGCCATTTCTCCATTCTGTCAGGATTTCCAGCATGTACACACACTCACCCAGTGTGTTTTCCAAGCAGCCAGGATCTCTGGATTCCAACTCTGGTTGGCCATGTTGGGGATCTGGCTCCTTCTGCACAGGGCTAAATTGCTGTACTATGGAGTTGGCCTTCTTTTTTTGTCTTTAGTTTATTTATTTTATTCATGAGAGAAAGTTCATATACATGGGACAGAGAGAGTAAGAGAAAGATACCCTTGACTGGGTCTGGTCATGCCATAATCTTTCACCCCACCCAGCCTCTCAACTCTTCAGGACCTTGAGTATGCACACTCAGCATGTTTTTAGGTCCATGTGGGAACCTGAGAACTTGAACTCATGGTTGGCCATGTGGCTTCTAGTACCACAGTTCAATATACTACTACCTACCCCACCAAGGCTTGCATAGCCAGCCCTTCATTAGACAGGGCCTCACTATTTTTTCCAGGCTGGCCTGAAGCTTGTGATCCTTCTGTCTTAGCCTCCAGAATCAATAGGATTCAAGGTGCACACCATTGTGCCTGATCTTTATGTTGGACTGGGAATTGAACCTCTGTGTGGTCCCCAACTGCACAGCACAAAGCCTTAGTAGTGTGCCACTGCAGCTGGGCTAAATATTTTATCTTAATACATTGCATTTATATCAAGGTTTTTGTTACTATATATAAACTTAGGATTCCCAAATCTCTACATGAAAGCTCCAACCCCTCATTTGAGGAGCAGTGCTCTATTCTCACATACAACTACACACATCCAACTGGGTGTCTATGTCTTCATAAAGCAAATCAAAATCTTAGCAGACCCCTTCCTCCAGAAACCAAAACCTATTTCTGATCATCCTGCTTTATCATCCTCACTCTTTTTCAAGATTCCCTGTGGGTTCCATCTTTGCATTTCTGTAACTTTCCTGAAGCTCACATCACCTAAAGATTAGACTAAAGCAACTGGTCTCTATGCTTTTGATCCATATCACACAATATCTCCAGAGAAAAGCAAATTCTTAGAACATCAATGTCATCATAAAACTCCTTAATTTGATGAGTTAAAATTAAAACCTTCGAGTACACTTCAAGTCCCAAAAACTACCATAGGTTACAGAATGCAATTAGAAACTAATGAATATGACTAATATCCTGAACACAGATCAAGAAATTTTTAGGATTGAATGCATTAAAGTAATACAGATTAGTGCAAAACTGCAGTGATAGCCCCAAAATACATAATAGTCACTATCTTATGAAAAATATAAAATGAAATAGTTTTTATAAACACCATACAAAAGACTTCCAATATCTGGGGAATTAAAAGTCCACCTGTGCTCTTTTGGTAAATATGTGGACTCTGCTATCCATAGATGGACAAGGGTATAATCAGTATCACATTTCTTTTTGTCTCTCTGTGGTGTGGGTTATAAGCTACAATTTAAATCAATTCTTTAAATATGCAAATCACATTTTATGCATAGATCTCTCATTGATCTTGCAAAGACCAGCTCTCAGCTACATTTTTACCATGACATACAGGGAGAAATCTCAATTTTGCCAAGATAATCTAGTTTTATTACATTTCTACAGTTTCCTCTTTGCAAATTGTTACTAGTGTCACCCTTTAATGAGTAGCGAGGTACAGGGATTCTAATTTTATTTGAGATTTTATTCATTTAGGGGGAAAAAGTTCTGTCTATTACTTCTCAGAAATAGAAAAACTATGTCTTATTTACATAATTGTAAACTGCTCATTTTCTTTTCTCCATTAGCAGAATATTGCTGCTTAATAAAGGGTATGATCTTACAAAGAAAAAAGTGAGCCTACACTAATGAGAAGTACCAGAGCAACAAGCAAAGTTAGAAAACACTTTTTTTTCACTCGTCTCACTTACCATACGTCAGCAGACTTCATTTTCTACATGAATTTCTTCCTCACAAAAATAGCATTCTTGGATTTTGCACTATACACAAAGAATGCAACATATGACCCCAATCATTTTAGGACCAATGGCCTCATATTATTTGCAGTACAAGTTTAAGTATTAAGCAGGATAACTTCCCTTTTCCCCATAAAATATGCTGTATGCACCAGCTGAATTTTCCAATATAAATTTCGAGGCAGGATTCAATAATATAAGCAGTTTAGAGGCCAGCAGGTGACATGGTGGTTAAAGCACTAGACTTATACATGGCTGGGGGCAGTTTGAATCCCAGACCTGACAATTTGTTTTCTTTCTTTCTCTCTCTCTCTCTCTCTCTCTCTCTCTCGCATGTGCCCTATAGCAAAATAAAAATAACAATAATAATAACAAAATGAAATAAATAATTCTTTAAATATAAATATCTATGTGTGTATATAAAGAGACATAGATATATAAATAGTTTAAGAATCTAAACATTTCCTTAGGGATAATTTGAACTTTCAAAATTGAATCTCACCTTATAATCAGGTTTATATAATTATGCCTTATGTTAACTAATCTTAGTGTACTAAATGAACTTAATTATCCAATTATAGTTGTTTTTTTTTTAAATAAAAGAGAGAGAGATTTTTGCTATAGGACAGGTACTCACCAGAGATGGAGAGAGAGAGAGAGAGAAAATGAGAAATCACCAGCTTGGGGGAGATGGCCATGACTCAATCCCTTCTCCTTCATTCTCCTCTTAGGATTTTGGACACACACAGAAATGCACACAGCAGGAGTTTCAAGCCACTGGGTCTGGGACTCAAACTGTAGTAGGCCATGTGGGAGTCCGGTGCCTTAACCACTACACCTGCTGGCCCCCAATTAAAGCTTTTTCTTAGATGTAAAGAATCTTTTTATTTTGCTATAGTTCTCATCATCACATGCAACTTTGACTTTGCAAGGCTTGGAATAAACTAAGACCTGTTTTAAATAAATGTTTAAAATTTTTCATTGGTCAGCTCCATAGCCTATTGGTTAAGTGGGCTGGATTCCACATGGTCTACCTGGTTTTGACTCCCAGTCCTGGTGGCTTGAGAAATATGCTGGGTACATGTGTATGCATGCCCCCAAATCCCAACAAGATGGAAAAATGAAGTAGAAGGAATTACAGTGTGACCACTCCCCATCAGGGGATACTTTCTCTCTCTCTCCTTCTCTGTCTCTCATGCAAGTACCTGTACTCTGTGGCAATTATTAAAAACAAAAACAAAATAAATAAAAACTTTCTCTTAGTTAGAGTGAAACTGATTAAATCTCTCACGCCAATTCTCTGATCAAGAAAATTATATTCCTTTTATCTTCTTGAAGGTAAGAGATAATTTTTATACTTCTCAACTGGACTGGCATAATGTATTGCCCATAGTAGGACTAAGTAAATACTGGGTGAAATGAAAAGAAAATTATCTATTTGTTAGTCATCTAAGAATAAACTATAAAGTCTTAAATAACAAATTAGCAGAATGGAGAAATATCCTTATAATATATAAATATAATTTTGATCAATCCCCTTCCCCTTAATGATTTATATAAGATTCCTTCCTTCCTTCCTTCCTTCCTTCCTTCCTTCCTTCCTTCCTTCCTTCCTTCCTTTCTTTCATTCTTTTTTTTTTGGGGGTTTTGGGGGGGGGGAGAGGTTTTTGCAATAGGGCATGTGCACTCACCAGAAAGACAAAGAAAGACAGAGAGACACAAAGCGAGAAATCACCCCAGGGGGTATGGCCATGCCACAATCCCTTCTTTTCCATTCTCTGGGGATCTTGGGCATGCACGCAGATGTGCCTGGTGTGAGTTTAAGCTGCCAGGTCTGGAATGCGAACCACGGTAGACTACATGGGAGTCCAGTGACGTAGCCATTACGTCATCTGCTGGTCCCTGACTTTATAAGATTTCTACCATTCTCAGAATACTTGAACGTCATGACTAGCTAAGGTATTTGGTTAATATTGATACTAATTTTATTAGGTAAGTGAACAAATGCAATGTAAGTTTTAAAAATTTGTTTTTAAATTAGCTATAGGGCACATGCACTCTC
Source organism: Tupaia belangeri chinensis (assembly GCF_000334495.1). NCBI lineage: Eukaryota > Metazoa > Chordata > Mammalia > Scandentia > Tupaiidae > Tupaia > Tupaia belangeri. Next base: position 1,926,191 of record NW_006204341.1, read on the forward strand.
AGAGGGTGGGAGGGCAGGGTGGGTAAGAAAGCACCTCCCAGGGGGATTGACATTGCAATTCCTTCCCCTCTATGCTTCCCTTGAGATTTTGGACATGTACGAAGATGCACACAACTTAGGTCTGGGACTCAAATTGTGTGTACAGTAGAACATGTGGATCCAGCCAACCTAACCCACCTCCAGATGACCCCATAAATTTTAATATTACTGTATTTTCTATGTTCTTATGACATGTACATTAAATGTGACTACTGAAATACACATACACACACACTTTTAATGATTAAAGTTTTTGAGGAAATTTTGGATATAAAATGATTGAACCATTTGTTTTACATTACAGATGAAACTGTCATTTTTGCAGGTCAATTTATCCACTCTAAGGTGTAGATGATGGAGTAAGTTTCAATTCTATCTTACTAAGCATAATTATTTTCACTTCATTGACTACCTGAATATTTACATGCTGTTAAATATACACTCATTTCTCACCCTTCAGAAACAAGTCCTGTCATATTTTTAATTACATTGTATACTTCCAAAACAGTATTCAACTTTATAGTCTTACATGTTATCATTTATGCTTTAATTTACAGTGGAAAGGACATTCTATTACTAATATCTATGGACTTTTTTTTGAAGAGGTTTTTGCTATAGGGCGCATGCGCTAACCAGAAAAAAAAAGAGAGCCAGAGAGACAGAAAGCAAGAAATCACTCCCCAGGGGGGATGGCCACTCCACAATCCCTTCTCCCCCATTCTTCTCTCAGGGTCTTCGGCACACACGCACATGTACCCAGCATGAGTTTAAGCCACCAGGTCCAAGACTTGAACCACAGTTGAGTACATGGGAATCCAGCGACATAGCCATTACTCCAACTGCTGGTCCTAATATCTACTGACTTATAAGTCTTTCTGAGTAATTATTCCTTCGTTCACTCATTAGACATGTGTGAACACTTGGGGGTTGGTACCTACTGATATTTTTTAGCTTTTCTTTCTCTTACTCCTGGGAACATTCATAATCTGTTCTGCACCACAAGCAATGGCATATAATAATTGTACATATTTGTGGGTTACAAAATTGGAGACAGATAAGAGGAACAATTTCTAGTGTTATCAAATACAATAGGATGGGGACTAGCAGATGGCTTGATGGATACATTGCTGGACTCCCGCGTAGTCAACCATAGTTGGAGTTCCAGACCCGGTGGCTTAAACTCACACCGGGTGTGTGTGTGTGCGTGCTCAAGATCCCAAGAGGAGAATGGAGGAGAAGGGTCTGTGGTGTGGCCATCCCCCCTAGGGGGTGATTTCTCACTTTCTGTCTCTCTCTCTCTCTCTTTCTCTATCTTTCTGGAGGCTGCATGTGCCCTATAGCAAAAGCCTCTAAAAAAATAATAATAATACAATAGGATGGAGACCAGCAGATGGCTTAATGATTATGTCACTAGACTCCTACAAAGTTGACTATGGTTTGGGTCCCAGACCAGCAGCTTAAAATTCACAACAGGTGCATGTGTGTGTGTGCCCAAGATCCTGAGAGGAGAATGGAGGAGAAAGGATTGTGGTAGGGCCACCCCCTGTGGGGGGTTATTTCTCGCTGTCTCTCTGTCTCTCTCTTCTCTCTGGCAAGCGCATGTGCCCTATAGCAAAAATCTTTCTTAACAAATAGGATGAATATAGCTACTATAAGGATCTGAGTTTCTTATATTGCTATTTTAAAAAATAATTATTCATTTAATCATTATAATTATTATTCATTTAAATTTGCCATAGGGCACATGTGCTCACCAGAGAAAGACACAGAGAGAGGGAAAGTGAGAAAGCAAGCCTACAACTATGGGACTCAAATCATGGTCAGCCATATGGGAGTCCAGCGCCTTAACCACCACGCCACCAGCTGGCACACTAAATGTTTCTTGTTGGTAATCTTTTCTCTTCAATAAGAACCTGTTCTTCCAGACCAGTTGTATCTTTTTTTTTTTTCATAGAACTTTCTATGCTTGAGCACTTTCCTATTTCCTAATTCTCTGATGTGAGAATTAGGACTGCCAAAAAATAAGTTATGCTCAGGTCACCATTAGATTCTCCTTTGTACACAGTCTATCTGCTACTGGTAATATAATATTCACAGACAATTGCTTTTAAGGTTTTTGTTTTTCTTTTTTAAAGTAAAGTAACTCAGTAAAATGACAACACCCTATGAGAGGGAGTTGAATTCGTTGTCAAGACAAAAAGAACAAAAAACAAAAAAATAACCTTTAAGATAGAAACACTTTAATGACCCATTTTGATGTTGTAGAAAAGAGAGAAAATTATGAACTTAGAATATAAAGTCAGTATTTCTAGTGAATAGACATGAGTGAATAGCCATGAAGTTCTTAACAATAGATATAACTGGGAAAGATAATGAGAAATTTGGACAATGTTAATTAATTAAAGAGGTCGGCTAACGGAGGTGTTATAAAATATGACATACACGTTAAGTATTTTAGCTGAAAAGTATAAATAATATTCATTTGCAAATCTTTTTAATGAATAACTAAGGTATTTATGTGAGTTAAGAGCCTCTGATTAGCTCTCTACGGATCCTTGCTAGCATAAAACCCCAACACAAAATGCATCCTCTAAACCAGTTTCTAGACTTAAGCCTCTGGAACTTAAGACATTCATGAAGGCATCTGATTACAGAAAGCTTCTGGAATTGGCTACTATCTTTTAAGTTTGTTTCCCCACACCTGATGAGAGAGCAAATTTAAAATGAGTTTATCAAGTATTTTCAAAGCAGTCAAAATTTTTACAAAGTGTTTGTTAAAACACACACACACACACACACACACACACACACACACACACACAAAGCATGTCTTTTTCTTTAACATGATTTCTTGGTTCACATAACATTTAATTGAATCAATACTCCACTAACAACTGGCATATACAAGTTGGAGAATAAGAACAATTGACTCATAGTGAGCCAAGATCTCAAATGTTGAGAGGAGAAGTGCCAGGATGTACTCAAATCTAGCCTACCTGCAAACCATCAGAGTGCTCCGGGCCTTGATCATCACCTTATATGCAGTGAAGTGCAAGTATTGATTTATCAAGGAACTTAGTTTCAAGAAGGTGGGTTAAGAGAATTTCTGTCATAAAGGTGAAGGAATGGCAGAGAGCCCAAAGAGAGATGTATTCTTTATGAATCCCTTACTGAGAACATTTTCAATTCTTAGCACATTCAGATAGTTTGACTTGGGAAGTTTATAAGACAGATATATTTCTAAAATGAATGGCTCGTGTTAGGATTAAGATGCTACTGATATTGCAGCTCACCTAATCTTAGAAAATCTATTCCTCTGACAAAAAATATGTTGATAAACTGGGAGAGAACACAGCATATTTCCCTTAGAAGACATATCAGTTCACCTAGAAATAACTTACTGCATCCATGAACACATAACAAAATTCAACGAAGTAAAAGCAACACATACACGAAGCATGCTGTTTAACAATTTTCGCCTCAAGTATTAAAGAAGAAAATGAGTTGTTGTTATATTTGCACACAATTAGAGAGAAGTAGGACCATTAGAGGCAGAAAGTGGTTTATTGATGGGCCTCATTGTTCTCAGTCCATAAATGAAACCATTTTGCTTCTAATGACCATAATCCCCTCCTTAATCTTGACAGTGCTAAATTACAGTTGGATATCTAATGATCTCAAATTTTCCCTTAGTTTATTAAAGTGTAAAAAGATTAAGCAGATACTAAGTGACCTGACAAATTTAAGGAAAGACCATATCATAATTTTATTGACTAAATTTTGTGGTAATTAGTAAAACTGGCATTTGTCACCATAGTCTAATTGAAAGCTTTGAAATGCTGAAAACTGATATTTTCAAAACCTGACAACATTTATATAACAGATACCCAAACAAATAAAATACCATCATGTTTGTATAGTTAGTAAGAGTCAAGAAATAGTTACTTTTTGTGAGTACATGTTACTCCACTTGATACTCAAGACTTACTGATCCTTGAATTTTTTATATAATTTTAAACTAAAAAAGATAACAGTTACAGTTACCAATAATTCTTCTACTTTCAGCTAGACCCACAATCTGTTTTCTGAACCAAAACCCAAACAGAAAACTCAGAAATATATAACTGCTGCTTCTTGAATTGCTAATGCTGAAATGTTTCCATCCATAAATACTTGACCCTACAGTTCAAATAGCTAAAGTACAAAGATTGGAGAGATGGTTTAAACTCATGGTTCCTAAGTACCAAGATTCTGTTAAGCAGAAATTAATTCAGTGGAAAAATGAGTTTTATTACATCATAGACAATGTTTGTTAAATATCAGTTAACCTACATGTTTTATCAGTCAGAAAAATGCAAGGTAAAAAATGGAGACAGGAAGAATGAAAGGTATCAAAAATGGTATTTCTAATTTGATCTATATTCAATGATATATACAGAAATATATAATCAAATGGAAAAAAAAAAGTGAGCATGTAACAGTGTTGAACATAAGATAATAAAGACACAGTGACTACAATGGCATGGCATGATGTACCATTTTCTGTGCAAAAAGATAGTAGGGCTTCCATTTTAGCAGGAAGAAGCCAGAACAGTCTTCGACCTTTATTTCCCCCAATAGCAGTTAGGGACTCCTCTGCAGAAGGGGGAATGAGGTAGGAGACAGAGACCCTAAGAATATAGTTAGAGAGGGATGGCAGGTGGCAAGGTGGTTGGGGGCGCTGGACTCCCACATGGCTGGCTGCAGTTCGAGTCCCAGACCTGGTGGTTTGCTTTCTCACTTTCTCTCTCTCTTTAGCTCTCTCTCACTCTCGCTCTCTCACTCTACCCCTCTCTAGTCAAAATTAAAATAAAGTTTAATAAAATCATCCTTAAAAAAAAAAAGAATATAGTTAGAGTATAGGCCTAAAACAGAAGCACAAAATGGCCAAGTTTTAAGGTGAAGAAAAAGCAGTTTCGTTGCTTGCCCAGGAGAGATGGCTTACAGCAGAGGTGGTTCAATGATTGACCTAGGCAGCATGACTGAGACCTAAAACAAAGGCTTTTCCCAGGTCCCACCACATTCTGGAAAGATGATGAGATAATAGTTTTTTATGGCCCAAGGGTTTCAGACAAAGAATCTCCTGACCATCTACCCACTCCAAAATTAAGAAAATAACTGGACCCATCCAGCATGTGTCCCCCGACCAGGAGGAAACCCATCCAAAAGCCCCATGTAGAACAAGCCCAGGGTAAACCCTTCTTGACCAAGATAAAAAGCCCCTGCTTCAATTGTTCCTCAGCAACATATTTCCCAGGACTCCTCCCTTCTTGGGAACTCTATTTTTCCTTTCCTCTCCTTCACTAAACTCCACTTTGCTACTAAAAGAAGGGGGGGGGGGTGGGTAAAACATTTTTTTAAAAACTATAAACTGATTTACATCAATTTGAATCACTCTTATTTGAGAAAATAAGAAAAACACACTGATCAGAAGGGGTGATACAGTAATCATGCAATGCTCTGTGATGTAGCACCCATGTAGGAAGGTGCAGAGTTCAAGTCTGAAGGCCTCCCTATGCAAGTTTTAAGACAAATAAAAACAGAGACAAACCACAAAACAAACTATAATCTGCAGTGAATTCTCTCTCAAAATTCAGCAGTCACATATTACTAGCATTATCCTTTATTTTAAGCAATTAAATAAATGAAGACTGGTAACTTTCAGCCCTTCCTTTAAAATTTTATACCACATTATCATATATGTTAAAGTGAATTCACGAGAAATTCAAGAGATGATTCATATTTAACGTGTTCTTATCATTAAAAATCAACTTTAGGCCCAGCCTGGGGGCGCTGTCAGTAACAAACTGAACTGCAGTGCTAGAAACCAAATGACCGACTGCAGGTTTGGATCCCCAGTTGGCTGAAAACATGCCAGGCGCATGGGTATGGGCCCAAGATCTTGATGAGCTGGAGGGCTAGGG
>NW_006204341.1:1932284-1942776 GCF_000334495.1 Tupaia belangeri chinensis
AATCATAGTATAATGAGATCCTGTTGAGGGTGCTTTCTCTCTCTCTCTTGTGCATGTGCATGCACTCAGTCATAATAATCTACTTTGGCTAGAAACATTCTGTCATTCAGGAACACATATTTTTCTCCTTGATAATTTTGCCTTTCCTTTTATTTTTATACCGAGATAACCAACGAGATGAAAGAACAAGACTGGATGTGGTTGAGATGCTTCTCGGATATCTTTTTTCAGTTGTAATACACTGAGGTTTGCTACAGAAATGTAATTAACACCTCAGATACTGTTGGACCAACTTCGTCTAAATATAAAACTTTAGTACAAAGCCCAATTCAATTTTCATTTCTGTTCAAAAATTAAGCATTTTTAGATTAAAGAAACAGTTACTGTCAATCATTTGTGCGCTTTAAAAAAAATCAGTCCACACTAATCAAAAAACAGTCTCTCAAAAAAAGAGAAAAAGAGCCACAAAATAATTCAGTTAAACTCTGGGAAAAGTTTAATACTATTACTCTGGACAAAATTTTGAAAAAGAAATTTCAGTGGCTAACATATGAATTAATCCTTTTTCTTTTAAACATAAAGGACATTGTTTAGCTACTTTTATGTTGAATCAAATATTTTTATGTACAGCAGAGCTACTTCTGAGTAGCTATATTAGCAAAAGAAGCTTTGGTTAATAAATTACATATCAACTAATGCTCTCAGAGCACATTTACGGAGACAAACTTCAGCATCTGTGCAAACAATATTTTTAATTGTGCTGGACTCTCTGAAGGCCTAGAGAATTGTGTATCATCTTTATTTAGCTGCAAATCCAAACAAACATGTACAGGGTTTGTAAGTTATTATTTATTTTTACCCAGATTCAACGTAGAAATTTTAAAATGTATATATCAGGCTGAATCACTAAAACACTGCTATTTTAAAATTCAGAAATGGTGGAGTTTCAGCAATTATACATAGTTTGACCTAATACAATATGTTTTTGCTTCAACTATGCCATATGGCCAAAAACTTCAAATCAACTCACTATGCATATCCTCTAAGGACACCTTAGGTACTAGAAATAGCAGTAACGTTTGCAATGGATGCATTTTTAGAGAAAAATAAGACTTTAGTCAAGGACCTATTTCAACTTAAATTGGGCCATTTCTTCTTCTTTTTTTTTAATGGAAGCCAGAAATTAAACTAAAGATGAGAAGCAAATGTTCAAATGAGTTCTCCAAACTAAATGTGAAAAAAAAAAATTACCGAGCTGTTTTTAACAGTCAGTAAGTTACAACACACACGCAAATAAATTTTAAGAGCCTTTAAAACAATATTTTTAAAAGATTAATGCTTTCATAGTAAGTGTAACAAGGGAAGTTATACAGTGACAGCAAATAAGTAAACTTGGAGACCGCAAGCTACAAAGTGAGTTTTGAAACATTCAGAAGTTGGCACGGCTTGTTAGCACATCTACCTCTCTGTAACCATGCCAACAGTGCCATGGAGTGCCTCTCTTCCCAGCTACCATCTGTTCCCACACCACCTTTCCTGCTCCCACCTTATCCCCATCGTACCACAGTCCCTCTGGCCCCATCCTGGTACCTCGCTCCACCCGTAAAGCTGCTATTGCTGCTATCGGGGTGGCGGGGGAACAGATGGTGGAACAGAAGTGTTTACCGGTAAACCTACATCTTCAAGTTGTTGTTTTCTTTGCTCTCCTCAAGACCCAAGTTCAGTAATGACATTAAAGGTCATCTTAGATTTCATTTTTATTTCCCTTCTAAAATTTGTAAGCACTGATAAGGTCATGCTGAAAAAGCCGGCCTGTCAGAATGAAATTTATGTGCGCTCAAGCTTTTTAGAAGCAGAACTTTTCATTCTCTAGGTGGGAAGAATAAAAGTGGCAGTGTCTTAGTACTGATAACCAAGGAAGTATCATCTGACAGAAGATGGGGTATATCTGGGAAGGGGGAAAATGCATTATATAACAAATATAGCTCAACAATAAATACAGGCATAATTTTTTGCTGCCATTGTTTATTCTACAAACAATCTCAAAATATGAACTGCCTCCCCCTTTGTATGGTGAAAAGAAAATATCTCTGAAATTTTAGGGAATCACTACTATAATTCTGGATTCTTGTTGAGAGACCTATTTTCAGTTTTAACTTGTCCTTCCCAATCTTCTAAGTGGTCTATAATTCTCAACAATGAGGATTTTGCAGACGGTAAATCTAATCACTCTGACATCTATAAAGGATATTCAGTTGGTAAGTAAGATGAAAAATGATGGTGCAGAAATATGAAAAGTCTATCTTGGGATAAAAAGGCTACAACCACGGGAGAGCATATACCTTCACCAGGGTACTTTCTTGTTAGAGCTCTACTTTCATTTATGTATTACTGATATTCTTAAGAAAAGAACACATAATGCTAGTATTTGTATATTCAATCACATTTATTCAATGGATTTCATTATAATTTTAGCTATGAATTCCTAAGTATACAAATGTGGCTCTGAGATGTGATTTTTCAAAGTGACATCATTTGCAACACCTATTAGATTATGAGTACATTTTTCCTTTTTTATCTTTACTTTTCAAAAATAGTGCATCATAGAAGGAAGCCTTTTACCCTTCTCTTATATTATGTTTTCCCCAAAATAAAAAGATAAATCTTTCACTTAAAAGAATCAACAGGCAAACCATTTACTTTTAATTTTACCATATAATACACTGTAAGAAAAGATAGTGAAATAATGTATATATTCTTATATGTGAAGAGGTCTTCAAAAAGGTCATGGACAATGTCTACTATGAAAAAAAAAAACTATGCAAGTACTTTAATTCCATTTTCCACAAGCTTTTTGCAATACCTGTTTTGCTTACTATCTATCATATAAATGAGTAAAATATTAAAATATAGCATAGTGTTTTAAAATTTTACTTTGGGGCCAGCTTACTAGCCAGTTAAGGCAGTTAAGGGACTGAATTATAAATGGCAAAAGATTTTTAATCTTGGCGCTGGTAGCTTAAAAAAGCATGCTGTTAGCATGTCGATATGTGTGTGTGTGTATTCAAAATCCCGACTGTATGGAAAGACATAGAAACAAAGATTGGGGCACAATCATGTCCCATTTGGGGGTGCTTTCTCCCTCCCTCCCTCTCTATCCCTGGAAAGCATAAACACCTCCGACAAATTGAAGAAAAAAAAATCCAGTCACCATAAAAGATTAATACTAACTATGTAAATTTTAAAGAGAAAAAGTTAAGCTTCCTGTATACCAAAATATGTGAAATTAGATTAAAAACAAACAAGTGAGAGAGAGAGATTATGACTCCTATCATAAAGGGTTAATTGTTCTAAGTTATAAATTTCTAGCAAATGGTAAGAAAAAAGGAAAACAAAAGAAAAATATGCTATTGGTCTGAACAGACAGTTCATAGAAAGAAGAAATATAAGTAACCTTTAAACATATGAAAAGATGCTCAGACTCATTCACAATGAAGCAACCATGCCACCACGCCTAGCTCTTTTTTTTACAGCGTTTTGCTATGTTGCCCAGGCCAGATTTGCTCTTACCATCCTCCTGCCTCAGCCTCCTGAGTCCCTGGAATTGCAGGTACGCACCACTACACCTGGCCTTTAAGCCTCCCTTGTGATCCCAGCCTGTTGGAGCACAGCAGTGTAGCCACCCTAGCTGGGTCTGTATGGGATCTTGATCCACTGTACTGATAAGCAAAGAGTGGCGCAGGAAGTTAACAGTGATGGGTATAGCTCTGGTCATTTTTATTATTCCTTTCATTTTTAAATTAAATACTTTTTTTCTTCCAGGGTATGATATGGTTTGCAGTGTGCAATTATTAAATCACAGATAAAGCCATATTCATCTTCTTTTACTATTAAACATTTCATGTGTTGTACACATATTTCCTAATAGTTATACTATTTTTTTCTTTTTACTAAACCATATTATAGATCGAATAGTTGACAATGCTTTTTATTTTGCTGGGTTACCACATTGCAAAACCTTTTTTTTTTTTTTTTTTTTTTTTCTAGATTTTTTGCAATGGGGTATGTGTGCTTGCCAGAGAGACAGAAAGCAAAAAAGTCACCCACTGGGGTGAGGGCCACACCAACAATCCTTTCTCCTGCATACTCCTTTGGGATTTGGGGCATGCACACACACCCAGTGTGAGTTTTAAGCTGCGAGGTCTGGGACTCAAACCACAGTCGACCATGTTGGAGTCCAGCAACATAACTGTTACACCATCTACACTATCTGCTGGTCCCACCTATTCTCCTTCTTTACATTTACATTCTTTCTTTTTTCTTTTTCTTTTTTTTTTTTTTTTGAGAGAGAGATTTTTGCTATAGAGAACATGCATTCACCAGACACACAGAGAGAGACAGAAAGTGAGAAATTACACCCCAGGGGGGTTGGTCATGCTGCAATCCCTTCTCATCCATTCTCTTCTCGGGATCTTGGACATGCATGTGCATGCACCCTGCAGGAGTTTTAAGCTGCCAGGTCCAAGACTTGAACCATAGTCAACGACATGGGAGTACAGTGATGTAATCATTATGCCATCTGCTGGTCCTTACATGCATGCATTCTTATTCTGGTTCTTTTTATTGCAGCTTGGAAGATGCTGTATATTGAATGTACTTCTCCTTCAGATTGATTTCTATTCTTAATTGCTTGGACTTTGACTCACATTATAGTACAAACATTTACATTTCCTAAGTGTTTACTATGTGAGAGAAACACTGTATTAGGTATGGCATAAGTTTCTGTCCCATTGTTTCCCACTCTCCCATTCTCATCTTGTACTAAATTTAGATTCTACTAGTTGAGATGGGTAAGCGAACATATAATTTAAGGTAGAAAATCATGAGTGTCATAAGACAATGAAAAGCATTAGTTCAAAGGAAAATATCATTGCCCCATCGAGGGTATTGTTATTGAGGAGAAATAGCCTTGGAGATGGTGCTCAAAGGATGGTATATTTTATCAGTAATATCTAATTTCTCTTTCAGGACCACATGAATGTTACAGTCTCTTTCCTATCCACCCCTTTCCTAACAAACATGTATCGCTTTCTTAAACAAACATGTAGCACGACATAGGTTATCTATAATCCATGACATTTCTTTGTATGACTAAGAAATATCTTTAACACTGTCAATATCATCTTAAAAGATGTTTTCCACAGAAGATTCATCGAATCTTCACTCTATCTGCATTTGTATAATAGCATTCCTTACTAAGAAATACTATGCATGTCTCAAGTCAATCTACCAGTCTTTGGGCTGATATAGGCTGTTAGTTTAAAATTGTTTTAACACGGGACCAGCAGTTGGCATAATGGCTATGTCGCTGGACTCCCATGTAGTTGACCACGGTTTGAGTCCTGGACCCAGTGGCTTAAACTCACACCAGGCGCGTGTGCGTGCGTGCCCAAGATCATGAGAGGAAAATGGAGGGGAAGGGATTAAGACGTGGCCATCCCCCCTGGGGGCTGATTTCTCGCTTTCTGTCTCTCTGTCTTTCTGGTGAGTGCACATTCCCTATAGCAAAAACCTCTCCAAAGAAAAAGTTCTTTTAACAGATGAGTCTGGTGAGTCTCTGACACTGTCAGGAAGGGGTTAATAGCTGCATGAATAAGGGAAAGTAGTATCATTTTGATCTCAAGATTTTGTTGTTGAATCTACCAGATTAATTTCATACTTCTATTTCCAGAAACAAAACATTTTTAAAGCTATAAACTACACTTTTACCACACTGTTAACAGTGTGTGTGGGAACACACACACACACACATATTCTGTATAAGTATCTGAACCATATGCATAGATGCATATGTGTCTATATAGGTAAATATATTTTTCCCACTATGGGAATATGGGAATATAATTAACTTAGGCAGCAGAGGGTAGCAGTTGTTTAATAGTACAAACAAGCAGCCAAATTCCATTATTTAGCTAACAGACTTTAATATAAATTATGGGTGGGGGGGAGATGGTGGCTCAGGAGCAAAATGCAATGTTCTACAAGGCAATCCCACATGGAAAGTCTCCCAGTTCAAGTCTGAAGACCTCCCTGAGTATGTTGGTCACATGCTTGCCTATGATCTGGGGCTGGATCATGGTATCAAGACACTTTTGGCGGTGCTTTCTCTCTCTGAATTTCTCATTCATGGAAAAAATAAATGAATAAACTTAACTATATGAAGGTTCACACACCACCTCACAGTTCCTAACCACATAACCGCATAGATAAAAGAGCATATGAAGCCCTACTGAATCAATGACATAAGATTCAGTAGAAAATTTACCTCCTTAGCCTTCTTTTTCAATGATGACATGGCTGATGGTGAGCAAAGAACTTAATTCCCATTTCCCTTTTCCACAGACAGTGATATAATTCACTTTACAGAGCTTTCCATGGTTAGAACTAGAAATTAACAGTTTCTGAAACAACTGAAACCTATTTTCCTTTTATTATACATGAATGATTCATATCGCTGTTAGTAACAGTTGAATTCTTGCATGACTAGGGAAGAAAAATCTCCTCAATGTGAAATGTTGACCCAACACAGTAAAAGGCCTCTAAAGCAATAAACTGCTGAGATTCAATGAAACAAAACCACCTAATATCCCAGAAAACTATATTAGAAGGATCCTCAGAGAAAGATCAGTAAGCCACAGATTCTTAGAAGGAGACAGATTTGATGAGATCATTATATTTCTTTTATGCATGTTGTTATTAAAAAATAAGCAAAAACTAAACCCATTCATCTAGATTGCATGCTATATATAAATTGAATACCAGGGGATTTTTTTCTTAAGCCAAGATTACAGGAGACTAAACCAACTCCATCATTTTCATTACTGGAATTTCTAAAATTTGACCAAGTTAAGCATTTCTTATCTAAACTGTGCTCATTATTTTAAGAAAAAAAATCTGAATAATTCAAGAAAAACATGAACTCAGTACCTAAATCCAGAATAGGCATTTAAAATTTTAAGACTAAAAGCATTTGAAAGACACAAGAATGTAAAGTTCTTTGTTGAAAATTAAGTATATGGTATCATCCCTTGATTTGATTATTACATACTACATGCATGCTTTGAAAACACATACTGTATGTCATAAAGTACAATTAAATGCAAATTAAAAATTAAAAAAGAAAAGTTTCTAAAAGAATCCTAAAGGCATTATGATTATTCATATTACACACATGTACACACCTGTAAAATGAATATTTGTTATTCTCACTTTTCAGTGAAAACAGGTTATACTCAAATTCTAAAACCAATGTAGTTTAGCCTATAGAATGTCAGAATATTAGATGGGTCTTTCAGTTTACAAATGGCAGAGATTCAATACTATGCTCCTACAATTAGCTACTCCCTGGGACATGGGCATTGAATCTTTTTATGATTCCATTTTTCTGCACATGCAATTCCCAGTCCATAATCACTTTCCTTTTTACTGGGCAATCTTCTATGTGTCCTCCAAGATCAAGATCAAAGACAGCTGCTAGTAAAACTTCCCTGGACTTCAACAGAGTTGGGCTGCTATCTCCATTGTGTTCCATAGCACCAAGGGTAATATTGGTATAGTATGAATTAACATGATGTACGGTAATTTATTTCTTTAAACATATATTTCCCTTACAACATTGTGAAATTCTGGATGGTAGCCACTATCCAGTATTTATCTTTGTATCCTCAAAGTAGCTGATATAAAGATGTTTAATAACTCTTCATTGAATTAATTAATGAAAATAAAAATACAACCACTTAAACAAAATGATTCTCTAAAGGTAAATCAAGAATATATTTGCATATCATCTAAGTACATTCAGCCTTTTGCTAATATTAAATGTAGCTACAAGTCACTGGAAACATTTTTAAAAAGATGTGAACCAATATTTGCTGCATCTTAGCATCTGAAAAAGCAAAGCAAAATTCTAAACCATGACATATAACAGTATTTAGATGGCTTTGGTAACTAACAGCAATTTGATAGAAAATGAAATAACTGGCTTAGCTGTTAGTCTTGATGATATTAACATCATAATGCCATGCAGTGTGCATATTTTAACATTTCAATGAAATGCATTTCTTAATCTTGGGAACAAGTGAAAACAGCAGCATTCTTTAGAGATTATAATAAATAGCATAGAAAAAGTAAAAAAAAAGGAAACAAACAAAGTTCCTCTTTTGGTTTTGTGAAATCGAAACGTGGTCCATGTTTTCAACTGGAGTTATAGTCTGCAATACATCTATTATTTTATTATTTTAACACATTTTCATCTCGTATCTTAGTAATTAGTCTCAGGTTGCCTTATTAAAGTTCCTACACTCCAACAAGAAAAATATGTGCAATTCCTGTCTCTACAGTGAAGGTAATTTCTATAAAGAACACATATTATCAAAATTTCACATGAATTCCACATTTGAAAAAAATTCTTAGAAGCACCAATCAAAACTGCATTAGCAACACATTTCAACCATTCCTTTACAGCATACACATAAAAAATTTTTAATAATGATTGGTATAATGGAGGGGAAAAAAGCCACACACAAAAAAAAACAAAGACAAACCTTCCTTTTAACTATTTAACAAGTAACTTCTTACCTAACAAATTTAAAAAGCTACATGAGATAAATCACATATGTTTCTGTGTCTGTAATGAACAAAAGCACATTCTATGCAGATTATCTTCATTGAATTAGCAAATTCAATGAAGCAGATTGGACAACTACAGCAACTTTATTGGAGAAAATTATATTTTATTTGTTATAATTATTTTGTTTGCCACAGGGCACATGAGCTTGCTAGACAGAGAGTTGTTGTTGTTGTTATTGTTGTTTTCTATTTTTTAGTGAGAAAGGAAAACATAGGATTTTGACCGAGGCTACCTTAAAATTAATATAATAAAAATAACCTAAACTATTTAAATAAAACAAAAAACAAAATCAGGTATCCCTAGGTATGCAGTTGAGAATTTGAGCAAAAACACAAAGCAAAGTTTCTAACATTAAGTTTTTCTTAAATAATCTACAATGTGGAGACTCAAAATCATTACTTACTTTTATGTGCTCTGGAACAGACTGGTAACATACACTGCACATGTTCATTAAATGATTGTCCCACTGCCTGCTCAATTCCTGACAGTTTTATCTGCTCCTTACAATACTTCACAGTGTTAATTCATGTGGTATTTTACGTGCTGAAGGGATATCTTTTATTCAGTAGAAGATAAAATAACAAAGGATGTACCATATTATTTCAAATCACATTAATAATGCTTCAGAATTTGAGAACTAAAATTTTTCATTACATGGAAAGGTAGAATCTCAATATACTATCAAAATACACATTGAAATGGTCTCAGGTTTCTGTTTCTTTTTCATTTTTAAAAATGTTTGTTTCAGGATCAGCAGTTGGCATTATGGCTATGTCACTGGACTCCCATGTAGTTGACCACAGTTTGAGTCCTGGACCTGGTGGCTTAAACTCATGCCGGGCAAGTCACTGGAAACATTTTTAAAAAGATGTGAACCAATATTTGCTGCATCTTAGCATCTGAAAAAGCAAAGCAAAATTCTAAACCATGACATATAACAGTATTTAGATGGCTTTGGTAACTAACAGCAATTTGATAGAAAATGAAATAACTGGCTTAGCTGTTAGTCTTGATGATATTAACATCATAATGCCATGCAGTGTGCATATTTTAACATTTCAATGAAATGCATTTCTTAATCTTGGGAACAAGTGAAAACAGCAGCATTCTTTAGAGATTATAATAAATAGCATAGAAAAAGTAAAAAAAAAGGAAACAAACAAAGTTCCTCTTTTGGTTTTGTGAAATCGAAACGTGGTCCATGTTTTCAACTGGAGTTATAGTCTGCAATACATCTATTATTTTATTATTTTAACACATTTTCATCTCGTATCTTAGTAATTAGTCTCAGGTTGCCTTATTAAAGTTCCTACACTCCAACAAGAAAAATATGTGCAATTCCTGTCTCTACAGTGAAGGTAATTTCTATAGAGAACACATATTATCAAAATTTCACATGAATTCCACATTTGAAAAAAATTCTTAGAAGCACCAATCAAAACTGCATTAGCAACACATTTCAACCATTCCTTTACAGCATACACATAAAAAATTTTTAATAATGATTGGTATAATGGAGGGGAAAAAAGCCACACACAAAAAAAAACAAAGACAAACCTTCCTTTTAACTATTTAACAAGTAACTTCTTACCTAACAAATTTAAAAAGCTACATGAGATAAATCACATATGTTTCTGTGTCTGTAATGAACAAAAGCACATTCTATGCAGATTATCTTCATTGAATTAGCAAATTCAATGAAGCAGATTGGACAACTACAGCAACTTTATTGGAGAAAATTATATTTTATTTGTTATAATTATTTTGTTTGCCACAGGGCACATGAGCTTGCTAGACAGAGAG
>NW_006204341.1:1942871-1973178 GCF_000334495.1 Tupaia belangeri chinensis
ATTCTCCTCTCAGGATTTTGGACATGTATGCATATACATCCAGTGTGATTTTCAAACTGCCGGGTCCAGGACTTGAATTGTGACTGATCATGTGTGAATATAACACCTTAACCACTATGCCACCTGCTAGCCCAAGGAGACTAATAGTGTTAGAAGTCACAAACATGCCTAATATCACACAAATAATTACTTACAAAAGAAAGATACAAAGTCAGGTCCTCCTATGACTCCCAATCCTATGGAGTACCCCATCCATCCAACTCTGCTTTCATCTTTAATAATTACAATTTTGGAGAAAAAAGTAAAACCAAAAGAAAAATAATATTCATATGTCTTTTTTGTTGTTGTTGTTATTGTTGTTTTCTATTTTTTAGTGAGAAAGGAAAACATAGGATTTTGACCGAGGCTACCTTAAAATTAATATAATAAAAATAACCTAAACTATTTAAATAAAACAAAAAACAAAATCAGGTATCCCTAGGTATGCAGTTGAGAATTTGAGCAAAAACACAAAGCAAAGTTTCTAACATTAAGTTTTTCTTAAATAATCTACAATGTGGAGACTGAAAATCATTACTTACTTTTATGTGCTCTGGAACAGACTGGTAACATACACTGCACATGTTCATTAAATGATTGTCCCACTGCCTGCTCAATTCCTGACAGTTTTATCTGCTCCTTACAATACTTCACAGTGTTAATTCATGTGGTATTTTACGTGCTGAAGGGATATCTTTTATTCAGTAGAAGATAAAATAACAAAGGATGTACCATATTATTTCAAATCACATTAATAATGCTTCAGAATTTGAGAACTAAAATTTTTCATTACATGGAAAGGTAGAATCTCAATATACTATCAAAATACACATTGAAATGGTCTCAGGTTTCTGTTTCTTTTTCATTTTTAAAAATGTTTGTTTCAGGATCAGCAGTTGGCATTATGGCTATGTCACTGGACTCCCATGTAGTTGACCACAGTTTGAGTCCTGGACCTGGTGGCTTAAACTCATGCCGGGCACGTGTGTGTGTGTGTGTGTGTGTGTGTGCGCGCGCGCGCACCCAGGATCCCAAGAGGAGAATGGAGGAGAAGGGATTGTGGCATGGCTATCCCCCTTGAGGGGTGATGTCTCACTTTCTGTCTCTCTGTCTCCCTCTGTCTTTCTGGCAAGCTCACGTGCCCTAAAGCAAAAACCTCTCAAAAAAACAAGCTTATTTCTTCCATGAGTGAGAAATGGAGATAGAGAGAAAGCATGCACCTCCAACAGACTCTTGATGCTGTAATCCACTGCTTCAGCCAGCCCTGGATCATGGGCATACATCTGCCCAATGTACTGAAGGAGGTCTCTGAGCACGAAAGGACAACCTTCCCACGTGGATCAGCCTTGCAAAAGTGTCACTATGCCACCATCCACCCCTTTCTCCCCAGATTATCTTTTATTGCCTTGTTATCTAAAGTGGAGGTTAAATGATAATCCTTTAGACCAATTATTCTATTTGTCTATAGGCCTGTGTTTTGTTACTTTTAAAGTAAAACTTATTTTCATAGTAAAATAGTGCTGCTATCCTTATACACAAGGGTAAGTTTTTCAAGATTCAGATTTGAATAGGTAGTGTAAACCACCTTTGTAAACTAACAGTTTACAAAGCAAGAAGCTTCAAACCCAAGACATTTTAGGCAATAGTGCACAAAATGCTAGG
The DNA here is from genome assembly GCF_000334495.1 of Tupaia belangeri chinensis. Lineage (NCBI taxonomy): Eukaryota > Metazoa > Chordata > Mammalia > Scandentia > Tupaiidae > Tupaia > Tupaia belangeri. The sequence goes on from NW_006204341.1 coordinate 1,944,573, forward strand.
TGACACTACTTATTTGTAAATGGTTAGACAGTGGAGCAGCTCTCTAATATGCTATGCAAAGCCTCAGAGGATAGATGGAGGAGGAACCGAGTCCTAGATTCTGGTGTGGTATCAGGAGAAGCAAGCATGGGGTAAAACGCATGTTTTCAGTGTATAAAGTAGCAGTGGCAGAGTGCTGGGATACAGGACTTGGGAAAGACACATCAGTTGGTGGATGGTGAGCCTAATTCTGAGAAAGCATCCAAAAATTGGCTGGCCAGCATGGCCTACTAGAGTGGCTAGCATGACCCAGAGCTGGTCAACTTTTTAGCTACACCAAAGTATAACAATGTCTCATGTCTACAATGAAAACTAAAGGGGAAACACAATTTTATGAGGATTTTTTTCTAGGATTTTATTTAACTTAATTTATTTAATTTATTTTAATTTGACCAGAGGGGGACAGAGTGAGAGTGAGCAAGAGAGAGAAAGTGAAAAAGCAAACCACCAGGTCTGGGACTTGAACCACAGTTGGCCATGTGGGAGTCCAGAGCCTTCAACCGCCACACCATCTGCCAGCCTTAGGATTCTGCATATTTTTTTCTTGGTACACATCTGTTCCATAAGCTGAGAAAAACTATCATTGTGACATCCTTTTCACTGACAATTGATAGAACATTACTAATACCCTACTTCATCATGTCTACCTAAAAATTAAAAATATTTCTTTCCAAATGGGGTAAAGGGATGTCAGAATCTTGCTTAATTAAGTAGGTATGTTCTGAGTGTCCAAATAAGATTAAAACAAAATAAAATCATACCAAATATTGTAACACTTTGTAGATTCACTCTTTATGCTGATCTACTTTATGTATGATTTTAATCTTTCTACCCCATGGGCCTATTTTAGCAAAACAATATTTCAGTTTGTCAAAGATAAAGTGCATTGTGCATTGATTTCACTGTCTTGTCCATTTCCTTTGCCAACAGGGACAAGACAAAATTTTAAGATAAGAGTGCTTCATAACAAGTCCAGCCCACAGTAGCTCCTGGCCTCATCAGAGTTTAATGAGACATTCAATCTAAGAAATAAATTAAATGACATTTTGGGATCATGCTTAATGAAGCGGGTATCTACAGAAGCTCTAGATTGCAATAGTGTTGTTATAATCTGTGGAGAATAGGGCAGGGGAATGTCATCAATCATTTGGGACAAAATGGCACTCTGTGGAATAGAAACTGTTGAACCTCAGTAGCTCCTGGTCTCAATCATGGCCCAGAACTGGTTTCTTGTTATGTCAGTACCATAAAATAGTTTCCACGTGTCTATGTTAATTCCATAAGTCAGTGTCTCATCATTGTCATAACCACATAAAAACACATAAGGTTCGTGAAACTCCAGACTGTATAACCGAGGAAAATGCAACGTTAGAAAAACAAAATAGAAAATACATTTTGTAAAAGTGAGATTTTCCTACAACAGAAATGAAAGTAAGTATAATACGTTTAAAAGAAATACTAAGATCTATACTAGGTAAGAATATACTTCTGTTAAAATGACTAAAAAAGAGGATAATAATAGCTCTGATAGATCTATCAACTCAACATCTGTGATTGCAAATCATCAAGTATTTCACTTAAAAACTGAAAATAAGTTTAAAGTACATCACTATTTACAAATACAAATATGTCAAGCAGTAGTTAGAATTCACAAGATTTTTGAAAATTATAATTATATAAACTATAATTCAATAAATAGGGAATAGATAAACATTTGGTGCAAATATGTGTTAAATAAAGAATTCATACAGTATGCAGGACCAGCCAATGGCATAATGGGTTCTGGACTCCCATGTAGCAGACTATGGTTCAAGTCCTAGACCTGTGGCTTACAAAAACATACCAGGACCAGCAGTTAGCATAATGGCTATGACGTTTAACTCTTAAATAATCTACAATGTGGAGACTCAAAATCATTACTTACTTTTATGTGCTCTGGAACAGACTGGTAACATACACTGCACATGTTCATTAAATGATTGTCCCACTGCCTGCTCAATTCCTGACAGTTTTATCTGCTCCTTACAATACTTCACAGTGTTAATTCATGTGGTATTTTACGTGCTGAAGGGATATCTTTTATTCAGTAGAAGATAAAATAACAAAGGATGTACCATATTATTTCAAATCACATTAATAATGCTTCAGAATTTGAGAACTAAAATTTTTCATTACATGGAAAGGTAGAATCTCAATATACTATCAAAATACACATTGAAATGGTCTCAGGTTTCTGTTTCTTTTTCATTTTTAAAAATGTTTGTTTCAGGATCAGCAGTTGGCATTATGGCTATGTCACTGGACTCCCATGTAGTTGACCACAGTTTGAGTCCTGGACCTGGTGGCTTAAACTCATGCCGGGCACGTGTGTGTGTGTGTGTGTGTGTGTGTGCGCGCGCGCGCACCCAGGATCCCAAGAGGAGAATGGAGGAGAAGGGATTGTGGCATGGCTATCCCCCTTGAGGGGCGATGTCTCACTTTCTGTCTCTCTGTCTCCCTCTGTCTTTCTGGCAAGCTCACGTGCCCTAAAGCAAAAACCTCTCAAAAAAACAAGCTTATTTCTTCCATGAGTGAGAAATGGAGATAGAGAGAAAGCATGCACCTCCAACAGACTCTTGATGCTGTAATCCACTGCTTCAGCCAGCCCTGGATCATGGGCATACATCTGCCCAATGTACTGAAGGAGGTCTCTGAGCACGAAAGGACAACCTTCCCACGTGGATCAGCCTTGCAAAAGTGTCACTATGCCACCATCCACCCCTTTCTCCCCAGATTATCTTTTATTGCCTTGTTATCTAAAGTGGAGGTTAAATGATAATCCTTTAAACAAATTATTCTATTTGTTTATAGGCCTGTGTTTTGTTACTTTTAAAGTAAAACTTATTTTAATAGTAAAATAGTGCTGCTATCCTTATACACAAGGGTAAGTTTTTCAAGATTCAGATTTGAATAGGTAGTGTAAACCACCTTTGTAAACTAACAGTTTACAAAGCAAGAAGCTTCAAACCCAAGACATTTTAGGCAATAGTGCACAAAATGCTAGGTGACACTACTTATTTGTAAATGGTTAGACAGTGGAGCAGCTCTCTAATATGCTATGCAAAGCCTCAGAGGATAGATGGAGGAGGAACCGAGTCCTAGATTCTGGTGTGGTATCAGGAGAAGCAAGCATGGGGTAAAACGCATGTTTTCAGTGTATAAAGTAGCAGTGGCAGAGTGCTGGGATACAGGACTTGGGAAAGACACATCAGTTGGTGGATGGTGAGCCTAATTCTGAGAAAGCATCCAAAAATTGGCTGGCCAGCATGGCCTACTAGAGTGGCTAGCATGACCCAGAGCTGGTCAACTTTTTAGCTACACCAAAGTATAACAATGTCTCATGTCTACAATGAAAACTAAAGGGGAAACACAATTTTATGAGGATTTTTTTCTAGGATTTTATTTAACTTAATTTATTTAATTTATTTTAATTTGACCAGAGGGGGACAGAGTGAGAGTGAGCAAGAGAGAGAAAGTGAAAAAGCAAACCACCAGGTCTGGGACTTGAACCACAGTTGGCCATGTGGGAGTCCAGAGCCTTCAACCGCCACACCATCTGCCAGCCTTAGGATTCTGCATATTTTTTTCTTGGTACACATCTGTTCCATAAGCTGAGAAAAACTATCATTGTGACATCCTTTTCACTGACAATTGATAGAACATTACTAATACCCTACTTCATCATGTCTACCTAAAAATTAAAAATATTTCTTTCCAAATGGGGTAAAGGGATGTCAGAATCTTGCTTAATTAAGTAGGTATGTTCTGAGTGTCCAAATAAGATTAAAACAAAATAAAATCATACCAAATATTGTAACACTTTGTAGATTCACTCTTTATGCTGATCTACTTTATGTATGATTTTAATCTTTCTACCCCATGGGCCTATTTTAGCAAAACAATATTTCAGTTTGTCAAAGATAAAGTGCATTGTGCATTGATTTCACTGTCTTGTCCATTTCCTTTGCCAACAGGGACAAGACAAAATTTTAAGATAAGAGTGCTTCATAACAAGTCCAGCCCACAGTAGCTCCTGGCCTCATCAGAGTTTAATGAGACATTCAATCTAAGAAATAAATTAAATGACATTTTGGGATCATGCTTAATGAAGCGGGTATCTACAGAAGCTCTAGATTGCAATAGTGTTGTTATAATCTGTGGAGAATAGGGCAGGGGAATGTCATCAATCATTTGGGACAAAATGGCACTCTGTGGAATAGAAACTGTTGAACCTCAGTAGCTCCTGGTCTCAATCATGGCCCAGAACTGGTTTCTTGTTATGTCAGTACCATAAAATAGTTTCCACGTGTCTATGTTAATTCCATAAGTCAGTGTCTCATCATTGTCATAACCACATAAAAACACATAAGGTTCGTGAAACTCCAGACTGTATAACCGAGGAAAATGCAACGTTAGAAAAACAAAATAGAAAATACATTTTGTAAAAGTGAGATTTTCCTACAACAGAAATGAAAGTAAGTATAATACGTTTAAAAGAAATACTAAGATCTATACTAGGTAAGAATATACTTCTGTTAAAATGACTAAAAAAGAGGATAATAATAGCTCTGATAGATCTATCAACTCAACATCTGTGATTGCAAATCATCAAGTATTTCACTTAAAAACTGAAAATAAGTTTAAAGTACATCACTATTTACAAATACAAATATGTCAAGCAGTAGTTAGAATTCACAAGATTTTTGAAAATTATAATTATATAAACTATAATTCAATAAATAGGGAATAGATAAACATTTGGTGCAAATATGTGTTAAATAAAGAATTCATACAGTATGCAGGACCAGCCAATGGCATAATGGGTTCTGGACTCCCATGTAGCAGACTATGGTTCAAGTCCTAGACCTGTGGCTTACAAAAACATACCAGGACCAGCAGTTAGCATAATGGCTATGACGTTTAACTCCCATGTAGTTGACTGCGGTTCACATCTCAGACCCAGTGGTTTAAACTCACGCCAGGTGCGTGTGTGTGCGTGCCCAAGATCCTGAGAGGAGAATAGAGGAGAAGGGATTGTGGTGTGGCCATCCCCCCTGGGGGGGTGATTTCTCGCTTTCTGTCTGTCTGTCTCTCTCTGTCTCTCTGGCGAGCCCACGTGCCCTGTAGCAAAAAACCTCTCAAAAAAAAAAAAAAAAAAAAAAAAAAAAAAAAAAAAAAAAAAAAAGCCAAGCACATTGGCACGAGCCCAAAATCCAGAGAAGAGAATGGAGGAGAAGGGATTGAGGTGTGGCCATTCCCCTTGGGGAGTGATTTCTTGTTTTCTGTTTCTCTGTCTTCCCAGCGAGTACACCTACTCTACAGAAGTTTCTTTAAAAAAAAAAAAAAGAATTCATACAGAATAAAGAACAAAACATTGGATCTCAATCAATAAATGGACAAAGGACATATGGAGTCAATTCACAAAAGAACTGATAAAGTTAATAAAAAATGGGAAAATATTCTCTTTCAGAAAAATAGGATTTTAAATTACATCAAAAGTTACTACTGTACATATATATGGATTCATTTTTTTAAAAATATCTTATTCACATTTTTACATTATCAAATTCATATATGCCTTGGTTTCTATGTACATTGGTTTCTATGACCAGTTGTCTCACTCCCTCTTTGGAAGTTGGAGTATCATAAACAAAATAGATTAAAAACTCTTATTTTTGAGGCTCTGGTGAAACTCATATATTTAATTTATGTGTACAACAATATAGCCTTCCTTGAAAATAAATTTTCCGGGAAGGTTGAGAGCAGAAAAATGTTTGCCTATTTTGGTGCATAAAATGGAAAAAAAAATCAAGTTAAGCCACGAGATATATAGTTAAATATAGAACTTATAGTTACCTGTAATAGTAAAAAGTTAGAGGTCTTTGTAATGTAGAGTAGGAGGCTGATTTGATGAAGTTTAGCACATCAGTTTGAGTCAGGATTATCTAATATTTAATGATTATTATAAAGAAAATGTAGGACCAGAAAGCTATCATGCTTTAAAAATATGACATGTAATAAATGTAAACAGAAATCCATTCAATTCTACAAACATTGTCTATGAACAGAGAAAAAAGTCCTTAAGATGGAGGGAAAAAAGAAATGATCATTGACTAAGATTATTGGGAGAAGAAAATTAAAAACATCTTTTCACTGCCTTAATGTTGCTAAAAAAATAAACATGATAAAAATTAAAATAATGCAAAGGCTTACATAATAGTTCACTTAATTCTGGGCCAACAGAATGAGCATCCTACTCAAAAGATATTTTTTGTAAGAACATTTGTTAGAATATTTTATTATCTTGAAACACCCAGAAATTCTACACATTCTTCCCTAAATATATAATGCTACAGAACACAGATTATTCTGCACATTAAATTTATATAGGATTTTGTCAATCATTTATTCCCTTTTGGAAAAAGTAGCTACACAGAAAAGCAAACTTTATCTAATAGTGGCTAATGTATTAATTAGATCCAAACTCATCTGAAAACAGATTGAAACAAATTAAGCAAATAAAATTCTATTTTTAAGTAAAATTTATTCTTATAATCTGAATTGCAGAAATGGCTGACTCTTTGAGAGTTAATCTCCCTTTAAGCAGGTGAATATATAATCTACAGAGATAAACAGGTTTCTATTCTCTTCCTAAGTTCAATTCAGTTTTTTGAGAACAGGGACCATGTCTTATTTACTATTATGTTCTTATCACCTATTACAATTTTGATCATACAGTAAGCTATAGATGGATAGACGGATGGATGGATGAATGGATACAGAGAATATTTACAGGCAAAAACTCTAGAATCTTCATTTCCAGAATGACTGACTCTGGTAGCAGAGTTTTTGTTGTTCTTGTTTTTAATTTATTTTAAGAATTATTTTATTTAATTTTATTCATCATCTTTTTTTTTTTTTTAATTTGACCACAGAGCAAGAGAGAGAGAGAGAGAGAGAGAGAGAAAGCCGCCAAACCCAGGACTTGAACTGTGGCTGACCATGTGGGAGTCTGGCACTTTAACCACTATGCCATCTGATGGCCCCAAATATTTTAGTTTCTTTTACAAAATAAAATAGGAATTTCAGTATGAAAATCATTACTAAATACTGCTTAGTCCTCTGTATATATGTATCATGACTGACTAGCAACACTTAATAACAACACTTAATAAACATATTATTTTTGTATAGCTACTTAAAATTTATTAAGGAAATACTGAGCAGAAGGTAAAATAAATCTTACTATCTTGATTTGATGCATGAAAAAAAGAAAGTCTGGCTCTGATACTTCCTAGATTTGGAACGTTGGGCATGCAACTTAACTGCTGAGTGCCTCAGTATTTTAACCTGTAAGATGGGTTAATGATGGTTTTTAACTCATAAGGTCGTTGTGAGGATTAAATAAATTAATTCACATAAAATATATATATTTTTTTTTGGAGAGATTTTCACTATAGGGCGCGGGCGCTCGCCAGACAGACAGAAAGAGACATAGAGACAGAAAGCGAGAAATCACCCCACAGGGTGGATGGTCACGCCACAATCCCTTCTCCTCCATTCTCCTCTCAGGATCTTGGGCACGCACGCACACGCGCCCGGCGTGAGTTTTAAGCCACCGGGTCCGGGACACGAACCGCGGTCGACTACGTGGGAGTCCAGCGACATAGCCATTATGCTAACTGCTGGTTCCCTTCATGTAAAATATTTAGAACAGAGCCTGACATATACTATGACCTCAATAAATGCGAGCTGTAATCAACGTCATTGTCATTGTTTGTTATTTTATTGTTGGGACAAACTTCTCACTGAAGACCTTAAAAGACAGCCATAAATACATGCTGAATGAGCAGTTTTTACCCTAATTTGAGTTTATATTATACTTCAAATGTTAAAGTATTTCTTTTCTCCTTCCTTCCTTCCTTCCTTCCTTCCTTCCTTCCTTCTTTCCTTCCTTCCCTTCCTTCCCTTCCTTCCCTTCCTTCAATGACCAGAGGGTATGTGTGCTCGCCAGTAAGAGACAGAGAAGGAGAAGGAGGGAGAGAGGGAGGGAGGAGGAGAGAGAGAGAACATACCCTTCAATGGGGCATGGTCATGCCACAATCCTTTTTTTTTCCATTTTTCCATCCCATCAGGATTCTGGACAGACACACACATAAGTGCCTGAAATGCTTTCCAAAGCCAGGACTCATGTGGTCAGCCATGTGAAATCTGGCTTCCTTAACCATCAAGCAATGGGGCTGGCCCTCTGTGGGCATTATTATATGGTATCTATGCTCTATATAATTTTTTTTTTTACTGTAATGACAAACCATTTTCTTTATAGGTGATTAGATTACACTTACAAATATCCAGTTCAGCTATTAATTTAGCCAAAAACACCAATAAAGATACTGAGAGCATGACCACAGACTGGTAGAAGTAACACCAAAATTCAGTAAGGTAACAATTGATTCAATTCATGGTCCAGGACACTGCCAGAGACCAATACCAGGAGGCACTAAAGAGGTGATAGGAGACACAAGGAAATACTGAGATCAGAATGAGAAAGATACCAAAAGCCAAAATCCACAGCATTTTTTGAGAACATGATCAAGGTACATAGTAACAGTGTCAAAGAATCAGGGTTACAGGCCATTAGAATAATTCTGCCAAATGATATCATTCTTGGCAAGGAAGCTTTTAATGTGTCACAGGAATATAATGCCTAAGTGCCCATGACCCATAGCATCTTTTTTTAAAAGATGATTTGCATTTCACATTTCACATTTTTGGGGACATAGTATGTTTTTTTAAGGCATGCATACAGTGTATGATAATCAAATCAAAGATACTAACATATCATCATCTTCAACAAAGAACATTATATTATGTTGTGCACCTTTGATATTCACTCTACTGATTTTTTTTTCCAGAGGTATATATTATATTGGCACCACTTGACCCTTGGTAGGTATGGCCATCTTATGTTTTTCTGTCAAATATAATATCTTAAAATCACTCATTTAAAAGAAAAAAATTTAATTGCTTTAGCATAATATCAGTAAAGCTTAAAATGGATCAAATGTGGTCCAGTCATGGTGCGTCAGGCAGTAGGGTGCTACTGTGTGACACTGGAGTCATATTGAAGACTCCAGGTTTAGATCCTGGGTCAACTTGAACCTGCTAGGTACACCCACGGGTATGCCCATGATCCTGGTTGGCTGGATGGCTTGGAAGTGATAGACTGGGGTGTGATAAGATCTTGTCAGGTATTTATGTGAATGCACCTCTCTCTCTTTCATGAAATAATAAATAAAAGTAAAAACTTGGGTCAAAGGAAAAATGAATATGTTTAATCACTCAGCATCCCATTAGATGTGACTAAGATATATGGATATTATATGTTGACCATTTGATTGTAATATATGGATATTATATGTTGACTATTCGATTGTATGCATGCACCTATTCATCTCTTCATGTCTGACTCAAGACTTTCCATGAATCTGTTCAGAAAGGATTTTTATGACACAAGTATCCATTTTCCCTATTAAACTCCACAATAAGTATGAAATAGCATTTGAGGACCCTATGGTAAATATATTCATAATCATTCAGATATTTAAATAGGTTGGTCTTTTTAAAATGTGTCATTTCTAGAAATAGCCCGGGAGAGGCACAGCTGAAGAATGCTGATAAAAAGGTGTATACTTTTATTATACTCAGTCTAGCTCTTTTAAAAGTAGGTAACCTTTAAAAAAGTACTTAAGTCAAGAAAGGAAATATAAGAGACCATATATTCATAGCTGGGTAAGTTTCAGATAATTCAAGGATAAGAGGATGTATAGTCCATAGAAATGAGAGTAAAAGCCAAAGCCTTGAGGGGCTATTAATATCCTCATAGTTTCAGGAAGTCTCCCTTCCTCACCCTTCATCCAGCCCTGGTTCAAATCAGAACTGAAAACAGCACTTGGTATATGCATATGTCCCAGTTTTAGTACTGAGAAGACTATTTCACAAGAACTAGAACATCCTGGGAGATAAAGAAGGAAGGAAAATAGATGCTGCTTCAACTAAGGGGCAAGGGACAAGATATAAAGGAATGAATGTCGCCAGAGTAAGCTTTCCATAAATGCTTGATTAGGAGACTGGAATCTGGAAGTGCTACTGCACACACATGGATATACACACACACAATTTCAATACATATACATATGTGTGTGTGTGTGTGTGTGTGTGTATAAGAATCAATATAAATGATACATCATGATAAAACAACAGCTATTTTTCGAAGGCATAGGTGGCCGCCTATCATAAGGAAAGACTATAAATAGGATAAGTGAAAAACTCAGCATTGCCTTCTCTTTGAAATGGACCTTAGCTCATGGCTGGGGCTCTATTCCTCCCACCTGCTACCCACTCTGACCTCATCCTCCCAAGGCCTTGAATTCTCTGCTTGTAACTTCCTTCTACAATCATTTGCCTTAACCTTTAATCACGTTTGGGTACACCTCACATGCCAACCTACTGTATTTGAAATATAAAGAATGTCTCCTGCTTTCCTTTCTTAACAGAGTATAATGCTGTCAAGGTATGAGGGGATTTGTGAGCTGTCAGGAGTAAAAATATCAAATGAATGTGTTGGGAAATCACTGTAACTTTCCGATAACAGAGGGCCACATTGCTTAAACTATGTAGGTGAAGTTCAATAGATTTGATTAAATCCATCAAGTACTTATTCGTCTATACCCAGCACTGTACTAACAGATCAAAATGTAGTAGCTGATATGTATGTGCTTATAATTTTCATGGGATAAAAGATCAGAAGAAACAATATACTTAGGGCATTGTTGATGACTCTATAAACTCACAGTAATATTTTACATAAGGACAAACTTCTATTAATTATAAATGCAAATGCATTAAGTAAAATTTGAAAAGCATTTGTGCTTATATATATGCATAATTTACATATTCATATTAAATGAATTCTAGTTTCATCACCTTCATAAGTTATTTTATGGGAATGATTTTTGTGACCATATATAAGATACACAATTTTAACTCCATATATAAGATGCACAATTTTAACTCGAAGGATATATTAAAATGACAGTCCTTATTCACACACACATACACGTATGTACACTGTGTGTATATGTATATACATATATATTTTAATATCTCTCACTGATGTGACCTGGCATATTTTAGGTAAAACATAGCATCCTTAGGTTTCTATATATCTCTCCAGAATCATCCAATGAGTTTTATTTATTTTTTTTTTTACCATAAGATGAGCTTCTCAACATGCATGACACACGCACCAGAATCATTCATTCCAATTGTCTTTTGAAAGAAACAAATGGTTTTCAGCTGACTCTCGTGAATCTGACAATCTCTCTTTCTGAGTCCTATAAAGCTGTCTAAATGATGCAAACATAACTGGCTTGCTTCAGAATACTGAGTAGCCTTTTCTTTTCTATTTATTTTTACTCAACTGGAAATAAACAGGACTTGGAAAAACAAATTAAAATAACTGGACTTTAAAGAACCACCTGGTCAAACAGCATTAGCAAATATCCTGGCCCTTAAGAGACAATTTGGTTGTAGTAAAGAAAATCGTAATATGACCTAAATGCTTCATGTTTAACCTTGAGAAAAGGCTGAAGAGGAGGAATCAGTAAGTTGAAGCTACTAATTCTGTAAATTGTAAATATAAATATCACCTTCCCATGTCTCTGGCAGACAAAGAAATTGGAACAAATGCCATCTATTGTGAAGTACTGTGGGTATATTATACAGCGTGGCTATCCCTCATTTTCTACTACAGAATTCTCTTTCAATAAAATATGCTAACTAAATTGTTTATGTATGGAATCAATCCTTAGATACCTGAAGTAACACTATAAGAATAACTTCCATTCTATCCTTATGTGAGATTAATAATCACTCAAATATTTCTCCTTATGAACCTAGATTATTGATTATCCCTCATTATTAACTGAAAGATTAGAGGATACAAAAGCATGGAAAATGGTTATAGATATGGGAGATAGTGTGGGAAAAGAGGGGGGTGGGGGAGGGTGTGAGGAAAAGAATCAAGGACAAAAATGGAGAGGCAAGACATTTATGGGACACAGAAATGGATGACTGTTGATAATGCGTATAGTATTTTCAACAGGACTGAGATGAAGTGTATTCATGTTGGATAAATTCACTTTACAAACTAAGTGATATATAGTGATTGAATGTATAAAATAAATAAAAATTTTAAAAAGATATATTCTTAAAAAGAGGCAAATATGCAAATTTAAGTGCTAACATTTGGTAAGTATTAGAATATTTTGAGGAAATACAAAAAAATGCACAATTGGAGAAGAAAAATTAGATGGAAGATAGATTGAAGACTCTTGCTTTGCCACTGCTTAGCTGGTTTACTCACTCACTCTCACATACTACCTTTATTTCCTTTCATGTACCAGAAGAAAAATGGTTACCTAATTCATAAGCGTGTACTGAGGACAAGTCATATTCATCATGTGATATGTTCTTAAGGTTATCTGTACGTATACATGCATATGTATATACACATAGAGCCACAAATCATAAGATAGAGAATATAAAATGTAACTGCTATATGCAATATATAACATAAAAATCAATCTGATTCTGACATAACCCATCAATCTGTTTCATAATCAAATAATGGAAATAATAAAGTTAATTCACTACAATCAATAGAATGGTTCAACAATTTAAGAAAAACTTTTCATTTATATTTTCTAAATGAAAATTAGGTATGCTTCAAATATAGAGAAATTGCCTTTTAAATAATTATGCAGTGATATCTGGCCCACTTTCTATAAAGAAGGTGTTGGTAAAGGTGAACATTTTCCTTCTTTTCTGTAACAATCTTTCAGTACAAGCTCATAATTGAAGAATTTCATGTTATTTCCTTCTCAGTATCTCTACCACTTCTCTGTTTATTAACATTTGATGACAAATCCCTCGTTATTAGTTTTGTGAATTTCACACCACTAGAACCATATTGTCTTTCTACAAATTTCTGTTAGTATCTGATGATATCTTAATGCCTACAATCTTCCATTATATCCTGCTTGGCTTTAGAACAGATAAGAAGGCAGTAACACAGAACTGAATGAAGAAAGGTAATACATAATACTGAAAATTCCCTTTTTTATTGTTCTTTCTCCTTGCACTGCAATATAACAAAACTACACATATGAATGCATGCACCCCCACGCATGCATGTGTGCAGATTTTTCTTTGTATATAATTAATAACTCCAATTCTGATTTCTTGATCTGGTGGTAAGCCTCTCCACGTGTTTCAGGTGACTAACAGTTTCCAAAGATATTGGTGACATATTTGTTCATATTTTGTGTCTCACATTTTAAAATTAAATTTAGTTAGGATTTTAATAATTTACTATAAGCAAATCTCATTAAGATTGCTTTATTTATTTTGAAATTTTGTTTTGACAAACAGTGGGATCATATCAAATAATTAACTTGTGTTTTCTTTACATTTTTTTTATTTGCCTATAAGTTAACTGTCCAGTTACTGGAATAAGATCTTCTGATGCATGAAATAATCACATTTACCACCACCCCATGGATACCTGTATTGTTTTCTATAATACAGTATATTTATTTCATTTCATTAATATGTAAAATATAATATCTCAACACCAGTAGTGTGGTGGTTGGGGCATTGGACACTCTCACATACCCAACCACGGTTCAAGTCCCAGACCTGGTGACTTGCTTTTCACTTTCCCTCTCTCTCTCTGTGTCTCTCTGGTAAGCATTCATGCCTTCTGGCAAAAACCTCTCTAAACAACAAAAGAACTTCCACAGCTTTCAAGATGGAGGCAGTTATCAAATTTTACAAAAAACATAATTTCTTACCTTTAAGATCGTGCAAACAGCACCACAGAAAGAGGACACGAAGAGAGTTAGAAAATGATCAGAGAAATTAATTTTTTATATAATCAGTTATTAGGTTCTTGACAAGAAATTTAAAACATCAATTTTGTGAGGATAAACTCCATTTGTAAGGGCAAACAGAAATCGCAGGTAGCCCTGGAGCTGAGGAACAGCTTTGATTTTTGGTATAATTGTGAGTCCGCAGCTTACTGATCCATCTTGCGCTACTCTGAAATCTTGTATATCTCTTTCTCTGTGTCAAAGATCTCACCTTCCTGGTGTCTGGGCTTCTGCAGTTCCTTTTTCTTGAAGTAAGCATCGGTAAGGTTCTTTGGGATTTTTACTTTGCTAATATCAATTTTCATGGAGGTGGCAATGACAAATTTCTGGTGTGTTCTACGCAGTGGAACTCGATTGAGAACCAGCAGTCCAGTTACAAGTAGCAAGCCATGGCTCAGCTGCTTCAGGAAAACCACTCTCGCCTCTGTGGCATCTGGTGAGGATGATCAGAATGGTCCCAGGAGTGATGCTGGCTCGCAGTTTTCTCACATGCTGACTGAAGGGATTTTTGCCGAGGCTCAACAGCTTTCGAGGCACATCTTCAGTAGGATAATACCTAGGCATTTTGTGCAGTTTAACCACCCGGGTACCACCATTCTTGTCTCCACCACCCAGTTTTGTGACAGTCACAAGAACCTTCTCCTTCTTTTTCTTTTCGATCCTGGATTTAGTGGCTGAGTATTTCCTCTTGTACATGGCCTTCCTGGAATACATGGCAGACCGGGAGTATCTGCCAATGCCCCAGAATAGGACGGAGTTTCGGCTGCAATGGGGCTTCCTTCCCCTTCTTGGGCTTTTTAGCCTTGCTGTCAACCTTTTTAACCTTGCCACTGGCATCAGCCTTCTCAGCTTCAGGTTTCTTCTCCTTAGTATCCTACTTCACAGCTTTTTCACCTGCCATCTTGTATAGTGGAAATGGTTACTTTTAATCATTTCCCGTTTTACCAATGAGAATAGACAATGGCAATTTCTAAATACACCTCAAGGGACAAACGTTATTTATTAACATTTGTTCCCCTAAACTTCCACACATAGCATGTCTAGCCCTACCCAAAAATCAAACAAAAGTCACTTATGTTTTGGGGATTTTAACTCCATTTATTAACTTTTCCTTAATTGATCCAATATGGAATTTATTTTAGGATATGGTGTGAGGTTGGAACCTATTCCCTCCCTCAACCAAAATGGCTTAATGACTTATTACAGAAGAGTCAATTATGTAACTCATCTTTTAGGAAGGTGGATAGAGAGTTTGGAGAGAAATTTGGGTGGATCTAAAATAAAAAATAGGCTTTTCTAAACTGACTGTGGGCTCTCTTTATAGCTAACATAATTAACATGTTCCTATATAGTGTTAGGCTATAAAATGGTTCATTTAATCACATTTAACTGAGTTTATGATTTTATCCTTAATTCAGACTTAAACACTATAACAATACAATTTATTCTCTCCCCTCCCCTCTCATCATGATTTCTGAGGTAGGTTATGTGAGCAGGTGGAACCACTAAAATAAATTCAACAAATCAAAAAAATCTCCAGGATATTAAAATGGAAATGGACTATTTTACTAAAAATGATATCACTATCTGGGAGGGAAGGGAAAATCTATTTTTAGGAATAATATGCAAAGGGAGCTACTAGCATAGAGCTGTGATATGTAACAAATACAAGACTTGGGATAATATGACCTGGGGTTCTAGTCCTGATTCTGCTGTTTACATACTACCTATTTGGCTTTGAGCACATGAGTTCTGATATGTGAGCTTCAGTTATATCATCCATAAAATGGGAATAACAAAAAATATGTCCTCATGATGTTACTAGGGGAAAACAAGTCTGACAATGTATGTAAGAGATGTACTGAAAACCCAATTAAATAAATAAATAAATAAGCATGTATTTTATTACGTAATCATACAAGTATAAAAATATTATGACCATATTTATTTATTTACAGGTCAGGAATTAGAACCCATCATACATGGAACTAAAATTTTCCACTTGGGTTCACATCCTAATTCCAGGAGAAAAAGCAGACTAGTTAGTTGGATACGTCAGATAATAATTTGTAAGGATGCTAAAATCCTGCTTGATAAACAGCAAAATAAAATAAATGAATTTAACATGTAATTAAATGCATTATACCAGTACCTATTCCATTCAACTCATCAGCATAAACTTGACTAGAAAATGAAATAGCTTTTCCAGCACCAGGAGGCAGCCAAATAGAATGCAATCCATGCATTCATTAAATGTTATGCTGTTAGTAAATTATATCAATGGGGAGACGACAATAAAAGGCCTTAAATTTTTGACAAGACAAATGTACTTTTAATTTGTTTAAATAAAATAAGAGACAAATTGATAACTAAAAAGTGCTTAACAAACTAATTTAAATGCAAAATGAAGGTAACCAAATGCCATACTGGCATATCAAAATAGAAAAAGTATGAATCTGATAACAACAATAAGAACAACAAAACTGGCAAAGTTAAGGCGAATTTAAAAATAAAAATGTGGGGCCAGCTGGTGTGGTGCTTAAGACAGTTGGTGGACCCCACATGGCCAAATGCACGTTAGAGTCTCAGACCTGGTGACATGAAAAACTCACCAGGTACATGTGTGCACGTGCCCAAAATCCCAAAAGGAGAAATGGAGGAGAAGGGATTGGGGCGTGATCATCTTCTGTAGAGAGTGTTTTCTCACTTTCTCTCCCTCCAGTGGCAATTTTTTAAAAAATTGAATTTAATTAATTTATTAATTTTTTTTTGGAGAGGTTTTTGCTATAGGGCATGTGCATTCACAAGAAAGACAGAGAGAGACAGAGAGACAGAAAGCAAGAAATCACCCCTCAGAGGGGTGTGGATCCGCCGCAATCCCTTCTCCTCCATTCTCCTCTTGGGATCTTGGGCACGCATGCACTTGCACCCAGCATGAGATTAAGCCACCGGGTCTGGGATTCGAACCGTGGTCGAATACATGGGAATCCAGCGAAATAGCTATTATACCATCTGCTAGTCCCTGACAATTTTATTTTTTGGAAACGAATAGAAATGTGTTATTTATGAAAAAGAGAAAGTAATCTGTTACTTTATTCAGAGCTCTGAACTAGGACTGCGGATGCTTGGGTTCGAGTATAAATTTCATTATTTCCTGGTAATGATTCTGAGTAGCACTCTTCTCTAGGCCTTATTTTTCTCTATGTGAAAGAAGGAAATTGAATTAGATCTGTTGTCAGGTGTCAGGATTTCAGAAACTATGCAAAAAAAAGGGGGGGGGGGCTCGCTTTCTATACTGCCAAGTTAGGCTATTTTTTATGAGGAAAACTAGCACTAATATCACCACCATCTTATAAAAGTAGATTTTTTAAAAACTTAGGTATTTGGGGCCAGCTGAGGCATAGTGGTTAAGGTGCTGGACTCTCACATGGCTGATCATGGTTCATGTCCCAGACCAAGTAACTTGGTTTTTTATTCTCCCTCTCTCTGTCTCTCTCTGTCTCTGTCTCTCTCTGGTCAAACTGAATAATAATAATAATTAATAAAATAATTGATTCTTTATAAAAACTTACATATTTGTCCTATGAGTATGAAAGAGAGAGGGACAGAGATAGAGCATCCCTGATGAGGTCTTGACACCCTGATGCACCCTCAGCCTCAATCAGATTGAATCATAGGCAAACATGTGCCTGGCATACTCCAAAAGGTCTCCAGCCCCTAAGAGGCAACTTTCCTATGTGGGATTACCTCATAGAGCTTCTACCATGACACCACTGTCCAGCTCCCATATGAGATTTTTATCATGAAAAAGGAGGTAAAGGAAGTAATCTCAGAGTAAAGGAGTCCTTTACTGAGATGTTTGGCTTAACTTTGTGTGTGTGTGTGTGTGTGTGTGTCAAATTATGATTTAACTATAGACTGTTAAAAACTTCACAGATGGATATTGGCCTATTGATCAATTTTGTTTTATTTTAACTTCATGGATTTCTCCTATGAGAGAGAGACCGAGAAAGTGAGACAGGCAACCCAACATGGTCTCTATGACACCTCCAGTCTCAGTTTGCCCAAATCACTGTCAGGTGCCCATGTACTAGGTCTACTCAGGGAGGTCCTAGGATGCAAACGTAGGACCTTTCTCCACACATAGGTCTGGTTGCATTGTCACTGCACCACTACCTAACCATTGGATCAGTATTTTGGAAACAATGGAACCTAGGGGTACCTCTAGCTTTTATATTCTATGTCTCATCTCTCTTTTTTAGACCCTTTCCTCCCCCCCCCCAAATTTTGCCAGACGGTGCATGTGCTTGCAGAAGAGATAGAGAAACAGAGGGAGAGGGAAAGCAGAACAAATATCCCCCAGGTGTCATGGTCACACTTCAATCCATTCTACTCTATTTCTCCCTTTTGGGGGGATTTTGGGCATACATGCACACATGCCTAGTGTGTCTTCCAAGCCACTGGGGTCCATAACTTGAACTATGTGGTTAACCATGTGGGATCCAGCTGCCTTAACCACCAGGCCATAAGCTGGCCCATGTAGGATTGTTTTAATATTATTAGGTTCATTAGACAAACTAAACTTTTCTTAATTCATTGCTTCCTTTTGTGATAATTAGAGTAAACTTTGGTTACTATTCACTTTTTAATGATAGTTCTGATATGGAGGACAACAAAGGTCATGCTACTATCTGGTCACTTTCCTTTCCCTTAATCTCCCCAAGATTTTAATTATGAATTAAAGATACTATTAAAATAAAAAATCGAGAGATCTAAAGCATAAAAAGTGTCCCATCTGTGTTACACTTGGAATAATATAAACATAGAATGCAGAATGTTTCTTAAGGGCTATTCTCCATAGCAATATAGTTATATTTTGAACAATCTGCAGCCTACATCTACTTCTGTAGTGTCGAGAACAGAGTAGCACCCTAGTCTACTGCCTTAACTCTGTTTCCAGTAAAGATTTAAACCTTTTCCCCACTCAGAGCTAGCACAACATCCTAGACTGACAAATCTCTCTGTCTACACTGGTATTGACCTATGGCCCTGTAACTAAAAATCCTGTATCATTCAAGGTCTGGGCATTCTGAGACCAGTGTACTACACAACCACAAAAAATGGGGTTAAACATGTTACAAATACACATGGAATGTTACAAATACACACGGAATTGGGTTAAAAAACAGAGCACATCATCAGTGGCTAAGCAACTGACTAGAAACCAAGGGATTAAATCCTAAAGCTGTTTCTGCTACATTTTTGTTGTTTAAAACTGATAAAGCCGTTTTGATACTGTCTGTGTCAAACAGACATTTTTCTTTTTTCAATTTTTTTTTATTTTACATTTTTTAATACATTCAATCACATTATTTAGCTTACAAGGTGATCCTTTCAATATAGGAAAGTTTCTCCCCAGTCGAGTTGATAAAAATATAACAACACTACCTCCCTGTCTCAACAATGCTGTCTTTGTATCCCTACTCCATTTTTCTAATAGCACCAGCGATTTTCTTCTGAGCCAAAACACCCAAGCACACAGCACACAACTAAACAAGCCAAGCAAAAGTGCTCAGAGTTCGAGTAGGCAGCCTTTACTGCCCACATGTTGACAATCTCCACCTCTGCTCTCGCCCTAAGAACTCTGCAATCACCATACCTGCCTAGTTAAGCATCTCTCTGGAGCCTTGCCCTACAGAGGCAGATAACTCACACTGCCTGCTAGCATTAAAGGTTACATTTTTGCACAATAAATCCTGCTTGCTTTCTGTTTTCTTTTTAGCTAAGCAAAGTAAAGGGTATTTGGGGGTAGGCTTTTACTTTTTTTTTTTCTTTTTTTTCCTGTTTCTATCTTATTTTTTCCTCCATTTAGTTGAGGCTTTCATTTTGTACTATTGGCCATCGAGGTTGGCAACTTTTGAATAATCTTAATGGTCAGAGATAGTTTTAAATAGCACTTATAATTCACTGTCCAAATTCTTGAGATAAACCTGGGGATATACAGTACTTTTGTACTGTCCATCCATTATTTAGCATGGAGGGAGGGAAGGAGTGAGGGATGGACAGGCAGGCAGATGTCTGGACATGAGGGAGAGGAAGGGGAAGATGAAAAGTGAAAAGGAAACTGAAAAGGGAAGAAAGAAGAAAGGTTTATCCTGACAAAATTTTCACCAATCTCTTTTGTAGCTTGCTTCTCAGAGTCTTCTTTCTGGTTAATATAATCTAAATGTTCACATATTTCTTCTATTCTTCCAAATACTACTACTACAAGACCTCTAGTCAACCCCTGCTATTGATTACTCTGGGTTCACATAAAGCTTTTTGCTAGTAACCTTTCCTTTGACTTCTCTTCAACAGTTGGCATGTCTTCATTCATCTCTCTTTTTTTTTTTTTTTTGGAGAGGTTTTTTTCCCATAGGGCACATGCGCTCGCCAGACAGACAGAGAGAGACAGAGAGATAGAAAGTGAGAAATCACCCCCAGGGGGGATGGTCATGCCGCAATCCCTTCTCCTCCATTCTCCTCTCGGGATCTTGGGCACGCACGCACACGTGCCTGGCGTGAGTTTAAGCCACCGGGTCTGGGACACGAACCGCGGTCGACTACGTGGGAGTCCAGCGACATAGCCATTACGTTAACTGCTGGTTCCCATCTTCATTCATCTCTTAAACTTGCTTATATACTAGAATTATTTGCCTAACTTTTCTCTTTCTACTCTTTCTTCTTTAGTTTCAGCTAAAATAGCTGTCCTGGCACAGTGAAGATAAAGTAATCTTGCCAACTCCTCTGAGTGTTATTTACTTTTCTTCATTTATTAACTTTCCACTGGCACCCTGTCCACACATGCACATGTATACGCATGAAATTAAAAACTGGATTACCAGGGGATGTAAATGATGGTGGCACTCTCAAGGCAAGCAGCACAGAACACAAAAGTTACCAACATTTCACACCACTCAATAGACAGAATGCTTTCCATGTTGCATGATGTGGCATAAATGTGCTTCTATTACCATAATCAAACGGCTTGAAATTATTTTTTTAAAGTATGCACATATGAACATAATTAAAATGTTCTGTAGCATTGTAAATCCAAAGTAATTTAGAGAACAACCTTTGTTGCTTTTACTGTAAAACTAACATCTGTCTGTTATTAAAGTTATGCAGAGCAAAGAACTCAATTAATTTCATTCCTATGGTGGTTAAACTATGTACTCATTATTGAACAGTATGAAGTTTAAATCAATTAAAACAATCTAACAAACTTTCAAAAATTTTTCACCAACTAAGTTTATCTAAGTCCCTTTTCCCTTTCATCCACAGAACTCCTGATTAAGCGGGAAGAAGGCACAATGAAGCTGTGCTCTTACCCTTGTAGCTATTCCCACTGGATTGAGTAATGAATTCAGCTTCCTCCCATGCTGTCAAGAACTATGTTATTACCTAAGTTGAAGGCCTGATAGTAGTTTATACTTTTTCACTCCTCTGTGGAAGTTATGTGGTTCTCAAAAAAATGCTTTCTTCCCTGGCTCCTGAGACATAATATTAGTTTGATTACTGCCCTCCCCCTTAACACTCTCTTTGCAAGTTCTTTTCAACACTCACCCTAATCATAAGCATTATTGTCCAAGATTTTCTCTGCAACCATTCTCTTCTGCTCCAGAGACTCTTCTCTGAATTCACCTATCATCTTGTTGGCAAGATATCCAAATATCTCTCTAGATAGGAAATTCTAACTGCATGCCAGCATGATCCTAAATCTATCCTCATTTCACTCTGCCCTCCTATCCTAGTAGACATCATGCCTAACTTCTTTGTATCCAAAAAGAGAATCAACTTTCAAACATCTTGGCTCAAACCCTTACTTATGTTTGAGACTTTCTAATCCCTTGCCTCTCATATTTTATCTCTATTACCTATTCTACCGTAAACTAGATAAGACATTCATCATGTCCAACATGGAAGATAATAATAGCTACCTAACTGGTCTTTGATCTTTACTCTTTCCTTGGATACATTCTAATCACTTCTACCAGAATAAGTAGTTATTTATGACCATATCCCTTTATTGCAGACTGATCATTCCTACTGTAAGAATTGGATTGGGCTGTCAGAAAAGTCATGATGCATTTTTGCATAGAAAAACATTAAAAAAAAGTCATGACTTTTCCAATAACCCAATACATCATCAGGCTGTACTATAATATTACTATTCTATTGAATCTGTACGGGGAAAAAGCCACAAGCTTATGCATAGAGTGTGATTTCATTTACAGGATGAGGTCACTTCTGGTAACAATCACATTGAAGAAAGGCAAGCCTTTCACTCTAGAAATAGAAACCGAGAGAGTGGGTCTTAGGCAGACACGTAAAAAGGACATAACTTTTCTTGTTTTATATTCAAGGGTCAGAATGTTTATCCTGGATGACACAGAGTATCAGATGACACACAAAACACGGAAATAAATTCAAATAGTGGTGATAGGGAGTTTTAGACAAAGCCATTGACTTTTCATAGGTCTTCTCATAGAATGAGGCAGATCTTTTAGGTTGCATTAGTTAGAGGGAGATTAGAATCTTGTACTTCATAGGCCAGTTTCTCTTGATTTCTTAATGCCATCCCTACTTCTTCCTTCACAAAAGCCCTGATAAAAATTATCAACCTTTCTCAACTGTGTTTAAAAAATTAAGTGCCCTCAACTCTGCCCCATGCTGGGTATACCAAAGGTCTTCATGATCTGACAAAAACATTATATTAAAAAATGAGCAGTAGCATGGATAATTCAAAAGAATGGATGCCAAATTACTGCCAACTTTTCCTTGGAGAAAAACAATTTGAAGGTAAGTGCATAAAATATTTTTATTTCATGATGATTGGGAAAATCCTCTCTTGAGACCACTGTGGGAAACGAAAAGGCACATAGACTGAATAATAGTAACAGTGGGTAATTTTAATTTGGCTTAAACAGTAAATATACAGGATACTAATTACTAGACTGGACGTCAATCCACTAGGTTATTTCTGGTCACAAGCATTTCTTTTGTTCCTGCCTTTTTTTTTCCTAGAGAATTTTTTTTTGATAGGTTTTTGCTATAGGGCACATACACTCACCAAGAAGACAGAAAGAGACAGAGAGGCAGAATGTGAGAAATCACCGCCCAGGGGAGATCACCACACTGCAATCCCTTCTCCTCCATTCTCCTCTCGAGATCTTGGGCATGCATGCATATGCACCTAGTTGAGTCTAAGCCACTGGGCCGAGGACTCAAACCATGATTGATTACATGGGAGTCCAGCAACATAGCCATTTCGTCAACTGCTGGTCCCTAGAGACTTTTGCTATAGGGTACGTGTGCTCACCAGAGATACAGAGAGAGAATGAGAGACAGAGAACAAAAAATCACCCCCCTGGGGGTGGTATGGTCGTGCCACAATCCCTTCTCCTTCATTTTCACACACGCACCTGGCGTGAGCTTTAAGCCACTGGGTCTGGGACTCAAACTGCAGTCGGCTATGTGTGAGACCAGCAACATAAACATTAAGCCATTTTCTGGTCCACGTTCCTGCCTTTTTCAACATTTCAGTAACTTAGAAGAAGCTGTTTGAAGGCATACCTGCTAAGTTCTCAACTAACACAATACCCAAAGGGATTGCTAATATGCTAGATGACAGAAGCAGGATTCAACATTTTTCTAATGAACTGAAACCGTAAAAAATAAAATTTAACAAAGATAAACACACATCTAAGAGTTAGTTTTTAAAAGATCAGTTGTACAGGTCCAGGATTTGAGGTCTTAACTTGAATGTAGTTCGTGTTAAAAGAGGGGAGCAGATGGTGGCACAGTGGTAAAACGCAATACTCTGACTTATCTACATGGGAAGGTCCCAGGTTTTTGTCCAGAGACCTCCTTGAACAGGCTGGGCACTAGTGTGCCCTATGATCCAGGACTGACTGAATTTAGGGCTAGATCACAGCATCAAGGCTCTCTTGGCTGTAGTATCTCTCTCTCTCTCTCTCTCTTGTTCATGGAAGAAGCACATAACTTAAAAAGGAACGAGGCTTTTAGTTGATCACAGGATCAACATGTGCCCACAGAAAGATATGATAACTATAAAAGATAAAAATTTGGGGACCAGCAGTTAGTGTAATGACTATGTTGCTGGACTCCCATGTAGTAGACAGCTGTTTTGAGTCCCAGATCCAGCAGCCTAAACTCACGCCAGGCGTGTGTGCATGCATGTGTGCCGAAGATCCTGAGAGGAGGATGGAAGAGAAGGGATTGTGGCATGGCCATTACCCATGGGGGATGAATTCTTGCTTTTTGTCTCTCTGGAGAGCACACACACCCTACCTATAGCAAAAACCTCTCCCCTCCCCCTCCCCCCAAAAAGATAAAAATTTTGTGGCCAGCAGGTGGCATGGTGGTTAAGGTGCTGGACTCCCACCTGGCTGACTGTGATA
The DNA here is from genome assembly GCF_000334495.1 of Tupaia belangeri chinensis. NCBI lineage: Eukaryota > Metazoa > Chordata > Mammalia > Scandentia > Tupaiidae > Tupaia > Tupaia belangeri. The sequence goes on from NW_006204341.1 coordinate 1,969,108, forward strand.
TGAGTCCCGGATCCGGTGGTTTGAAAATCACACCACGTGCATGTGTGTGCGTGCCCAAAATCCCCAGAGAAGAATGGAGGAAAAGGGATTGTGGTGTGGTCATCTCCCTGCGGGGTTATTTCTCACTTTCCCTTTCATTGTACCTCTCTGGCAAGTGCACACACCCTATGACAAAACTCCTACTTCTCCCCCACCCGCTGCCACACACACAAACAAAAAGCAAACAACCTTTGTCTGTTATAGATAATCTAGGATGGAAATCTATACTCTAAAGATTTGACCTTTAGACCTCTAATGTACAAGGCATTGCTTAATTGGATTCCCTAAAGGTAAACCTTAGTGGGAGGTTAAATAATACATGACATGTGAGGAAAGGCACTGACAAATTATAATAAACAAGAAGGGAAGCAATTAACATTCTGGAGACATCAATACTAAAGGTTTGGTTGAAAAAAACTACACAAACATGCCACAAAAATGTACCTGTGAAAAGGGAACAAAACAGAAAAGATCTTCAAATATTGGTATAACTCTTATGAGGAAGAGGTATGTCTTGGAATTTGTATTGTCCCACAGGGTAGAACTGAGTGGAAGCTTACCAGAAGACAGATCTCAACTCAGTATGAAGATTCTAGGTTTTTTTTTCAGAATTATTAATTTTATTTATTTATAATTATTCTTCATTTAAACAGAGGGAAAGTGAGAAAGCAAAGCTACCAGGACCAGGACTTGAACTGCAGTCGGCCATGTAGAAGTCCAGTGCTTTAACCACTATGCTTCCTGCTTGCTCCAGAGATTCTATTTTTAATGAATAGGAGCCCACACAAAGTAAGGGATTCCATGTCATTGGACATTTATCTCTTAGGATTATTATAGAAAGAACTGTTGCATTAGAAAAAGAGATCAAATTAAATGATCTTCTAAGGTCTGTTTCAATAAACATGATTTCATGATTCTATAAAACAAGTATTACCCCAAATCATGTGAGATTCACAACTTCAAAGTTTTCTACCACTTTCCTATCTGTGACTCATGCAGAGTATTAGTTTCAATGCTGTACAAACAAAATTCCCCACAGCAGTAACATTATTAAGATAGTGTTTTGAGTTCATTTGCCAATCATAATGATTGGTCTCACTGAGCCATACATGCTTTTACCCCAATCTCCCTAGGTACCAGAGGGATATCTGTAAATGACTAGCTGGATTTAGGATTTCAATTTATGGCTGAGGAGTAGGTTTTTGTTTGCTTGTTTGTTTTTCACATGAAGCTAAGGGATAAAAACTGCCTCAAAAAACCATGAGCTAAATAATAAACTTTATGCTTTACAACCTTCCTCCTACTGTATGCATATGTGTGTATACATAATATAGGTATATGTATGTGTGTGTATGTATATACAAATGACACATTACAGTAACACAATAAAAGTGAAGGAAAAGGAGAAGGAACAAATAACCCCACAAGAGATAAGATATCATTTGCAACAAAGACATGTTACTAGCAGGTTTCCAAACTGAGAAATTAGAGGGAGGCCTTTCTCAATGATGAGAAAAGGATGAGGGAAAAAGAAGGAGAAAGAGGAAAATAAAAGCTCACAGCCCTGGCGGCAGACACTTCAGGACAGAAACTATAATCAGTGGTCCATGGAAGTAGGATTTACTCCAACATAACATTTTTTCATCATAATCATCTCATTATTTGGCCACAATTAGAAATATTGGTCGTAAAAAATCTCTAAAAATGGAAAATTTCACCTGGTGTGGGGTTATAGCACTACAAATCAACAGAAGCCAGTCAGAAGTTAATTGCACATTGGCAAATTACATTTTGCTGCTCATTAGTATTTGAAGATTAGTGCATTCAGTTCCATATCAGAGAGCCTACAAAATACAAATAATGTCCATTTTCTTTCACATTTTTTTGTTGTTCATGCAGCACATATTTATCTTAATGAGTACATGGCTTTTTAAATGATAGTTGTAAAACAAAATAGCACTATTTGCATTTCAGCGTAATCGGTACTATCCAGCTTGAATTTTGTCCAGCATGAAAATGGTGCTAAAGAGAATCTGTCTCATGCTGATCAGCTCAAAATCTGAAATTATAGTTTTGAAAATCTGTTACAAAATGATAAAATGCTTCTTATATGTGATATTAAAATTTAGAATAAACCCTTTTTCATATTATGAAGGCAAAAATAACCGATGCTCCACTTTTGAAAAGACTGCGATCTATACAAATCTGATTTCACCTCATTTTCTCCTAGGACTTACTTAACCCCTTACAATCTGATCTATGTCCTTTTCATTCTACTGAAATTGTTCTTGCAGCCTCAGCAATATGACCTAGCTCCCCCCCCCAAAAAAAAAAATCCAATGACCTATTTTAAAATGTTCAATCTACTTATTTATTTATTTAAAGTTTTCATTTATTTCTTTGGAGGTAGGGGTAAGAGAAGAAGGCACCCCTACCAGGGTCTTCATGCTGCTGTCCACCCTTAGTCTCAGCCAGTACAGATTACAGGTAGTGTACTCAGGAAGGTCCTGGACATGAACCTAGGACCTTTCTGATATGGATCCAGCTGTATTAATGCTATGCCTCTGCCTGGCCCCACAACCCACCTGTTTACTCTTTAAAATTTCAGATTGCAGATTAGTCTTTTCTTCCTGAAATTCTCTCTTCCATTGGTTTTCTAAACACTACTGTAGCATGATTCCCCACTCAACTATTCTGAATTTTCCTTTTCTAGCAACTCTTATTTCTCTATTCGAATAACTGAAGTTCTTTCCGTTCCTTTCCTTTCCTAATACTCTCTGCCCTGGTGATCTTTTTTAATCTCTCCATTTAAATTATTACCTTCATGGGGAGAGCTGCAAAAATAGGTAATTATTGACATCCATCACTCTTCTAATTCAAACACCATCTGTTCATCTCCCTATTAGGAAACTCTAACTTTATTCTCATTCTAAACTTCAAACCAGAGAAGTTCAAAAATAATTTCTCCCCAAACCAGGATCATTCCTCCAAACTTCCTGCTCTCTCCCTTTAAAAAGAAAAAAAAATACATATCCCTATTCAGCAAGTTATTCAGGCTCAGAATTATCTTTGATCTTTTTTCTGTTCACATAAAAATACATATCGAGTACTCCTGAGTCATTCTTCCTAATGTCATTTACATCTATTCTGGTTTAGGTTCTTCTTTTTGGACTACTAAAATAAACTAGTAATTAGTTCCTCCTTCAGTTTTTCCTCTATCCATTTTATTCATATCTGTCAGATCAATTTTCTCAAAACCACATCTGATAGTATTTGTCTCCAACTAAAATTTTTCAGTGCCCCCTTCTCTGCCTTATAAATAAAATCTAAACTCCTTAAAATGGAATACAAGGCCACAGTGATACAGTCTCAACTTTAATTCTCAGCAGAATTTCTCAATACTATACACATATTCCATGCTTCAACCAAGATGGACTAGTTACCGCTTTCTAGAATTACTTTCAACTTTCTTCACTTTGTATCTTGGTTTAAGTTATTCTATCTAGTATTCCAACTTCTTCTTTTTTACCCTTCCCATAATCCCTAGCCACCACAGATCACACCAAGATTTCAACCTTTTGGAATCCCACCAAGCGATTCCATCACCTCAAAGTCCTTTATTAAAAAGCAGACAGTTGGAGCTGGCCATGCAGTGCAGTGGTTAAGTGTAGTACATAAAAAGCCAGATCCCACGTGGTCAACCATGGTTTAAATTTCAGCTTTGGTGGCTTATAAAACATTAAGGATACAGGGAACCAGCAGTTAGCGTAATGGCTATGTCACTGGACTCCCACGTAGTCGACCGTGGTTCGCGTCCCGGACCCGGTGGCTTAAAACTCATGCCGGGCGCGTGTGCGTGCGTGCCCAAGATCCTGAGAGGAGAATGGAGGAGAAGGGATTGCGGCGTGACCATCCCCCCTGGGGGGTGATTTCTCGCTTTCTGTTTCTATGTCTCTCTCTGTCTGTCTGGCGAGCGCACGCGCCCTATAGCGAAAAAACTTCTCAAAAAAAAAAAAAAAAAATAAGGGGTAC
>NW_006204341.1:1973308-1975517 GCF_000334495.1 Tupaia belangeri chinensis
AATCATTGAGGAAAAAAAAAAAAAACAGCACAGAGTTAGAGTGCAGGATTACCACAAACTCCTAGCTAATCCTTCAACAAATGCACATTTAGTGCATATACGATCACAACCACATAACCCACATAACACCTCTAACACCACTTTACTAGGTGTATAGTAGAGACTAGTTAATCTAAAACATAGGGTAGTTGTCTTAGTGAATCTGTATTGTCCTAAGAGAATGTCTCAGATTGGTTAAATTTTAAAACAACAGAAACATATTAGTCATAGTTGGGGAGGAGGCTGGGAAATCTAAGACCACGGCACTGGCAAGTAAGTTGTGTATCTAGTGAAGACTACTCTCTGCTTCCCAAGATGGTGCCTTGTTGCTACATCCTCTAGAGAGGATGAACACTGTCCTCATATAGCAGAAGGGACATAAGGGCAAAAGGAGCTGGATGCTATGTGAAACCACTTTTTTAAGGGCTTTAATCATTCATTAGCTAGTCATCTCCTAAAGACCCCACCTCTTTATACAATGACATTGGCAATTATGATTCAATGTATAGATTTGAGGGGACATTTAGATAATAGCAGTGGTAAAATAAAGGTGAAGAGAAACATAACCCTGACATAGATATAAGGTTGCTTAATGATTGTTCTGAAAAGCTAAGAGTACACTAGCATAAAAGATAATAACTGCCAATGCCAAAACAATGATCTTTCTTTTCTATATCCTTCTTTTTTCCAGTTGTCAGTGGATATATGTGCTCATCAGAGACAGAGAGAAAGAAGGCATCCCAGGATGGGCATGGTCATACTGCAATCCTTACTCCTCCACTTCTCCATTCTTTTGGGATTTGGGGCATGCGTGCACACACATCCAGTATGTTTTTCAAGCTTCTAGGGCCAGGATTGAACTGCAGTTAGCCATGTGAAATCTGGCTTTCTTAATCACTAGACTATCTGCTCAACGCTCTTTTCCATATCTTAAAACAGTAATACCATCTTATATTTTCTGTCCACAATCTTTGAAAAAAGTCATAAACATATCTATACTTTCAAATTAAATTAGGTTGATAACTGCATTACAGATAAATATCACTTTATTGATAGAAAACTGGAATGCAGGGTGTTTAAGTCATTGGTTAAGATAGAAAAAGCATCAAGGTGGCTAATTTTCAATCTAGTGCTCTATTCAATAGACAAGGAAGAGACGTCAATTAGCAGGTTGATTTTTTTTTAAGTATGCTATAACAAAAGAAGGACACAGGAAAAATAAACTTGAAGTAAAATTCCAGAAGCAAAATATAGAATCTATATGATATTTGAAAATATAGAAATGAAGGAACAAGGAGGACCTTATGGAAGCGAGAGATGACAGAAAGAAGATAGGAAGAGGAAATGGGGCATAGCTGAAGACTCGTATCCGTGTTTCGTTTGGAGTTTAAATCCAGAAGTCAAATATGTTAGTAAGGTTGGTGAGAAATCTGAAGTCAGCGAAGTATTAAAAAAAATCCAAATGTGCATAGTCATGTACCCTAGAAAGTGGCATCGCCCAATGGATAGAACACAGGAATGTGAACTGAACTATGTTCTAATCCTACCTATTCCACTTTCTTGCTATATATTGACAAATTATTGAAACATTAGGAGCTCAGTTTCCTCACTGGCAAAATGAAATTGCACAAGACAGCATCTTAAGCCAATTCCAGCACTAAAATAATATGATAAAGGATTCTAACCAACAGGATCACATCCCGCTGGATGAAGGAGGACAGGAAATTGCTCAAAGCCTATAGAGACAGCTACATTTGACAGTGCTCTCAGATATCCAGGAATACATGGGATCTAGAACCTAAACTCACTTTTATTCAACCGAATTTAACAGTATAATAATAGGAAACCTCTAAATAGTACAATATACACTTTAAAAAAAGCAGAACATAAAAGAAAAACTGAAGACAAAGAAGGGGAAAGAATGAGGAAAAGTAAAAAGCCAATAAACTAGTCATGATCCAGTGTTATCCATAACTCAGTCATTCTTAAGAACACTGTGTTGGGAACCAGCAGTTAGCGTAATGGTTATATCGCTGGACTCCCATGTAGACGACTGTGGTTCGTGTCCTGGTGGCTTAAAACTCATACCGGGTGCGTGTGCGTGCGTGCCCAAGATCCCGAGAGGAGAATGGAGGAGAAGGGATTGCGGCATGGCCATCCCCCCCGGGGG
>NW_006204341.1:1975730-1982313 GCF_000334495.1 Tupaia belangeri chinensis
CTTTCTTTCTTTCTTTCTTTCTTTCTTTCTTTCTTTCTTTCTTTCTTTCTTTCTTTCTTTCTTTCTTTCTTTCTTTCTTTTTATAGAGGTTTTTGTCTTAGGGTACGTGTGCTCACCAGAGAGACAGTGAGAAGGAAAGTGAAAAATCACCCTCCAGGGGGATGGCCACACTACAATCCCTTCTTGTCCATTCTCCTCCCAGGATCTTGGGAACACATGCACATGTGCCTGGCATGAGTTTCAAGCCACCAGGGCCAGAACTCGAACCATAGTCCGCCACATGGGAGTCTAGGGAGTCCAGCGATGTAACCACTATGCTATGTGCTGGTCCCAAGAGCTTCTTTCTTGATACTGAATGGAATAAACTAGAGAGAGGATCTCTCACTTTTACGGTTGCTTGAACCCAGGGGTTCCCAATTTGATCTTGCAGCTCCCTAAGTATTACAATACAGGTAATTCGTGGAACAACATAATAACATACAGAAAGTTGTAAGCACTCCATTTGGTGATATCTTCTGAACATACCTGTGAAGGATAACTCCACCTATTGCTCTATAACTTAGATAAATGATTCACAAATAAACACCAAAGAAGATAAGTTGTCAGTTAATTTACATACTCATCTTATACCTGGAAAGTAACTGACTTTTTCACTTAGCTTTCATCTGTAAAAATATTTTTAGTTCAGCTGGCACTAATCTTTGCAGTCTTGTCAAATGCTTAAAATGAATCTACAAGAGCAAGTAGCATCTGGCTAAACTAATCACAGGCAGTTGTCAGCTATTTTACTGCAAATCGTCAGTAGAAATGACCAAAGGGGGGAGTGGTTTAAAAAGCCAGCTTTTCCAACACAATCAGTACTTTACCACAAATATAGTAATTAATCTCCATGCAGGCTGACATCAGCATTACAAACAATATCATTTGCCATTCAAGCCCCAGTATACTGCCATTCTGGCAGCCAGCAGAATCAAGAAGGCAGTAGAGGTATTTTACTAACAGAGAATGGAAGAAAGCAGTCCTTTGAACGATTTTTAGTTGTTTATAAATTCTTTAAAAGCAGAGTTCAAAAGATTTTTTACATTTTTCTCCTTTTTTTTTTTTTTTCTTTTTCCCACCTGTTCAAATAGCTCAATGTTTTCCTATACTGTCAGTCAGTATAGCGCTATGGCACCACCTATTGTGACATTACTTAAATGCTGACATCAAACAATAGTTTGTTAGATATCGGAAGAACAGAACAGGGAATTTAGCATTTGAGGAAATGTAAATGATTATTTTCTTCAAGAGTGCCTTCTGAGACTATAATATCTGCCATTGAAGATATCTGTAAAAGAAGTCTCAAACCTATTCAAACATTTTTTTAATCCACTGGAAATTGGTGCATAAAGCAGTTCATGCATAAGACTGTCTTAGATAGCAGTAGGGCTATGGGCACTAACAACATGCTTTCATCCAGCTGCCCCGAAACTGGGATAATGGTTACTATAATCCCTTGGCTAGATATCTTCAAAGTATTCAAAAGAAATTCCTTCCTCCTCCCCTCCACTCAGCCTTCCCCCTTCCACCCTTCTTTCCTTCCTTCTAGAAACACATGCTAGTGTAACAGGCATTAAGTGATACAGTACTTGCTAAGTCACTATTCCCTAAGGGAAGAACAGTCCTAAGATGATGGCTGCAAATGTCAGGTCAACTGGTTCAGGTACATCACCTTAATAAATATTTTAAAGAGGTTGTTCTAATTTGGAACATAGAAAGCGGGATCAGTCAAAAATAATTAAAGCAGCACAATAGAATGAAGTATATGCAGTTTTACTAATAGTTCTTTTAAATACATTTAGAAATCTAATGCCAAGAATTAGGTTTCTGAAGAACCCTACAGAAGGATAATTCATAATTTAAAATTTTAATGTTTCATGGGAAAACAGCTTTTTTTTTTTTTGGAGAGGTTTTTGCTATAGGGCGTGTACTCTCGCCAGACAGACAGAGAGAGACAGAGAGACAGAAAGCAAGAAATCATCCCCCGGGGGGATGGTCATGCTGCAATCCCTTCTCCTCCATTCTCCTCTCGGGATCTTGGACACGCACGCACACGCACCCGGTGTGAGTTTTAAGCCACTGGGTCCGGGACGTGAACCACGGTTGACTACGTGGGAGTCCAGCGACATAGCCATTACACTAACTGCTGGTTCCCAAGAGAAAACGGCTTTAAAGGTATAATGAAATAAAATTATTTTATGAAAGTTCTTATATTTTCCCCCTATTAATATCTAGGACAACCAAAGATAGATTAATCTAAGCTGGCTCTGTAGTTTGGCTCTAAAGTGCTGTGCAGTGGAAGTGGAATTCCATTTGGCCAACCAGGGTTCGAGTCCCAGACACCCAGCTAAAAAATCATGCCAGGTATACATGTGCATATCCAGAATCCTAACAAGAGGGAGAACTAGAGCAAAAAGGATTGAGGTGTGACCAGACCCTCTCGGCTCTCACTCTCCTGTGTGCACAGGTGTCCTCTGTCATTAAAAATATATAAAATAAAATGAAGTTATATTAATCTAACCCAGCCATGTGTAGGCGCTTTTCCCATAATAAAGTCATGAAACATATGCATCAACATTTTTTACACAGCAGTGTCCTCTTTCCCAACACACATGTAAATTTAATGCTAAAGCCCAACTATTATTTCTTCCAGTTTACCTTATGTGTCCTAGTCTTATTTCTTTGTTTTATTTATTTATTTATTTTAATTTCCAGAGGGTATATGTGCTCACGAAAGAGAGAGAGAGCAGCAAATACCCCCAATGGGGTGTGATCATGACACAATCCCGTCTCCATTTCTCCAACCTGTCAGGATTTACAACATGCACACATATGTGCCTGGCATGATTTTCAAGCTGCTGAAGCTATGATTCAAACTGTGGTCAGCCATGGGACCTAGCTCCTTAACTACTAAACTATGGTGCCAGCCTAATCATTTCAAAACTTCAGATTTTTGCTATGCATTCCATGTGACCTCTCTTTTTCAATAGAGTAAAAGTAATTAAAAGATTTGGAGGCTTTGGTAATCAGTGAGAATTCAGGAAAATTACATAATCTCCCCAAGTTTCAATTTCTTCAATTGCAAAATGAGGAGAATAACCATACCTTACCTTGCAGGCTTTGTATGAGGTACACAGGAGATACTGTGTCTGTCTGTCTGTCTATCTATCTATCTATCTATCTATCTATCTATCTATCTATCTATCTATCTTACTATATATGCCAGGTATTATACTAAATCCTTAATAAATACTACTATCATTCTATTGCTTAACACTGTCATTTTAGCTACTATTTAACTTCTTTTCTCATCTTTTAAAAATACTCCCAAGACTAACACTTAGGGTTTGTGTACACTCAATCCTAAATTCTCACTCTAGCCAAAAAAAGATGTACAAATATATACACACATATGCTAGCAAATTCCATGAGACTCATATATAGGTACTGTTTATTGTACATGTCATATATTCCATTATTGTATAACAGAGCAAATCAGAATTACACACAGCTAACTATGTTCTACCACTGGGATGGTCTCTCGGGAAGCAGAAATAAATTAAAATTGAATGGAAGAGATTTTACTTTTAGTTGTGGTATTCAGGGAAGCCTAGATGGAGGAGGAGACAACTTAACTGAACCTTAAATTATGGCTTAGATTTAGACAAAGTCTTGGACGTTGAAGATTAAGATGGAGAGGATGTCATATAGATAGGAGTAGAAAAGTATATTCTGTGAATTGCAAACAGAAAACAATTCAGTTTACTGGACTTCTTGATGGAAAGTTTTAGGAGAAGGTCTGAAATGAGGAGACTTGCTTTTCAGACCAGTGTTTGCATTATGATTGTTAAATAACAGCATAATTAGTTCTACATATACAAAGGTACTTCAAAAGGTTGTGGGAAAATGGATTAAGGTATGAGTTTATTTTGGTGAAAAAGTTTTTGCTATAACATACATTTTCCATTAATTTTTTGAAGATTTTGTATGCAATAGAAAGGGTCCCATCAGATATATATGTCAGACTCAGACTCTTCATTTGAGCCCTCTTTTTCTTTTAATATATTTTAAAATAATTAATTTTATTTAGTTTATTTATTTATTTTAATTTGACAAGAGAGGGACAGACAAAGAGAGAGAGAGAGAGAGAGAAAGTGAGAAAGCAAGCCGCCGGGTCTGGGATTCAAACCGCGGTCAGCCATATGGGAGTTCAGAGCCTTTAACCACCACACCACCTACTGGCCCGAGCCCTTTTTCATTTTTCTAAATAAATAATTATGTAAAAGCTTTATATTTCCTTTGATTTTTTTAAGCAGTATATTCTTAATAGAAAAAATTCAGAGGCTATATAAAAATTTTTAAAAAAAAATTTCTTTTTTTTTTTCCTCCCCATAGGGCAAATGCTTTCATAGGAGACAGAGAAAGACAGTGAGGGGGAAAGTGAGAAATCCCCCAGGGGGAAAGGGCATGCCAATCCCTTTTCCTCCATTCTTCTCCTGGGATTTTGGGTATGCATGCACATGCACCTGTTGTAATTTTCAAGTCACTAGATCCAGAAGTTGAATTGCAGTCAAACATCTAGGAGCCTTGTGTCTTAACCACCATACCACCTGCTGGTCCCCATTTTTTCTTTTTAACAGTTTAATAAACACTGGTTAAAAATTAGATTCACCTATTTAAAAAAAATATTGATAAAAGAAAAAAAGAAAAGAAAGTTAGGGATATAGATATTTCTAAAAACAGTAATAATATTCAAGTTATCTGGCCTTATGTAAATCTAAACTGAGAGACTACTCGACTGTCAATTCAGTTCCTAAGCAACATCAGTATCAAGTAAAACACTATCTATAGAGACCCTTTAGCTGGAAATCAAAACAGAAGCCTCAAAGGGGAAAAAGAAGGTTTCTCAATTGACTCATCACATTCTTCAAGATAGTAAACTAACTGGAAAATTAGAATTCAAGTAGTTTAAGGTGAAGAATCAGAGAATGGTTAAGTTATATTTGTTTTCCTGAAAATAGAATCTTCTCTAAGTTAATTTAAGTTTCTTTAATTCTAGTAATACACTTAAACTTGTAGTCAGCAAACATAAAAATTAAAGGTTCTCAACTGTAACAGGGACATACATAAGCATACACAGAAGGGGTTATGTTGTTTTTATTCTAGAATCCATCCAGTGTTCATATTTGTACCGAAAAGACACAAAGTACTTCAATTCTGTGACCTGTAATTCAATGAAATGTAAAAAGTTTATGCTTTAAAAAGTGCTACGCTTTAAAAAGTGCTACACATCAAAATAATAATAATTTTAAAAAACTGGTGCAATTCTGTCTAGATCTTTTTTTTTTTTTTTGTGAAGTTTTTGCTATAGGGCATGTGCGCTCACCAGACAGACAGAGAGAAACAGAGAGACAGAAAGCGAGAAATCACCCCCCAGGGGGGATGGTCACGCCGCAATCCCTTCTCCTCCATTCTCCTTTCAGGATCCTGGGCATGCACGCACACGCGCCCGGCGTCAGTTTATGCCACCAGGTCTGGGATGCGAACCGCGGTCGACTACATGGGAGTCCAGCGACATAGCCATTACGCTAACTGCTGGTCCCTGCCTAGATCTTTTCTATTGATGGGACCTCTCATGTCTGAGAACTCTTCCTTCCTAATGATGGTCTTTTGCTGTTAGACATTTCTCCTCTTCCACTGAATTTCTTGCAGTGTTGCTATTACAGCAATTCTTCCTATGTCTTCTCTTTATATGACATGGTTGGCAGACCCACTACCAAAAGACTTCCTCTTTTGAACACATTCCAGTGGGCAAATTGTGTCAATGCAAGACCATATTTATATATTCAAATGTTCACTGCAATGTTTTCTGAAAAATCAATTTGAAAACTGGAGATAACTTGAATTTCCAACAGGGTCTCACCCTGCAATCACCTTTCCCCAGGCGTCCAGCAGCCCCTCAGTTTGGTGCACACATGCACATGCCAAACATGTTTCAGGTCAACAGGGCTAGGGTTTTGAACCCATTGTCAGTGCTGCAGTTCAGTATGCTACCCACTGAGCCACAGAGGTTGGGCGTTACTTTAAGCTTTTGTTTAGAAAACCAATTTTAAAAATTCGCAGAAAAAAAAAATGAACCCAAACACTATACACCAAAGTATTAACAGTGGCTATGGTTGGATGGTTCATTCATAGAAAATACTTATTTTCTTCTAAATACATATTGTGTTTTTTCTAAACCCTCTATAATGGACCCTCTATCATCTTTGTAATAAGTAAAAAGCAATGCATTTGAAAGATGTGAAAATTTAAGTGTCTGGGAGAAAATGTTTGCTTTTTTACCAATTCTCCCTTTCTCCTTCTCTCTTCGCTCTCCCCCCCTCTGACTCTGAGCCCCCGCACAGTATCTACACTGCATTTGTCAAGCTCATGTTGTCAGATCTCATGTTTAATTCTCAGTCTTCATTTTTACCTGCCCTTATTTTATTTTACAAGTATGATCACTCTCTCCACAAAAGATTCTCTTCAGGTGGTTTTCAGCAGG
>NW_006204341.1:1983121-1984298 GCF_000334495.1 Tupaia belangeri chinensis
GTTTTTGCTATAGGGCATGTGCGCTCACCAGACAGACAGAGAGAAACAGAGAGACAGAAAGCGAGAAATCACCCCCCAGGGGGGATGGTCACGCCGCAATCCCTTCTCCTCCATTCTCCTTTCAGGATCCTGGGCATGCACGCACACGCGCCCGGCGTCAGTTTATGCCACCAGGTCTGGGATGCGAACCGCGGTCGACTACATGGGAGTCCAGCGACATAGCCATTACGCTAACTGCTGGTCCCTGCCTAGATCTTTTCTATTGATGGGACCTCTCATGTCTGAGAACTCTTCCTTCCTAATGATGGTCTTTTGCTGTTAGACATTTCTCCTCTTCCACTGAATTTCTTGCAGTGTTGCTATTACAGCAATTCTTCCTATGTCTTCTCTTTATATGACATGGTTGGCAGACCCACTACCAAAAGACTTCCTCTTTTGAACACATTCCAGTGGGCAAATTGTGTCAATGCAAGACCATATTTATATATTCAAATGTTCACTGCAATGTTTTCTGAAAAATCAATTTGAAAACTGGAGATAACTTGAATTTCCAACAGGGTCTCACCCTGCAATCACCTTTCCCCAGGCGTCCAGCAGCCCCTCAGTTTGGTGCACACATGCACATGCCAAACATGTTTCAGGTCAACAGGGCTAGGGTTTTGAACCCATTGTCAGTGCTGCAGTTCAGTATGCTACCCACTGAGCCACAGAGGTTGGGCGTTACTTTAAGCTTTTGTTTAGAAAACCAATTTTAAAAATTCGCAGAAAAAAAAAATGAACCCAAACACTATACACCAAAGTATTAACAGTGGCTATGGTTGGATGGTTCATTCATAGAAAATACTTATTTTCTTCTAAATACATATTGTGTTTTTTCTAAACCCTCTATAATGGACCCTCTATCATCTTTGTAATAAGTAAAAAGCAATGCATTTGAAAGATGTGAAAATTTAAGTGTCTGGGAGAAAATGTTTGCTTTTTTACCAATTCTCCCTTTCTCCTTCTCTCTTCGCTCTCCCCCCCTCTGACTCTGAGCCCCCGCACAGTATCTACACTGCATTTGTCAAGCTCATGTTGTCAGATCTCATGTTTAATTCTCAGTCTTCATTTTTACCTGCCCTTATTTTATTTTACAAGTATGATCACTCTCTCCACAAAAGATTCTCTTCAGGTGGTT
>NW_006204341.1:1984313-2034470 GCF_000334495.1 Tupaia belangeri chinensis
CACTTAAATACCATTTTATTTCCTTGATCGCAACTCAGTACCACTTTGTTGATTCCTCTTCATCTTACAGACTTCTAAACATTACAGGGTCTCGTGGATCAGATTTCAGGCCTTTTTTGGTTCTATCTACAACCAATCCCTTTGTAATAACATCCATTCTCATGACTTCAGAAACTATGTCTATACACCAATGTCTGACAAATTTATATAGCCAGGTTGAACCTTATCCCATAACTCTAGATTCTCATACTGAAAACTGCCTTCTTGGTATCCCTCTATGGAGAACCAATGGGTAAAAGAACATTAGCATGTCCAAAAGAACTCCTTATACCTCTACCAAGGTTTGTTCTACTAAAGTATTCCTTATCTTTCTGTTGTATTTTTTCTTTTTAATTTTTGCCAAATGGTATAAGCATTCACTAGAGAGAGATGGAAAGTGGTCATGCAGCAATGCCTTCTCTTCCATTTCTCCCTCTTTTCAGCATTTTGGACATACACACCTGTGCACCCAGCATGTTTCTCAAGCTGCCAGGTCTGAAACTCAAACCACATAGTTGGCCATTTGGGATTCAGCCATCTTAACCACCATGTCACGGGTGGACCTCGTCCTTATTCCTCCAAATACTAATTTTCTCCTTCTAGTTACTTTACGTAAAAAGAAAAAAAAAATATATGAGAAGATACTAATTTGCAACTCTATTTTTATCACATACTATATAAAATTGATTTGTAAACATTTACCTTCAAAATAAATCAAGAATCTGTGTGGTGTTATTGTTGTTTGTTTTGTTTTGTTTTGGCCACTGCCACCACCTCGTGCGAGCCACCAGAATTTCTGCCTGAATTACTGAAATAGCCTCCTACGTAGTCTCCCAGCTTCTGCCCTTGCTTGCCTATAGACCATTTCAAGACAGCAGATAAAGTGATCTTTTCAAAACTTGTTATTTCTCTGTTCAAAATTTAACAATGCATTCCCAACTCACAGTAAAAGCTCAAGTCTTTACAATGACATAGGAGGCCCTAACTGATCAGGGTCTCTTATCTACTGGACCCCATCTTCTAATATTCTTCCTCCTACTCCCTCCATTCTAGCCACCTAGTCTTCTTGTACCTTACATATTATATATTTATGTGTGTGGTTCTGTAATCATCAAATACTTCATAGCTATTTTTTAGAAGTCTATACTAATCAACACTTTAAGAAAAAAGAAAACAGGGCCAGCAGGTGGCGTGGTAGTTAAGGAGTGGATCCCACATAGCTAACTACATGGTCCAAGTTCCAGACCCAGTGGCTTTAATAATACACCAGTGGCTTTAATAATACACCAGGCACAAGTGCATGAGTGCCCAAAATCCCAAGGGGAGAATGGAGGAGAAAGGATTACGGCAAAGCCATCCCACTGGGGAAGGAGATGTTTTCTCACTTTCCTGCTCTGTTCTCTCTCTCTTTCTCCCTTTCTCTCCTACTCTCTCCCGTGAACATATGCATGCTACAACAAAACAAACAAACAAACAACAGTTAATGAAAAACCATTGTTTGACTAGAAGTTTTTTCTAGTCCTTCAGGACAGAAGTTAGATCAGGTAATATTCAAAGGCAATTGTAGCCCTATGTATTTACGTTTTTATTTTTGTTTTTCTATTTCTGTATTACTTTCTAACCTGTTCTCTTTAATGGATATCCACATTTCTCAGTCTTTCCAAAACATTCGGTTATTTCATCATCTTTTTTGTATCAGAATGCTATCAAAATTGACTTTGACATTATATTATGAATATGTGTATGTGTGTGTGTGTGTATGATATCAGAAAAATAATCAAGGCATTAAAGCAGTAGTATGCATTATATTAATGCCAAAGACTTTTCTTTTCCCATAAAATAGCATTCTGCAATGATATCTTGCCTGTTTTCATATCATATAATTATTTAATATACCATACAAGGTAATAGCCAATTAAAAATTCATATAAAGATGAATTTCCGATATATGTATTCTTTTATAAAGAAATAACAAACCAAATATTTAGAATTCAATGAAAAATAATGTTAGCATTTGGTTATCAAAGAATGCATAGCACAGTATTAAAATCTCTTTTAAGATGTAGGAAGAAACTCAAGCAATATGCAAACAAGTTTAATATTCAAAAAGATGAGAGAGAGAGGGAGAGAGAGAAGAAAAGGTGGAGAAGGGGGAGATGAAGGGGAGGGGAAAAGATGGTTTGTAAGGAACTATAGTTTCAATTTTGTTAGCATTTGGTTCTCAAAGAATGCATAGCACAGTATTAAAATCTCTTTTAAGATGTAGGAAGAAACTCAAGCAATATGCAAACAAGTTTAATATTCAAAAAGATGAGAGAGAGAGGGAGAGAGAGAAGAAAAGGTGGAGAAGGGGGAGATGAAGGGGAGGGGAAAAGATGGTTTGTAAGGAACTATAGTTTCAATTATGCAGATTACCTTGTGCTTGCTGCCTATACTTGCTATAATTGTTTATTCTCAAGTTGCATCAGTATATGAAGAATAGATATAAAATGAAATGTTCACAAACAAATAAACAAGCAAGAAAAATTCAGGGTTTAAGATTTAAAAAATCTTATTGAAGTAATGCTTCCTTTGAAATTATTTTGTATCTCTCATGAAGCATTAACCCTGCCAATAGAAAACACTGTAGCCTGTTTCTCAGCCTTTAGGCCCTGATCTAAATGGCAACTCACCAGGGAAGCCATCTCTCAGCATATTATCCAAAGTGGCTCTCTCCAGGACCAGTAGTTAGCATAATGGCTATGTCACTGGACTCCCATGTAGTCACCCGTGGCTTGAGTCCCAGACCCAGTGGCTTTAACTCACGCCGGGCAAGTGTGCATGCATGTCCAAGATCCCAAGAGGAGAATGAAGGAGAATGGATTATAGCATGGCCATCACCCCTGGGGGGTGATTTCTAGCTTTCTGCTTCTATGTCTCTCTCTGTCTTTCGGGCGAGCACACGCGCTCTATTGGAAAACCTCTCAAAAAAAAAAAAAGTGGCTCTCCCCTTCAACCACCCCATAGTATTATTAGCCCTTATTACACCTAGTCTATTTATGCCCTAGCATGCACTAAGTTCTTTTTCTTAATTTTTTTGGAGAAGTTTTTGCTATAGGGTGCATGAACTCACCAGAAAGACAGAGAGAGACAGAGAGACAGAAAGCGAGAAATCACCCCCCAGGGGTGATGGTCACGGTGCAATCCCTTCTCAAAGAAAAGGTGAAATTCAACCAAATAAACTTCAGGTATCAGAACAATTAGGAAGATATTTTAAAATAAATTTTCAAATGTTTCAAGGAATGAAGAAAGGAAAGGAAGGAATGAAGAAACGAAAGGACACCATAAAGCAAGAAAAAGGAAAAAAAAAAGAAATTTATAGATCACAACAAAAAACATACCAGAAATGGAAAATGTATATATTAAAATCATGAAAACTCAATTACCAAAACATAAAAAAAAATCATTGTTTACCATTTTATGGAAGTATTCTAAGCTCATTCCCTATAGTCACTCATTTAATATTAAAATAAATCTAAGAGGTAGATGTCATTCTTATCTCCATCTTACAAATGATGAGCCTGTGGCACAGAGAGGCTAAGAAACTTGCCCAGCATCACCCAACTAGTAAGTGGAAGAAAAAGAACTAGAATCTATAAAGTCTAGTTTCAAAGTCTTTGCCTTTCACCACTACACTACTGCTTGTTTACAGATGACTTAAAAAGAGAAAATTAGTGAACTGAAAGATAAACCCAAGGAAATTAGTACTATTAAGGTGATATTAATAGATCTTAAGAAGAAATACTAAGACAACTATTAAGAAATGATTTTCAAAAGGATAATAAAAATGATATATATTAATAGATGAGAAACAGAAGGAAAAGTTAAACTTCAGGAGACAGAAGGAAAAGATTGCAAATATATCGTCTAAGAACTGCAGATGAAGAGACTGTGATGCTATGGAACTAAAGAATTACACGAGTCCTCAGGACTGACAAACGTAACATAGAGCTAAAGCCTGGCACCTTCTGAACTAAATAGAGGCAAAATGATAGGCTTCCTTTATTGATTAGTGATAAATTTAATAGAAAGACTGAATAAAATGTACCCCAATCTACTGCTCACCTACTAAAGATATTTTAGTACCAATTGTGGAATCATTTTCTAGAATTGCACTTCATCAACTCTCCTACTCAAGGTTAGACTATGGATATCTAGTCTTAATGCATGAAGCTAAACTCAAATAGCTTTTCAAGTTCCTCACATAGTCAGTCCCCTTATCTCTACCTAACTGAACCCAGCCAAGTGCCAATAAAAATCATTATGTCACTGCCATCTGCAAATAAACTGCTCTTGTTGCCTATGTATTTAAAAACGTTTTGTCTTGGATCAGTAGGAAAAGTGTTGGGTGAGACATTCAATTACCAGATGGCCAACCACAGTTCGAGTCCCAGAAATGGCAGCTTAAAAATCACACTAGCCACGTGTGTATCCAAAAATCCTGAGAGGAGAATGGAGGAGGAGGAATTGTGTTGACATGACTATCACGCCAGAGGGGTAATTTACCACTCTCCCTCTTCCCTCTCCCTGTCTCACTCCAGTGAGTGCATGAGCCATATGACCTAAAATAAAAACAAAACAAAGCAAAAATCTTTGTCTTGTCTATTTTTCTTCTTTGCTATCTAATAGCCCTGTCCACAGAGAAGTTAAAGCGCTACCTCCTCTAACAGTCCTGGCCCGCATGAATTGCTATCTTAACTAAAATATTACAACCATTCTCACACAGAGCAATTATGGATTACAGGACAATATGCCTTGAGGGTTAGTGCTATGGTTCCAGTAACCTACAGCCTTAGAATGTGGTTGCATAATGTTGTGATTTTTAAGAATGTGTAATTCTAAGACTCTGTATATTTCCTGTAGTTCTAGAAATTGGTCATATCCCACCTATGTGACTTTCAGATACATTTCTTAACTTTTTAGAATTTGGTTCCTCTCCTAAAAAATACAGAAACTGCATAGGGGTATGGCAATTTTTTTTTCTTTTTTAAGAGAGGTTTTTGCTATACAGCACATGTGCTTTCCAGAGAGACAGAGACAGAGAGACAGAAAGCAAGAAATCACCCTCCAGGGGGGATGACCATGCCACAATCCCTTCTCCTCCAGTTGCCTCTAGGGATTTTGGGCATGCACGCACAAGAGCCCAATGTTAGTTTTAAGCTGCTGGGTCCAAGACTGAAACCACAGTCAACTACATGGGAGTCCAGCGATGTAACCATTATGCCATCTGCTGGTCCCAAGGAATGTGGCACATTCTAAAAGAGCCAACATCTGTATGTAAAAAACATTCACCATCACAGTCCATTATAATGTCAGATTTCAATAAATGTTACTGTTCTTCCTTCTGAATTTTTTTTTTTAAGGTAGCTATCTCCCATACTAGATTGAATCTCCAGAAGGCAGGGACCAAATTTGACTCTTCTTTATCTCAAGTACAGTATATTGTGTAGAGTAAGCGATTTTTTTGACAGGTTTTTGCTATAGGGTGCATGTGCATGCCAGAAGACAGAGAGAGACAACAGAAAGACAGAAAGCGAGAAATCACTCCCCAGGGGAGATGGCCACTCCGCAATCCCTTCTCCTCCATTCTCCTCTCGGGATCTTGGGCACGCACACACACATGCCCAGCGTGAGGTTAAGCCACAGTCAACCACATGGGAGTCCAGCGACATAGCCATTATGCAACTCCTGGTCCCAGTAAGCAATGTTTTTTATTGTTTAACTGAATTATATTCTGTGCCGATCTTTATTATTCTTGCTGTTAATTATTATTATTATTATTATTTAAATTCATGATAGAGTACATGGACATGAGGGCAAGAGAAAAAAGAGAAAAGAAGGAGTACCCTATATATGATCTGGTCATGCTACTGCCCCCTTCCTCCAGTCCTCCAGCCTATTGGATCTTGAGCACTTGAATTTGCCCCCTATGTATTTCAGGCTGGCCAGGCTAGAGATTCAAACTGTGGCTGCCACGTGGGATCCAGTTTCTCTTGAGCAGTGCATTACTGCCGTGTCACAGAGTCAGCACTATGCTCATGATATTGTGCTGGACTGTACATGCATTTAGCAGGCTGACTTTGGAATGCCAAATGTTATTAACTGATTTTTCAAAGTCCTTTCACACTATAAAAATAAATCCACCAAAACAGTATTTAAAAGGAATATCAACAATTACTAAAATTAAAAAATGCCCTTTTATTTCATAGACCAAACATAATGTTTGCATATTAAACATGATTTACTGATAATAACATTTAGTAATAGTATACAAAACTTGTGAGGGAACTATTTAAACCAAATTTAAGTCAACAAAAATGGCTACTTTAGAATTATACTTTAGAATTATTACTGCATTAATAAAAACATTCATATGTACTTATAGAGTACATGCCTAAATTAGGTACTTTTGTGCTGGAGGCACACAAACTTCCTGTCTATGCTGTGTATTATGCTCCTTTGTTAAGTCTTTTTGTTTTCCACTGAAACACAGAGAATTACTTGGTAGTCTGCATCTCTACATTTTGCTAATGCCAGTGCTATTTTTGTTATAAACTTGTTAAAATTTTGCCCCTTTCCTTCTTGCTCTCTTTATCTGAGGCAGAAATTCCGTTGGTTACTTTAATTGACCTATTTTTACTGGAATAAGCTGGTATAGGTTTATTTATTAGTTCCATGGAGATTAGGTAACCTTTCTAGTAGAAAGATTTCATTTTAAAGATTCACAGTACTGAGAAATTTTTACTTGTAAGCCTGGCTATTTTATTGACCTCTCACTGATTTGCAGTATTCATGTTACAAACTCTAATCATGAGCTACAAAAGAATCAGAAAAAGAAAAGGAGATGAATCCAGGTAAAGGAAGATACTCATGATGGGCTAGAGAGTAAAATATGATATAATTTAAAAGTAAAAAAAAGCAGATTAACTATATATTTGTGAGCAAACGAGGTGGAATGGAAGGGCAAGATAAGGGGAAGAGAGACTAGAGCATATATATACATATATATATATATATATATATATGTGTGTGTGTGTGTGTTTATATGATATATGTATGTATGTGTGTGTGTATACTCCCTGAGTATGCTGGGCATGCGTGTGCCCATGATCCAAGGTGGCTGAATGTAGAGGTAGATTGCAGTGCCAGGAACCTTGTTGAGGTTGCTCTCCCTCTTTCTCTCTCTTGCTCATAGAAGAAACAAACAAACTTCAAAAGAAAAATAGGTTCCTACACAGAAGTCAGAAGTAAGTATGACCACATTTAAGGTCATGATGAAATCAGAGGAAACGTATGACCATAAAATCCACATAACTTGAATAAAAACCTCTTTGCAAGAAAACTTCATTTCTAGGACCAGGCCATAGCGTGGTGTTGAAGGCAGCTGGATCCCATAAAGCAGACTTTGCAGTCTGAGTCCTGAACCCTGTGGCTTCTAAACGTGTAGGTGTGTATACATGCTCAAAATCCCTAGAGGAAAATGGAAAAGGGATTGTGGCCTACTCATCCCCCCTCCCCCCCACCCAGGGTGATTTCTCACTTTTCTTCTCTCTGTTGAGTATATATGAAAAAAAAAAAAAGAGAGAGAAAAAAAAAGCAGCAGCATGATTTTTTTGTACAGAGGGACGGATGCATGTATATTTACTGAGGGCCTACTCGTTGTGAGGCACTTTGCTAGTTACTCAGTTCTACCATGACCTAGTCCTGAGGGATCTTCCAGTCTCATCTAATACCACTCTCTTCTTATACTATTCTCTAGCCCACTTGCTTTTCAGGTCCTAGAACATTTTAAACTCTTCCTACCATGAGGCCACTGTCCTTGTTATTTCCTCTACCAGGAAATTCTAAATGTCACATCCTCAGGGAACAATCTCCTACCAGCTCAACTTAAAATAGGAGCACCTGTCATATCCTTTCAGGGCACTTATCACAATTCCTACTTACATATTTATGTGTCTGCTCCTTTGTCCCCTGTGCTTCTCACTACACTATAAGCTCCATGAGGGTGTGGATTCTATACTGTAACTATCTAGTCCACCATCACCATCCCTAAGTATATGCCTGAAGCATGGTAAACACTCAGTAAATATTAGTTGAATAAATTATTGTCTAATAATCCATTTAATATTTATAACAACACTTTGAGGCAGGTATCTGCATCTTAAGGAAATGTTAAGATTCTAACTGGAAAGCAGAACTGAGATTAAAATCCTGGTCTTTCTGGTCAGAGCACTTTACAGTATATTAAATAATATCTATCCTATTCCTCTAGAGAAACTCCCTCTACTGATGTACACCCCACTCTCCCCCCCAAAAAAACAAAACTTTAAAGGCAGAAATTTTGTTTGTAATAAAGACTTTCCCTTGCTCATGCTTCAGGTTAAAATAAAAGGAATTCAAAGGAAATAATTATCCCACTGGTTATAAATGATTTTTTTACAGAATTATTTTATTTGTATTTACTGCCATTGTTATTATTATTATCATCATTTTATTTTTTTGAAGTTGGCCAGAGAGAGACAGACAGAGAAAGCAAGCTGCCAGGTTTGGGACTCGAACCACAGTCAGCCATATGGGAGTCCAGCTGCCTTAACCACCACACCACCTGCCAGCCTCCCCATTGGTTTTTAAATTTTTAATTTGAAATTCTTTTTTATTTATAGCATAAGCATCAATATATAAACACACTAATAGAATTAAAGCACTTGGCATATTTCCCAAACGACAATTATATATTGTTAATTTGGGGGTTATACAGTAACTAGGGTACCTTAAATGGCTAAAAGCAGACAAAAGACTAAGATCCTGAGAACTCTAGCTGCTGAAAGGTTTCCTCTGATTTTTATTCTAAAGTAAGGAGAAAGTAAGGTTAAATCATTAAGCATATTGTAAAATACATGACAGTAGGTGATAAGTTAAACTTTAGTACACCCATACGGTGGAATATTGGGCAGCAATTGAAATTATGACTTGGAAAAATAAGTAATGACAAGTTTATATACTGTCTTACATAGGGAAAAAAAATAAGACTGTGATTCAGTTTATGATTCCAATTTTGCAATAGATGTATCTGTGTGTCTGAATAATATAAAGACCAGAAAGACATGTACTGTCATGTTACCAGTAGTTATTACTACTTTGAGAGATTATAGGTAATTAATTTTATTCCTTATTCTTTGTACATTTTCTTACATTTTTAGTTATTTACTAAGTAATCTAAAACATTTTAGCTTTTATAAATAGAAAAAAAGAATCATTAAGTTTTGTAAGAGTGAGAGTCATTTAAAAGAAACAGATTTCCATTTAAAAATACAAAATCTTGAACTGTCAGTTTAATATTTCTATTCCCAAGGCATAGGACACATGTGTCCCACTGGACACAATTAACCTCTTGTTTGGTTGTAATGTTACACAAGACAAAGTGTCTTTTAGAAGTCGTTACTCACTTGATAGCAGAAGTGTTCGGCTCACAGTCCAAGACAAGTTCGAACTTTCTTGACTACAAGGACTGATCAGATTGAAAAAAGTTTTCTTTAACTCTGCTAATCAGTTATACTGACAGAGCTAACATTTGCCAGTTTCCATAATTAAAGAAACATAATGCATTAACTCCATTAAAATATTCCATAACCTAGCAAGTAGTATATGCTAATTTGAATGTTTACTAAATATTTAATCACACTCATACCCATCACTACCACCACAGGTTTAAAATGCATATGAAAACCTTTAGCCCAGGGTGACTTCTAAAGCTGAGTTATGAACCCCAACTGAAATAGTGGGTTTGTAATGGAAATGCTGACAGCCTTAACTATAGCAGCATGAACAACATTGACTATAATAAAATCCTTGTTCAGATATAACTCACAAAAAAAGTAAAAGCCAAGGGCTGTGAACAGAACAGGACATTTAAGCCATTTTTCAATACATTCGAAATCCATATAATGTGGTATTCCCTTCAAAGCAATACCTGATGGTTTTTCAGACTTCTGTGTTTTATTTTTTAAAATCAGTATATGTTAATATCTCATATGACTCTTTGTGAATTTTGTTTTCCTTTATCTTCGGCTAGCAAAAGTGTTAATAAAACTTACATAAAAGAAATGTTACTTTTGTCTGGCCTTGGGCTGCATTTTCAATATCCCTGGGAATGGACATGTTCAGGGAATTTGGAGAAATAATAAAAGGTCCAGCAAATTCTGATGTGCTAAGCCTGTTAAAATGACTCTGCAATAGAACTGTCAAGTGTGAAACTAAAGAGGATAATATTGCTCCACAACAGTTTAATTAGCACTTAGCTTTCCCCACCTTGAATGTCAGAGGACTGATTTTTTTTCTTTCATGCAAATAATAATAAAAGTAAAGAAAGCTAAGTACTTGAGTCAAAAAGCTCCAGCAAAAGTAAAAGTGACAGTTGCTATTTATTTTTCAATTTAGGTGTTACAGTCCTCAGCCACTCACAGTCACATACACATAGCACATCTTGACAGCTGGCAATAGCAGAACACTGCTGGCAAGTGACAGAGTTGCTGCTCTTGTCTATAGATTCTGCCCTCAGGCCCAGTTTGCACAAGTAGAATTCAAGAATCTGGACAATGAAATAGAACTGATCTAACTTATGTTATATGTTTCAAGCAAAATTCAGAAATCACTTATAAAAGAGATTTTTTTTTTAATATTTCCTCTGATCTCAGATTTTTTTATATAATTTAAACAGTGAAATATTTAAATGTGAATATGGTCTTAAATATCAGCTTGCAAATAGTTTCATTAATCAGAAGCATTTCCCAGTTTTTTAAGACCATGGAAGACCAGAATACGGCAATAAAATGAAGATGATTAGCTGATTATGGTTCTTAGAAAAGCAAGCAAAAAAGCTGTTTATAAATATACACTTCTTTTCATATCTAATAAATTGTGATTATGATTTTACTTCACACAAGATCGTCTTTAGAGAGAGGCAATTCTACCTTGATTAATGTCTATGGAAAGTTAAATTATATTTTGCAAAATATTTGAACTTCATAAGCATTTAATATCATAGGTTCATCATATACTTTTATGTGCTAACAACTTCAAATGACAGTAAATCTTAAGAGAAATAATTAGTTTTGAAAACAGAAATATAGTTAAGACACAAAATATAAATATGTTAATTGTTTGACCCTGCAATATACTTTGTTTTGAAATTTGGTCAGACAGAATAAACACTTCCTTTCTTTATACTGTCTTTAAGTTTTAATTGATGATATTGAATCAAAATTACAACTCATTCTAAAACTTTTATTTTACTTTTGAATGTTAGTTCTATGACTGTGCTAATAACTGGAAATGAAATCCATTCAAAGAATCATGTGTGGTTAAAAAAAACATGCAGGTGGGGCCAGCAGGAGGTGTGGTGGTTAAGGTACCAAATCCCCGTATGGTTGACCACGGTTTGAGTTTCAGACCTGGTGGCTTGAAAATTGTGCTGGGCACTTGTGCATGCGTGCCCAAAATCCCAAGAAGAGAACAGATGAAAAGATATTACAGCATGGCCATTCCCATTGGGGCCCAATTTGTCACTTTCTCTGTCTTTCTCTCTGTCTCACTCTCTCTTTGGCAAACGTACTTACCCTATAACAAAAAACTTAAAAACAAATAACAAAAACAACAAAACAGATACGGTCTACTCTGTTGTTAGTAACAGAAGTATGAGGCTAGGTAGATGAAAATAAATAGAGGTTTATTTAGTGCAGTTTTTGAGGTTCAAGATTCAGGCTGCATCTGGTGAAGGTTTTGGTGGTAGAATACACAGCAGAAGGTATCACACGGCAAGACAGACCAAAAGCAGGAAAAGTGTGTCCAAGTCTCTCATTCCCTCTCCTTATAAACACACCAGGATTCAATCATGGGACCCCCACCCTGATGACCTTAGCCCTAATTACCTATCGGAGACCAAAAGGCCCCACCTTTCAATACCATAATCAGATTAAATCTCCATCACACATATTTTTGAGGTACAATATCTGAATGCAAATATAATCCCTCCTGTTTTTTCAATTGTTCTCTCCTTTGGTGGTTTCCTCATCCATCATTCAGGTCCCATCCCAAATCTAATACACATTTAAGTCCCACGTGTTTCCACAATCTTTTCTCTCCTTCTAGTCTCACTGTTATGGCTTCTTGGCTACTAAGAAAAGGACATTCCAGATCATGGAGATACTTATTTTATTGTACAATAAGATTTGGATCTAAATTGTGTCTATCAGTCCTTCAAAAAGAAAAACTTGTTCAAGGCTAAGCACTATGTTTCTTTCTGGAGGTTAATTCTACATCTATTACTTCTTAATTTATTTAAGTGTGTTTATTAGTGATCTGACAGAATGTAGAATTCCATAGTCTACCTTTTACAAAGTAATCGTAAGGAGAGAAAAATTAAAATACCACATTCCTTTTTTTTTTGGAGAGGATTTTGCTATAAGGGCACGTGCACTCACCAGAAGGAGAGACAGAGATACAGAAAGCTAGAAATCACCCCGGGGGGGGATGGCCACCCCATAATCCTTTCTCTTCCCTTTTCCTTTCGGGATCTTGGGCACACACGCACATGAGCCCAGCATGAGTTTAAGCCGCTGGATCTGGGACTTGAACCGTGGTCAACTACATGAGAATCCAGCAACATAGCCATTATGCCAACTACTAGTCCCTGCAACCCATTTCTCTACATAGGAATCTTTGCAACATAAGATTGTACTATCCTCATATTCTCAATTTGCTAATGGTTTCCATCAAACTGATAAAATCCGAGATCAGCAGACAACATAATGTTTACATTGTAGGGCTCCCATGTAGTCAACGATGGTTAGAGTCCCAGATCCAGTGCCTTTAAACTCACGCCAGGTTGGGACCAGGAGATGGTAAAATGGTTACATCACTGGTCTCCCAAGTGGTCGTTCAAGTCCTGTGCACAGTGGTTTCAAACTCATGTCTGTGTATGTGCGTGCGTTCCCAAAATCCTGAGAGGAGAATGGAGGAGAAGGGATTGCAGGATGTCCATCCCCCCCCGAGGGGTGATTTCTCATTTTCTGTCTTTCCCATGAGTACAAGTGCCCTGTAGCAAAAATCTCTCCAAATAAATAAATAAACAAATTAAATTGCAAACGTTTAAGGGACAAAACAAAACTCACGCAGAGTGCACGTGCATACATACCCAAAATCCAAAGAGGAGAATGGAGGAGAAGGGATTCCAACATGGTTATCCTCCCCAGGGAGTGATTTCTTTGTTTCTGTCTCTATCTCTGTCTCTCCAGTGAGCACACGTACTCTACAGCAAGAATCTCTCTTTAAAAAAAAAAAAAAAAAAGGATAAAATCCGAAGTCTATTACAAGGTCTACAAGGTCATACATGATCTTGTCCCTGGCTACCTCTCCCACCATTTTTCTGATCATTAACCTCCTCACTCAATTTGCTACAGCCTCGCTGCCTTGCTGGCTCTCTTATTCTCCCTAAATACATTAAGCACAGATCCTCAGGAACTATTGCATTTGCTCTTTCAATTGTTTGGAATGCCTTTTATTGAGACATGAACATAACTTACTACATCAGTTTATTCAAGTTTCTGGTCAAAAGTCACCTCATCAAGGTAATGTAGCAGCCTCTATTATTATCTATTCCCTTACTTAATGGAATTATGGTATATAAGAAGTTTTCAAAAAGTTCATGGAAAAGATGTATTTTGAAAAACCATGCAGGGATTTCAGACTTTATTATGATTATTTTTTGGGAGATGTTTTTGCTATAGGGTGCATGTGCTCACCAGGCAGACAGAGACAGACAAACAGAAAGCGAGAAATCTTCCTCCAGGGGAGATGGCCACGCCGCAATGCCTTCTCCTCCATTCTCCTCTCAGGATCTTGGGCATGCACGCACATGCGCCCAGCGTGAGGTTTAAGCCACCAGGTCCGGGACGCGAACTGAGGTCAACTACATGGGAGTCCAGCGACATAGCCATTACGCTAACTGCTGGTCCCAGGATTTCAAACTTTTTAATGTCATAATAAATTACTACTTTAATTCCATCTCTTCACAAGGGTTTTTTTTTTTTTTTTCAGTAGAGGATTTTTTGCCTTAGGGTGTATGTGCTCACCAGAGAGAGAGACAGAGAAAGTGAGAAGGAAGCTAATAATCACTACCCGGTGCGGGGTGGCCATACCACAATCTCTTGTCCTCCATTCTCCTTCTGGGATCTTGGGCATGCACGCACATGTGAATGGAGTGATTTTCAAGCCACTGGGTCTGGGACTTGAACCGCAGTTACCATTTGTGAGTCCAACGACATAACCACTATGCCTTCTGCCATTCCTGGCCATGAACTTTTTGTATATTTGTTTTGTATATTTGTCTGTTTTTTCCATCAAAATAAGAATTTTGTTTTATATACTATTATAGCTCAGTTACGTAGAATCACGCTAGACATGTACAGGTGCTCAATAATTATTTGTTCAGGTCATGAGTGAGTCAACTCTATGGTGAGTTGTATCTTAAAACTATTTTTGATTATAAATATACAGTTGATTCTCATTATATGTGGATTCTAGAATTGCAAATCTGCCTACATGCTAAAATGTATCTATAACCTCAGTCAACGCTTTACGGTTATTTAGTGTCTATTCACAGATATGCACACATGCAGAATGGTGAAAAATTTAACTTGTCTCAGCTCACATTCCCAGGTGACGTTGATCATGGTGACACTCTGTCTTGTTTCAGCAAGTGTCCTTTTTTGCAGTCTACTTAATGTCTACTTTTTCTCATCTTTGTGCTTTTTTGGGTGATTTTGTCATTTAAAATGGACATTGTAGAATGCTGAAGCACTGCCTAGTGTTCTTATGCATAAGAAAGTTATGGCATGCCTTAGACAGAAAATACATGTGCTAAAAAGGCTTCATTCAAGCATGAGTTACAATGCTGTTGGCCGTCTGGGTTCAATGTTAATGAATCAACAATATGTATTTTAAAAAGTGTCTTTAAACAGAAATACACATTAAAACAAGGTTATATATTCATTGGTTATGACCAGAGGCTCACAGTAACCTTACCTTTTATTTTCCCTAAGAGCTATTATTTAGTATGTGTTAATTCAGCATTTGCGGTAACTTAACTACCACAAATAATGAGAATTAAGTGTACATACTGTATAGAAATATAAAAAATACAAAAGTATTACTACAACTAATATTCCTGTTTGACATAATTAATAAAATTTGAATATAATGGTATGTAACTATATTTAAATTTATTATCTTATTTGCATCTTTCCTGGCATTAAAGTTCTTTGAAGGCTAGACCTTATCAAAATATATTATATGTATAGTCTATTATTCATTTTATTATTTCTCTTAATTCTTAGCCATTTAGAATATTTTGAATTTTTCATTATTATAAATAATGTTGCAATGAAATTCTAGTGCATAAATCTTGCCGCCTATTTCTGATCACCTTAGGACAAAGGAAAGATGTGCAATTAATTTGAGGATCTTGATAAATTCTGTGTTTCAAAAAGTTGGCACCTCCTTGACCTTGGATCATTAATGCCTGAGCATCTCTCACATACCACCTGTACCAACATTAAGTATAGGATATAGTTTGCATTTTTTAATGTTTGTGCCAGTTTGATAGCTGAAACTTATGTCGTACTTTTTTATGTTCATTTCTTCTATTCCTGGTCAGGTCAAACATTTTTAGTATGTTTTTCTTCTCAGAATATTCTATCCATATGCCATTTATCCACTTACAGTTTAGAAATAATTGCTAATGAAATATCTAAGTATACTGAGATAGTAACTGAAGTGACTAATAGCAATGTTTGAGACAATTCATTTTCTTCTGATGAATGCCTATAAAGTGTGGTTTCTAATAGTAAAATAGACATAAATAAATGCAACTTAACTTCCAAAGAATATACAACTAAAAAAAATTGTTTGTAAAACAAGGGATAAAAATGTGCAACTTAGAGACCATAGGTCCCTATACTAGTAGAATTAAATAAACGTATGTTTAGTTGAAGACCATACTCTTCGAGAAGGTTAGGCAGCAAAGATACTTATGCTTTGCTCATCATCATAAAGTGCTGTGGATATAGAGAAGGATAATCTATGCAATAAAACCCTAACTCCTAATGATACCACTTTTAAATATTTAATGGTTTATTATAGTTTTAGAGTAAAGCAGTGTTTGTATTTATATACTTTCTTTGGATGGTCCAAATTATTAATATTTCTATTAGAATGTGGAATTTAGGGGCCAGGAGATTGTGTAGTAGTTATGTCACTGGACTCCCACATGGCTGACCATGGTTCGAGTCCTGGACATTTTGGCTTGAAAATCATGCCAGGCATGTGTGTGTGTGTGTGTGTGTGTGTGTGTGTGTGTGTGTGTATGTGTGTGTGTGTGTGTGTGTGTGTGTGTGCCTAAGATCCCAGGAGGAGAATGGAGAAGAAGGGATTGTGACATGATTTCTCACTTTCTCTCTTACCATCTCTGCCTCTGTCTCCCTCCCTAGTGGGTGCATATGCCTTAAGGTGACAACCTCCATAATAAAGACTAAAAAAAAGAAGTATGTTGAATTTAAAAAGATTTATATTGCTTCATCATTTTATTTAAAATTTAAGAACAAAACGTTCATATTTTATATCCTTTTCAATTGTTTTTGGTATAACTCTCAGTGATGTTACAGTGAAAAAGAACAAGGAATATAGATGTAGACAAAATCTTAGCTCTTATTTGTATGATCTTGAGTACTTCACTTGAATCTACTGAGCCTCAGTCTACTTCACAATAAAATTGCCCTTAAAAGAGTACTTAGCACTTAATAAGCTCTTTATAAATGTTAGTGGTTATTACCACTATTAGGTATCAGAAAATGCATAATTCAGTGAAGAAATAAGTAGCTAGCATAAATAATATCTTTGGATTCCTGCTACAAATGGAAGCAGAATTTTCTCTTCTAAAATGCACAAAAAATGCTTTATCATTTCTATTAGTTATTACAATAGTATTTTAATTTCATTTTTAAATTTTCCCTTTTATTATCAATTACTTATATTAGACAATTAAATACTACATTTTTTTTCTTTTCTTTCATGTTTATTTGTACATCTAAGGACAAAGATAGAAAAACATTTATATTGCTTCATCATTTTATTTAAAATTTAAGAACAAAACGTTCATATTTTATTTCCTTTTCAATTGTTTTTGGTATAACTCTCAGTGATGTTACAGTGAAAAAGAACAAGGAATATAGATGTAGACAAAATCTTAGCTCTTATTTGTATGATCTTGAGTACTTCACTTGAATCTACTGAGGCTCAGTCTACTTCACAATAAAATTGCCCTTAAAAGAGTACTTAGCACTTAATAAGCTCTTTATAAATGTTAGTGGTTATTACCACTATTAGGTATCAGAAAATGCATAATTCAGTGAAGAAATAAGTAGCTAGCATAAATAATATCTTTGGATTCCTGCTACAAATGGAAGCAGAATTTTCTCTTCTAAAATGCACAAAAAATGCTTTATCATTTCTATTAGTTATTACAATAGTATTTTAATTTCATTTTTAAATTTTCCCTTTTATTATCAATTACTTATATTAGACAATTAAATACTACATTTTTTTTCTTTTCTTTCATGTTTATTTGTACATCTAAGGACAAAGATAGTCCAAAAAAATAGGACACTGGAACTTATATTCAACCTTTGAATGACAATGATTCTTCCATCAAAGCTAAGAGATGCCTTTCAAAAATAAGATGAGCTTTTGTGATTATGTTTTAGAATCTTATTTCTAAAAGGCTCAAAAATGGAAAAAGATACAAGAACATAGAAAGTAAACAAAATGACATCATACATTTTCTCAGAAAGCTTTACAACTTAATAAGTAAATTTTATCTTCTCTTTAAAAAAAAAAGGATGGAAGGAACATTAAAAAAATCAAAAATAAATAAATAACCTGATTAAGTCCAGCAAGGTGGCATAGTGGTTAAGGACTGGACTCCACATCGCCGATGGCGTTTTGAGTCCCAGACACAGTGGCTTGAAAACCGTGCTGGGTACATGTGCCCCAAATCCAAGGAGGTGAATAGAGGAGAAGGGATTGCAGCATGGCCATTCCCCCGGGAGGTGATTTGTCACTTTCTCTCTCACTGCCCTCTCTGTTCCTCTCTGGTGAATGCATATGCCCTATGGCAAAAATCCTAATGGACAAGCAAAATCCATTGGAATTAATATCCTCAAATGAGTCTGAATAATAAACCATTATTTTTCTATAACATTTTTCCTAAGGCATTTCCAAATACAATATCTAAGATTATTTTCATAATCACCTTGAGAGATAAGTGGGCTAAATATTACCGTCTCTGTTTTTCAAATTAAGAAACATTATAAAAATGAGAAAATAGGGACTAAGAGATTAAATGGCCTATGATCAAAAAAGTAGTTGGTGACAAAGTTGGAACTAGAATGTATATATTATAATTCTAATTCTTAGACATATTACTTCTAGCACATATTTCTTTTCAATATGACTATAATAGAATCCTTTACACAGAGAAATTAAGCTTCCAATAGGATTCAGAATTTTCTCCTGAGTACTTCAATGAAATCTTCAAATAAAAATGCCAACTCCCTCTGTCTGTTTTCCACAGAAATATTGTTAAGGAGTTTGGGTCATATAAAATTGACACAAGGAAATATATTTGCCATTTTCTAAACTTGACTTATCAATTTGTAGAATGTAAATTCAAGCAAAAGATCCCAGTTAATTTCAAGAAACCACAACAGCAGTGGTACTACCTATGACTTGGTCCTTATATTCTAGTCATGCTGGAAATGTGTAAAAATTGGAAGAAAGAATCAATTGCTCAGATATCTCTGATACTGTTTTGGTACTCTCCCCAAATCCCTATGCCCTACACATTCCTAAGCCAGTCTCATCCTATTGATGAATATATCAAAAAGATGGTTGTGGTGAAAACTACAGTAATGATAACTAGGTTGACTGTGGAATCTGTTTTCCACAGTGGTACAATGGAGTCTCCACTTAGTATGATCCATCTTTTCTTATGATACAACCATGACAGTAGAAAGCTGGTTCTTTCTTCATTTTAGTCATCCTTTCCTCTTCCCTTACTTTCCTCTGTCCACTTTAACAATATTATTCAATCAGTCCTTAAACCTCTTGTATAAAATAAGTCCCTTGGTTTAATTTCAGAAATCAGATTTGAACATTTGATGTATCAATATTCACTATACACACACACACACACACACACCTATATATATATATATTGCCCTAGGGTGCATACACTCACCAGGGAGAGACAGAGAGTAGGAAAGTGAGAAATCACCCCTTGGGTGAATAGCCACACCACAATCCCTTCTCCTCGATTCTCCTCTCAGGATTCTGGGCATGCACGCACATGCACTGGACATTATTTTAAACCCACTGGTCAGAGACTCTGTGGTCAGCCATGTGAGGGTACAGTGCCTTAGCCACCACACCACCTGCTGGCTCCTAATGTTCCCTTTTTTGGCCTAGCTGGGGTGGTACAGATGGTAGGGCACTGCTGTGCAATACTAAAGCCATATGGAAAGGCCCATGGTTTAATTCCCAGGTTGTCTCGAATATACCAGATACACCTGTGGGCCCATTGGCAATCCTGACTGGTTGGAAGACTGGGAGGACCATGGCATGATGAGACTCTGTCAGGATCTCTTTCTCTTTTATGAAATAAACTTTTCTAAAAACCACTTTTTAAATAACTAGCTTGAATCCACAATGAATTCAAAACTGGCCAACATTCTAACATATCCTATTTCCTAACATTGAAACAAACACACAATGACAAAAATAATAGCAGACACAGCTCCTTGGTAGAAATTTTAGCTCAGTATGTGCTAGGACTTGTTAAGATTCAATGATACACGAGATGGCATAATATTGACAACAAACTACATTAAAGACCACCTTGATCTTCACGTAGCATATAATGTGGTTGGTGGGTATTTTTCTTTAAAAAAAAAAAAACCTGTCTACTGTTTAAGACACTTCAATCAAATCCTTAAGTGACACACAACTTCCTGAAAAACAACATTTACAATAATGTCAGATCAAATCTGACAGCAACTGCCTATTTATATGTATACAACACATTTGATCATTATACGTAAGCATAAGTAAAAATAAGAAAACCTTCAGAATTAAAATGTACTACACTCCTCACAGTCCCTAACACCTCACTATTCCTAAGTAATTATGTGTTTTAAAATTTTTGAAAGACTGCCTTTATAAAAAATACTTTTTTGGTCCAGCTGTAGTGGCATGCACTGCTAATACACTGTGTTCTGCAGGCTGGGACCACATTTAAGGGTCAGGGTTAAATTCTCAGTCTGACCTGAGGATAGTGGTGTGTGCCTATAATCCAAACAGCTTGGGAAAGCTGAGGTAGGAGTATCGTGAGTTCAAGGCCTGCCTGGGCAACACAGCGAGACCTTGTCTAAAAAAAAAATAGCTGGGTGTTCTGGAAATCACTCTCCTGCTTATTACTGTTTCCAGGAATATCCCAGGAAACTAGTGTCACTTTTCACCTTTTATATTATTTGTGTCATACATTTCCTGTAACAGAAGTGTTCATTTTACTGTACTTATTGGGAATCTAATGTATTGTAAAGTATATTATACGTGTCCTGATTTTGCCACAACCTAGATATTGAAGCTATCCAAGCTTTTGAAATAAAAATTTGCCCCCCCCCAATAAAAATAGCTGGGTATGGTAGCATATGCCAGGGGTTCCAGCCGAGAGGCTGAAGCAGGAGGATCACAATATAGCAACACTTCATCTAAAAAACAAAAATACTTTATTGAAGTGTAACATACATTTAGAGAAGCACACTTAAGTGACTATCTGAATGAGGTTTTATAAACTAAACATAGCCCTGCAACTAGCATCCAGATCAAGAAACAGAACTTGACCAAATGTGACCCAGAAGCCCTGGGTACATACTCCCTTCTAATCATAAACCTATCCCAATGGTAATTATTATAATGATTTCTAACACCATAGATTATTTTTGCCTTAAGAAACCATGTACTTTTTTTTTCTTTATTAATGGAAGAGCACACATCCATGCATGTGAGAGTGTGTGAGTGTACAAGAGAGAGAAGCACCCTCTACAGTGCCTAGCCACACCACCATTACCTTCCAGTCCTCCAGTCCACTGAATCCTAGGTACTTGCAAGTACATGCATGACTGACATGCTTCAGGTAGTCCAGGCCAGCGATTCAAATTGCTGTCAGCATGTGACATCCGGCTTCTCATGAGTAGTGCATTATCTTTGCACCACAGAGCCAGTATAATGACTACCTTTTCTTGTTTTTGTTTTGGTATTATTTTTATATTTTTGACATAAGGTACATGAACTCATTGAAAAGAGATAGAGGGAAAGTGAGAAATCACCCCCCATGGGTCATGGCCATGCTGCAATCCCTTCTCCTTTAGGGATTTTGGGCATACATGTACAGGTGCTTGGTGTGATTTTCAAGCTGCTAGATCCAGGACTCAAACTGCAGTCAGCCATGTGGGAGTCCAATGCCTTAACCACCATGTCACCTGCTAGCCTCCCAACAACTTTTACAAAATATATTTGAACATCTTGTTTCCTATTTGTTGCTTAACAGGTAAGAAGTTGAAAATAAGTATCTGCAAATATATTTTAGTTAATCTGCAAATATATTTTTGTTAATCCAAGTTCCCAGAAAGTTTGCCTCTGGGGTAAAAAAAAAAAAAAAAAAAAAAAAAAAAAAACACACACTTAAGGCTATGATCAGGTTGATGTTTAATAAGCACTTGCTGAGCTGAATTTACTACACCAATATTGTGTTAGATTTTGCCCTGAAAAAGCAAGACTAATGATATTATACATTATTTCAGAAAGTGTCATTCCAGGATACAGCCAGAAGCACAGAAACCCTTGCATTGCAGTGCAAGAGGGTATAGGGTCAAGTACCAAACAAAAAGGTTCTAGTATGTACTATGATAGAGGAAGGAAGCAAGCTAGAGCAGTTAAGGAAGGTTTCATAGAGAGCTAGGATTCAGCCTGGGCCTTCAAAGAGATATAGGAGCTCAAAAGAGACAAGAGAAGTGGCTGGCATTTCAGTTTGGAAAAAGCATAGGGGTTGACACCCTAAGACAGAAAAAGTAATGTTATAAGACATACATATAATTCTTCATCAAAAAAAGATTCTTGGATGCAAAAGCCAAGGTACTCTGACAAATACCTATGTAAGTCTATTAGAAATCATTGATTTATGGGAAACAGTTTACTCAAATACAAATGGCCATGATCTCTGTTTCCCTTCACTACTACCTGAGGATACTGATGTTTTCACCCAATAGTTTCCTCTAGAAATTAAAATGTATTAAGGTACTTTTTATGTTATGAATTGGAAATACTGGTTGGTAATGACTAGATTACTGACCAGCCAGGGGAAAAGAAAAACAACAAACAAACAAAGAAACAAAAACACTTTCTTCCCTCAATCCTTTGACATTTCACATCAAAAGTACATTTTCTAGGGAACCAGCAGTTAGCGTAATGGCTATGTCACTGGACTCCCACGTAGTCGACTGCGGTTCGTGTCCCGGACCCGGTCGCTTAGAACTCACGCCGGGTGCATGTGCGTGCGTGCCCAAGATCCCGAGAGGAGAATGGAGGAGGAGGGATTGTGGCGTGACCATCCCCCCTGGGGGGTGATTTCTCGCTTTCTGTCTCTATGTCTCTCTCTGTCTGGTGAGCGCATGTGCCCTATAGCGAAAACCTGTCAAAAAAAAAAAAGTACATTTTCTATAGCTTATTCATCTTAACTGAGATCTGCTTTGTAATAGACAAAAATAATGCATTTTATACTTAAAAACATGTGAATGGAATAGATTTTATATTAAATGTTCTTACCACACTAAAGCACTAAAGTAATAAAGAAATTTCCATGCCTGTTTTAGACTGCTTACTGTTTCCCTTATTTTTAAAAATACTTTGTTTAAAAAAAAAAGTAGGAGTGACTTGATAGTAAGGAAGAAAGAAATACAGACAACAGGAAAATTTTATGTAAATTAATATTTAGTATTTGACTCCCTAAAATTTAGTAACATTTCTCTAAATTTTATAACATACTAATGTTATTGATATGACAAAATCCAATTTGTTCAGCAAAAACTGTTCAAGTTCTTTTAAACAGTATATATGAAAAAGTCCAAAGGAAGCGGAACAATTTCACGTTTTTATTAAAATGATGTAGTGGTATATGTACTTAATCTTATCCAGACTGCTAACATTTAAGTAAAGTCAATTCTACTGACATTTTGTCATACTGCTAAGTTATCATCCTGTGCTTCTAAAAAGTTAGATTGGAACTCAGAGTTTAAATCTGTTAGGAACCCCTATAATTTAACCCTCTCACATTTTAGCTCCTATAAATCACTATAAGTCAAATGCTCTAAAGCAGTGGGGTTTTGTTATATAACACAAAGATTTTTCACTAAAACTAGCAGTAGACAATATGAAAGTAATTTTTTTCAGGCATCAGAATAAAATAAGGCAGATGTCTCAGCAGTCAGCTACATATTTCATCGAGTTGGTGGTTCCCAGTGTTTCCTATGAGACTTAGTCCTCTCTGTTCACCATAACCTTTATGGTTTGGTCACCTCCATAATTTTAAGCCCTCTCTATTTTTAACTCAATTGTTTCAAGTTTAAGTTTATTTTATTTACTTATTTTATGAAAGAGAGAAACACACACACACACACACACACACACACACACACAAGACAGCACCCCCAGTGGGGTCCCAATACCACAATCCATCCCCAGCTTCAGCCAGCCTTGAATCATAGGCATGTACATGTCTGTCATGGGCAGAGAGGTCACCAAAGGTGAACCAGGAACATTCCCATATGAAGCAGGAACAGTCACCCTCATAGAGCATTGTGATTTATCACTGTCCCACTGTCTTGTGCCCTCTATTATGTGCAATTTCAACTTTCTCCTTGTAAAAAGTAAAATATGAACCAGCAAATACTGTTATGTCCTAGTGTCCTCCTTGTTTCTCCTCTTATATTTACAGTAAGCAGTTAATTTTCAGGTTTCTGTTCTCTATTTGTCAACTTCCTACAATGTCTCCCTGTGAAATATGGCTACTGTACTAAAATGATATGCAATTATTTAATTTAATAAACATTTATTGGGTGCTTACTTCTAAGGTGCTGTGCTAACACCGAGGACAAATAGGACAGAGTTCTGCCACTAAGGAACTCATTCTAGAAGGCAGAGATAGAAACAAACAATTAAATATAAAATGCAAATGTGGCATGTACTATACATTGTTAATAAAGCTAAAGTGCTGATGTGACAAAGAGGGAAGAGAGATTAACGTTATCAGCATGGATGGGGCTGGAGAGATTCTGGGAAACTACATAGAGGAAGCAGCTTTTACACTTTCTATTAGGATTTTTATTTGGTCAGTGTTTACTTTCTATGTTTTCCAATATGGGAACATGAATCTCTGTTGTATATTTTAGATCATGAAGGAAGTAAAAATGTAGCTGAAACATATGTAATAGGACAACTGTAGACAAGGTCTACACATTGACTCTATCATGCAGCTGTGTGATTGTGGGAAATTCCTCCATCATCCTAAGTCTCAGTTTCTTCAACAGTAAAATGATCAGTTTGGACTAAATGCTGCCTTGGGTCCATTTAAGCAGGGACTAGATGATCTCTCAAGCTTCTACTGTCTAGCTCTGGAGTTTCTGAAAATATTGTTTTGTGTTTTTTTTTTTTCTTTCCCCCAACATTTTCACTCTGCTATTATGTTAGTTTTTCTCTTCTTCTGTAGTTGTTTCATAGATTTTTTTTTCCCTAAACATTTCCTTTAATCTGTATTTGAGTCATTATTAATCCTGTGAGGAAAGTAGTATATAAACAGACTAGGGTCTTCAAAAAGTTCATGGAAAGTATATAACATGAAATAATTATACATGAATTTTAAAATTTTCCCATGAAAATAAACAGGTATTATTTTTCTATATTTCTCCAAAGTTTTTGAAGTCCCCTCATATTACAATGGGAACAGTGTAGATACCAACACATATAGTTAATTGCTAAAATTTACAATTTATTTAATTTATAAGAAATTAAAATTTTTCATATGAAATAACTAACTTTTATCTTGTAGGATAGTGATAATTCAACTGAAGTGAAATCCATTTTGGATTTATGCAAAAGCTTAGGATTAATAGTGCCTTCAAATACATTAATATAATTTTTTCCCATACTGAATGGAATACTTTTAATTAAACTTTAGTAACCCTTTTGGTTTAATCCCTGAAGCCGACCTATAAAACAGGAGAGGTTTTAAATCAAACTAAAAATCCTCAAAGCTGGAAGTTAAAATAATAGCCACAGAGGGGAAAAAAATAAAAGATTTATTAAATGTGAATAGTAAGCCAGCAACACTTTCTACTATATATGTCTATTATATATAAATTTATATGTATACACACACATAAAGTTAATCTTTAAAATTAATGATTGGAGAAATGATAACTGTGGTTTATCAAAAGTATTTTCAACATTTTAAAGGCATCAGAGTCCCTATGGCAACCATTTTTTTTCTCTCTGAAGACTTGTGAGCATGTCCAATATGAATGACAATACTCACGGATTTATAATTTAACTTGGAATAAAATGACGAAAGCAACAATATCACATTAATTTCACTGGTAATAAAGTTACAATATATAATTTTCCTCTGAACTTCATTAGGACTATGAAAATATCTGTTTAAAAGAAAGTGATGCACTATATTCCCTCACTCTACCTGTTTTTCTCCCTTCCTCCTGCAATAAAACCTAACTAACTAACTAACTAAACAAATGAACCCAAACCATAACAAAATCACTCTCTAATTCTTCAGGCAAAGCTTCATGAACTTTTCTCACAAAGTGCCCCTAATGAAAGAGAAGATTGAACACATACCCCTAGGAATCTGCTGCAAGTGTGAAATTTCTTTGAAGTTATGTTTTATTTTAAAAATTCATGTGGATTTTGCATTCTACTCCATAATATATATCTGTTTTAATGTAAAAATGATGGTGTTTTTCCCTAATATCTTTGAGTTACAGAGCTCTAGGAAAATATGCTAACTTTATCACATAGCTTTGCATGTTCCAAGAAGCACAAAATTTTAAAAGCTTAGTTTTACAAGGAATAAAAGTAATTATGAAATAAAATTTTCCCTGGGTCCCATGAACTTTTCTTATTTTGTTTTCCTTTTACTTCAATGTGGTTTTCCCCCTCTGTTGGTAATCCTGAGCGTTATAACTTTTATACTCAACTAATATAAATTATTGTTTGCTATACCATATAAAAAGGATCTTTTCTCTGTCAATGTATGTATTTGGGTTCTAATGATCCAAAAACATATGCAAAAGTATGAATAGTCAAACAATTGTTCATTACATATAAGTTATTGGATCATTGGAAAAGTCATGACAAATTTTCTATACAAAAATGAGTTTTCCGTTGAACCACTACATAATCAAATAATTAACTGAGTTAATTTTGTTTTATCTATACTTTTTCAGTTAGAAGACAAAGATACTTTTTTTTCTTGGTTCTTGAGACAAAGGGATCATCTCAGCAGGAGATAATCCATCATTAAATAAATTGTTCAGTGTTCATCGATTTTTATTTTTTACTGAAAGAGTATGAAAAAAATATATACCTATAGATGTGTGTGTGTGTGTGTGTGTGTGTGTGTGTGTGTGTGTATAAATATAATATAATAAAATATAGTCACCAGGAGTAATTAAGAGTACTGGGAAGACTGGAAGCCACATGGAAGACCTTGGTTTGGACTCCTGAGTTGGCCTGATTATGTGCCAGGCATGCACTTGGGGAAGAATAAAAATATGTTAAAAAGCATAAAGGAAAACCATCATGCCTATCTCGACTGAATTCTAAAGCATTCTCCTAAGGCTTCAGTAACAAAACATTAAAAGAAAAAAAAAAAAAGAAAGAAAGGAAGAAAGAAAAAGAAAGAAAGAAAGAAAATGGATTCTGAACAGTGATTTGACAAATGATAGTCAGTTGTCTTAGAGGACAGGGCAGGTGAGATTTCCAGGCAGCATGAAATCGTACACAGTGACAGGATTATTATAAAGGAATAAAAATGGCTCAAGAAAATATATGTCTGGGTACAGTGAAATGAGAACCAGGAGGAAATGAAAGAGGGATGCAAGCAGGCGGAATATGCTTAAGAACTTTTTGAGTTAAGAACTCTGAGTCTGAATTTCATAGGCAAAGAAAAAGAACTAGTCAAAATAACTTGAGTATGGGGATTGCCATGGCCCAACAGTGAGATAGGAAGAGGATTTTGGGAATGGTCTTTTGAGAACACTGGCAAGAAGAATACACAGAAGCAGAGATAATCAAAATACAGCAGAGAAATTCTACTCTTGAAATGGATAGGGAGAAAGAAGTTGGTGATACTATACAAAGAAAAAAATATGAAAAGATTTACAAAAAGCCATTGCATAGGAAACAAATAAGCAGAATTTAATATATTTTTACTTGAGATTGGAATAATATATCCTGATGATTATGTCCTTAATCCAATGGAAACAACTATAATATTCTTGGTAGCATGTCAATTACTACTACTATCAAATAATAATATAATAGTGGTATCACAACAGCTATATATTTACTATATGTCAAGCTTTTTATTATATGCTGTGTATAGGTTAAGTTGTTAAATCTTTTTGCTATTGTCATTCTCATTTCACAAATGAGGAAACAACTCAGAACTTAAATTTACAAGCTCAAGATTATAGAACTCAAGTATTAGAGTTGGAACAAGAAAATTAGAGTGTCTAATTCAAAACGCTGTTTTCTGGAGGCCATATCAGTAACAGTAGCTAAAACTATATGATTAAATGCCTCTATATATGATGGAATAAAAATATATGTACATATATAGGCTTATGTAAAAATTTAGATAATTATTAATAGTTATATAGATATGGATATACAGACATACCACATAGACACACATACACACACAGACACAAAGAATAATGAACAGGTAGTTAAACTTAAAAAATCAAAGATGAAACAAGCTTCATGACAGATTTCATTTCAGTCATTCCAGATTATTTTGACTAAAATACATATTTGTCAGATATATTCATATAAAATATCCTCAATATAAGTATTAAAAATCATGAGGAACCAGCAGTTAGCGTAATGGCTATGTCGCTGGACTCCCACGTAGTCGACTGCAGTTCGCGTCCCGGACCTGGTGGCTTAAAACTCATGCCAGGTGCGTGTGCATGCGTGCCCAAGATCCTGAGAGGAGAACGGAGGAGAAGGGATTGCGGCGTGGCCATCCCCCCTGGGGGGTGATTTCTCGCTTTCTGTCTCTACGTCTCTCTCTGTCTGTCTAGCGAGCACACGTGCCCTATAGCAAAAACC
The DNA here is from genome assembly GCF_000334495.1 of Tupaia belangeri chinensis. Lineage (NCBI taxonomy): Eukaryota > Metazoa > Chordata > Mammalia > Scandentia > Tupaiidae > Tupaia > Tupaia belangeri. Next base: position 2,012,964 of record NW_006204341.1, read on the forward strand.
TCTCCAAAAAAATGAATTAAAAATCATGATTATAAAATTGGTGAAATATTTTAATGGAATGCATTTTTGGCATACTTTTTTCAAAAAATATTTTAAAAATTACATTTACATTTTTAACTGTGAGAGAACACATGCACTCGCCAGAGCTAGAGAGCTGGGGGATAGGGGAAAGGGGAAAGCAGCCCTCAATGGGGTGTGGACATGTCACAAACCTTTCAACTCCATTTCTCCATCCTGTCAGGATTTTAGGCACGTATGCACATGCAACCAGTATGTTTTTCAAGTCACTGAAACTGGGAATAAAACCAGCAATGATCACTGATGATACGAGTCCCTTAACCACTAGGCTACAGGGCAGGTCTGATTCTACGTGTTGAACAACAACAACAACAACAAAATAGAAAAAAATACTGGTAGAGGGCAATCAAAAAGGAATAATAAGTGCTGGCCCTATCGTATAGCACTGTGTGTTAATGTGCTGCTCATCAGAAGGTGGATCCCACAAGACAACCATGGTTTGAATACCCACCCTGGTTAGCCTGAAACATGCCCAGGCATGTGCATGAATGCCCAAGATTCGTGGCATGGCAGACCTGTGGAGAGTGCTAATCTCACTCTGTCTCTCTTACTCTTTTTCTCACATGTACAAGCACATTATCATGAATAAAGGAAAAAAAAAACCAGCATTCATAGCACCAAAATGATCTAATTTCAGAACCTGACTTATTTGTGGCATTTTACATATTTCAATGTATAATACAAATGCTCTAAATGTTGCTATTATTCAACATTAATTAGATATTAGTAAATAATCCTCTAGCCACAAAGATGTCATTTTAAATTCAAGAGTCAAGATGTTGTTTAGAAAAGTAGTAAGCTGCTATTTCAGTCCTACTCAATGGAATTTTCCATCATAGTTTTCTTAAAGCGAAGAAAGAAAATAAATAGTATGGAATCACAGTGATTCTAGGGTTTTTCTGGTCCTTGGACCAAAAAATGAGACACATTGGATAAAATTAAAGAAATACGTTGAGGATCTGATTGACAATACCAGACCAGCAGAGATTACCACTGCACAATGTTACACAAACAATATTCGAGGTTTTATAGGCTCACTTGTTTTTCCTTCAAAGGACACTAACAGGTTTATATGGTTTGTAATAAACTTGGGAAACATATATGCTTTTGAGTCCTTACTGAAAGTCCTCAGAGTTATAGAATGGAATTACTACAGTGCAATTTCAAATACAGGATTTATGGCATACTTCTCTTATCTAAAAGAGAAAATGTACTTCTTCACATTAATATTCTCACCCTCGGAAAATGTTTCCTTGATCTTTCTTCCTTTCTTTCACTTGCTTCTTTTTTACACATATAAAATATGAAATTGATTTTGCTAAAAAACAGATTTTCCTTTTCAGTTTCCCAAAAACAAAAAAGCACACAGCATAGTAATTTAGCACACAATATAAATTGATATATGCAATCAATATCCCAAAAATGGTGATTTTTAAGTCTCACTGTGAGAGTCCTTAAAAACTTGTACTATTAAATGACCTTTATTAAAGACATCAACAAATAACAAAGAGAGTTAGTTACCTCAGAAAAATCTTTATCTAAAAGATACCTCAACTCCTTCAACCTGGGAACTTCTTATGAGAGAAATACTTGATATGCCTCTGTAAAATTGAGCTATATCCCTCTTGCAAAACTAAACAATACTTCCTGACAAAGCTAAGTACCCAGAAATAAACTCTTGGAAAGATTTTTGTTTCGTTTCTCCTTTTCCTCACTGGAGCCAAGTCTTATCCAATTTATTGTGTCATAGATGCCTTACCACTTACCACATAAACATTGGACTCAAGTCTGATGACACTAAAGTCTCTGAGATGCTTACCCTATAGCTCCAGCCTTATAGTCAACTATTCTTTTCATCTGTTCTAAAACATTCTACCACTATGTGTTGCACACACTGTTTTCTCTCTGGAAGACAAATATCTTTCCATGTCTGTAAAACCCTATGCCCATATTTCACACTTTGACCTCTTCTCTTATCTACACATTTGAAAATACTTTCTCCCTCATCAAAACTACAGGATATTATCTTCTCATATAGCACTTCTCACCTTCATCTTTTTTTTTTTTTTTGAGAGGTTTTTGCTATAGGGTGCGTGCGCTCCCCCCCCCTCCTAACCATCACAGCACCTGCCTGCTCCTGCCCCTAATTTTTTTAATAGATTTTTTTTCAAGACTTATTTAATTGTATTTGTTATTATTATTTTAATTTAATCAGAGTCAGAAACAGAAAAAGGGAAAATGAGAAAGCAAATCACCTGGTCCCAGATTTGAACCAGACTGGAAATGTAGAAGTCCAGTGCCTTAACCACCTGCCCGCCCCCCATTTTTTTTTTTTTTTTTTTTTTAAAAAGGTGTGTGTGTGTATGTGTAACTTTTCTCACCTTCAAGATTTTAAATACACTCAATCAAGAAGACTTAAAATCATGTTCATATCACCAGAAACCCTATGGTATGGTTTCTTTGCAAACAATATATATTGAAATGTTTATCAGATGAAAGAATGAACATATTATCTGAGTTATGAAAGCTCCAATAACCTAGCAGTATTAAAACATGAAGTAAGGCAAAAATTTCAGGTTAAAATGTACTCTACTATCAAATTTAAGGTAAAGAAAATAATATTCTCACTTTTTTATATCAGGAAACAAACAAAAAATACTTTCATGATTAATAATGTTCATATATTCTTTAACCTGACCCTTTCAAATAAAATACATAGTCAAGGAATAGACTAAAAGCAGTTAGAAATCAATTACCTTTACTTGCGCTTTCTACATGCTCCAGTTCTTCAGGAAATTTCAAGATATCCCCATATTTTTCCTCACATATTTCAGCAATAAAATGCAAAAGGGTTGTTTTTTGATCTGCTGATTTAGTATCTCTGTTCTGAAAAGAAACAATTTTTTTTTAGTATTTACGTATTTACTTTTTAAACAGACTTTCTTAAACAAGTAAAACTGAATGAATAAATTGAATTCATTATGACTCATTTCAAATTAAAAGGGAAAGTTTGGAGTAGGATCTTCATGCACTTTAGAAGGAATGCTCTTGATTGTAAAATGTGCTTCATACTTTAAAAGTGAGAAAGATGGTGAATAAAAGTGCCAAATTAAATATTAATCTATATTTTCAAAAGTATCTGAATCATTATGGCAAAATGAACTATTACTTTCATGAGAGAAAAACATTCATTTAAGTTTTGATAGTAAAAGTGCAAGTTAATGTGTGCTTATGTTATTCGCATTCTGTTCTTTGCTTTATTACAAAAATATATTCCTGAAAGCTAGATTCATTTCTGAGGCAATATGTATTTCTAGCCATCACTGATGTAAATTAATATAAAAGTGTATGTAACTTTTACCCTCCTTTGCTTCCATGGACGATCAGAAAAGAATTCTCAAGGTTGTTCTTATCCTGAGTTATAAAAGAAATCTGACCACAAAATCGTGGTAATATAAAAAAGGTTATTTGTCTGCTTATATACTGTATTTCATTTGCAGAGACACTAGAAAACAGACGCCATGGTTAGAATAATAAAGAAATTTAAAGTATAGTACAAAAATATGATGAGAATACAGTGTTTTCTTTAATAAAACTCGTACTAGACTAAGCTTCAAATGAAATCAAGGATTTACTTAGAAAGAAAGCATAAATACAGCATAAAGTATCAAGTTTTCTCATTCTATTGGATGTTTTAATTCTATAATCCTAAGATGATGGGTTTGTTCACTGATGTTCATACTGATTCGGGTTTTTAGCTTTAAGGATTACTCTGTTGAGAATAAATGAGTATTCTTCACAAACAGGTTTATGAAAAGGCTGCTGAGGATATTTAGGTAATTACAGAGTAAATTAATCCTCATTGTTTTAGTGACTACGAAAGAAAAAAAAAAACACAGCATTTAATAAATCTGGCCCATACTGAATCTGTTTTGTACTACAATGTTTAAACTCCTGTTTATATCCCAACGATGTGGACAACTTATAAGCCCAAAGATGTGGACAACTTATAAGAAATACTACTTCTCAAGGCTTCAAACAAACCACCAGTCACTGGAGGGGTGATGCTGATAGCTCAGAAGTCACAATTATTTCTTTCAGAAATTCTGGAATTACCTGATTGCACATAGGTGAAATACTTAAATTTCTGTATTATCATCTGATCCACTAAACAGTTGTAAGCACTGCAAGGTGGAAATGACACAATTCAACGACAAATTGAAAGGCAAAAGGCAACACAAATCTCAAGGGCAATCTCTCTATAGCAAGGCTAGAAGCTGCAGAAGAGTCCATGGGAGGCTCATGTTTCTAAAGAGAGGCCTTTACCTGGAGTTACTGTGTTGTATGTTCACAAGTGTATCCTTTTCAGACTATGCTGGGCATTTCAAATAATAAGAAAATTAAATTTGTCCTTTTTTTCTAACAAATTAACTAACTTACTAAGTCCTAAAATCCTAAAAACATCAAGTGCTCAGGGAAAACTGCATGTACATCTTCCTAAAGAAAAAGAAACTGATGTATATTTTATGAGCTCTATAGAGACAAAGAAACAAAAATAAAACAAAGAACACAATACATAACAACAAAACCCACTTTGTTTTTCAGGACACCAAACTGTACAAATATAATGTAGTTATTAAAAAATACACATAGCTAACACTGGAGAGGGAACAAAGAAATAGAAAAATAGCATCGTACTCATATGTCAATTTTATGGGTGAGATTCTTTTTCTTTTCTTTCTCATCGTTGTTATGTTGTTTTGTATTAATAGTGCTTCAGCTTTTGTCATACATACCTTTAAGTGCTTAATTTTCAGAAATTGTTTTTTACTAATAAATATATATTCAGTATAGTCCCATTAACAATTTCTTCTACAAAATTTAGTAGAGTTAATGGTTATATATTGAAAAGATAAATAAAGTGTAACATTTTAGTTAACTATCTTTTCATGAAATCAGAAAAGCTTGTAAACAAATTATGTATGTGCTATTTTAGAATCATAATGTTCTCTTCAAAGCATGGGCAAACATGGCCTAGCACCTGTCTTATCAAGCTGAGAAATATCTTAAAGTTCTCAGAGGTGAACTACTCAATCTGTATTGCAATATTAAACAAAAAAAAAACCTCTCACATATAATGTTCATTTTAATCTTTTAAACTTACAAATAGGTAGTATTTTTAATTTTTCTCCACGAGGATGATCCTTAGGTCAATTATTTTAAAATATATATATAACACTAACATATAATGGAAAAGAATTTCTACTTAATTAAGTGTACTTTGTATTGTCTTCAACCTTTCTTATCAAGTCCTCACTATTCAGACATTAGCCATTCTCTGTCTGTCTCTCTCTCTCTCTCAGGCCCTACTGTGTTATTCAATGTCAGCACAGAAAGCAACTGAGAGCATTCACTGTCATCAATTCTACTGGTTAATGACATTTATCCAATAATTTGCTCTTCCAAGTGTACTAGTTGGATATATCCATCTCTTGGGGCAGAATGGAAGTACAGTAATCTAATCTAAGTATGTACACAATCACTTCCAAAGTGTTTAAGTGAGTTTATTAAGAAACAAAATTGATTTCCATTTGATATCTGGTTAACTTCAAATCACGTTAAATTTTTTAAATTAACATCAAATATAAAAATACTTGTCCAGATTGCCTAAGTCTTAGTGGTGGCTATACAGTAAGCATTTCAAGGATTGTTCTAGCCAGAAGCAAAGTGCTATTTTATATCCCTGCCTGCGCTTTCATTCTCTCTCTCATCCTCACCAGCCAGTTTGGCAAGGGCATAGACAGAGACGTGAATTTTTAAAATTCTTAAAGCAAGATTTTTGCTATAGCACATAAGCATTCACCAGAGAGACAGAGATAGACAGAGACAGAAAGAGAGACATCACCCTCAGGGAGAATGGCCACGCCATAATCCCTTCTCCATTCTTCTCCTGGGATTTGGGAATGCTCGGACATGCGCCAGGTGTGAGTTTCAAGTCTCCAGATCTGGTACTCGAACACTGGTCTGCCATGTGGGAATCCAGCAACGTAACCACTACGTCATCTGCTGGTCCTGAGACAAGGACTTTTTTTCAGGTTATTTTTACTTATTTCTTCCGAGAGAGAAAATGAACCCCTAAAAGGGTCTTGATGCCATGATCCACCTCCAGGCTTAGCCAGCCCTGAATCATAGGTAAGCATGAGCCCAGAACCTTCCCAAATGGTCAGCCTCACAGAACACTGCATTTTATGACTATGCTACCATCTGGCTCACTGACTTATTTTTATAAGATATAAAAGGATGAACAAAATGGCAGTTCTACAATCCCCTCCTTTTTTTTAAGAATTATTTTTTTAACTGTATGTATGTATGTATTTTTAATTTGACCAGAAAGAGATAAAGACAGACAAGGACAGTGCAAAAGCAAGTCGCCAGGTCAGGACTTGAACCACAGTCAGTCACATGCGCTCTTAACCACCACACCACCTGCTGGTCCTGACAATCCCCCCCTCCCCCTTTTTTGAGAGGTTTTTGCTATAGGGCTCATGCGCTCGCCAGAAAAACAGAGATAGAGAGAGAGAGAGATAGAAAGCGAGAAATCATCCTCCAGGGGAGATGTCCATGCCACAATCCCTTCTCCTTCATTCTCCTCTCAGGATCTTGGACACGCACGCACACACGCCCGGCATGAGTTTAAGCTACTGGGTCCGGGACTTGAACCGCAGTCGACTACATGGGAGTTCAGCGACATAGCCATTATACTAACTGCTGTTCCCAATCCCCTCTTCAAAATGTACCTTTATAAAGTAAAAACAAAAACAGCAGATTGGAAACATTTGAAAGGACTTTTTAAAAAAGGACTTCTATTATTTTAGTAAGCTGAGTTATCAATGAATGATAATGGAAAAATGTGTGAGTCCTTGTATCAACTGATAAAGTACTATCAGTTAATAAACCATATAAATATTTTAATTATAATCATCTGACCAATAAAAGTTACAAATAAAGATTAATAACTGAATTTAAATGAATTCTTTCCCCCTAATCTTTAAGAACTTTCTGAAATGCTACATGAATACAAAATACCTTTAGAATAACACCCACTTTTTTAGCTAATTCTAATCATTTTTTTTCTAATAAATACAAATACCATATTATAAAAGATATTATCTATATTTTACATGTTCAAATACATCACCAAAACTTTAGTTAACAAGATAGCAAAATATCTGAATAACTAATTAACACATGAGAGATTTCTTTATTCCAATACACTCATTCAAGCCTGAAAACCTATAGTCCTGCCACGTCTTTGAAACCTGGTTTTTTAGTACACAGAAACCACCACACAGCCAGAGAGCCCAAGACAACATTTTAATGATCTACGTCAGTCACACTCAATCTTCTGTGAAGGACCCCTTCTGTAGGGTATTTTCCCTTCTACTGAGATTTAAGCCTATTTCTTCTTGCTTTGTCCTCAGTGGGAAGCGAAAATAACTGGTCACTATCCTCTGTTCAACAACCTCTCACCAAGCAAAAGTTCCCTTCTCACAGGTCCTGTTCTCTAAACAATCGCAGTTAATTTAACCTCTCAAAATAGATGCTATTTTCCCTTTTTTTTTTTTTCAGGACAATTAGAATCCGTTCAAAAACATCTATGGCAAAGGCTCCTGTGGTCTGCTGAAAAAGAACACACATATCTTGGTTTTGCATACAAGGTCCTTTGTGAGCTGGCCTGAGTCTACCTCTCTAACCTGCCTCTTACTGCTTTCATTGTGATTACAATTGCTTGAACATAGCATGCAGTTTCATACCACTGTGCTTGGGCACAAGTTGTTCTCTCTGTCTAGACTTCCCCTCTTCTCTTTCCTTTTTTTCTGTCTGCCAGGTTGAATACCTATTCATCATTCAAGACTACTTACACTGTATTTTTGAAGATGTCTTTATTCAGGGGCAATTAATTTGGTGGCCATGCACCTTCACCACAAAACATTTTGACATAGTGATTTCTTTTAAAAAAAATTGCTGGAGGGTCCATGTATTTGCCAAAACAGAGACAGACATAGAGCAAGGAAGAGAGGAAAAGGATGCCCCAATGGATATGGGTATATGCCGCAATCCCTTCTCTTCCATCTTGCCATCCTGTCATGATTTGGGGTACACACACATTAATGCCTGGTGTTTTTCAAGCCACTGAGTCAGGACTCAAACCCAGTTAGTCAAGTAGAATCTAGCTTCTCTTAACCACTAAGCTCTGGGGCCAGCCCTCAACACAGTAGTTTCCTGCACTCAGTATGGGCTCTTTCAAGGGTAGTGGCCCTCTTTTAGCAGTATCTTTAATCCACAGTACCTAAGAGAATGGTAGACTATACTAGATAGCCAATAAATGTTTCTGAATGGAGATTTTTCTCCACATGAACTCCTACTTATCTGAATTATTGTTCAATACTTCTAAATTTAACTCCTGTTCACATGTCACACGGTTTGACTACAAAACCCAAACTTTGCCAAGATACTGTACTTGAGAGTTTGGTGGGAGTGATAGTCATAATTTGCCACTTAGAAAGTGAGCACCATATATAATTTAAGGGCAGGCAGGTTAGGAGCAAATCAAATCTAAATGCAGAAATATACTCAGTGCTCCACAGTGAACTGGCAATGGTGCTGAACACCAGGGATAAGATAAATAAATGATGCATGGTACCTTTGAAGCGTCAAGATCAGAATTTAGTAGAAAATACAAAATTATAGAAAAAAATGATAATGTAAGAGAGCAATTTGGTGGCAAATGTCAAGGACTGATGTATTAAAATGATAATTAGGACATTGTGAAGAAAAACAAGATTTAGTCACTGAATATTGTGATAAGGGAAAAGTAAACTTCAAAGACTCCACAAGTTTTAAGATCTTATGATTAAAAAAATGGTATAGCATGCCCAGAACAACCACTACCAAAAAACAGTTAATTCTAGAGTGAACTGGCTATAGGGAGGAGATGGCAGCTCATGTTTTAATGCATGAATATTAAGATGCATGAATATATTCCATGAGAAAGTGGTCATGACCATATATTCTCTCTACTTTATTCTATATAAATTAACCTAATTATGGTTTTTACTCATACATATGACCATGTAACTCTCTTCATTAAAAATACACAATGGTTCTCTATAAATTATGTATAATGAAATTCAAATTTTTAATCAGAATAATCACTGAGCACAGATTTTGTTTTAAAACAGAACCAGGTTGGAACCTTGACTCTAACATTTAGTAGCTTTGTAATCTTGGGCAAGTTACAGAAACACTCCATGTCTCAATATTCTTATCTACAAAATGAGTATTCGATGAGTAGCTATTTTTATAAATTGGTTTGAAGAATTAAATAAGATCATTATTATTATGACCATAATCGTGGCCTGGATTAAAAGTGATGGGAGCCTATGCTGCCTTCACATCTTTACAGGGAGTAAGTCATCACCATAACCTACAAGTCCCTCTGTGAGCTATCCGCTTTTGCCACAGTGATCTTACCTCTGGCTATTATCCCTTCCACCTCTACTCCCACTCCAGCCATGCTAGACACAAGTATAGAACTTTTCTGTTGGCCATGTTCATTTTTATATACTCAGCATCTAGAACATCAGCTGGCAAACAGTAGGCACTCAATACAAATTTGTTGACTGCACAAATGATCAAGCAAACATTTCCACCTACTCATTATTCCTCACCTCATAATGTCCTTCTGTCCTTCCAGACAGTGATATGCAAGCCCTCCTTTAATGGGGGCAGCAACCAACATTTGTTACCCACCAAGAACGTACCTATGGGGTAGCACTTTGATAAGCACATTCTATGCCTGACTTTTATTTTAAATACTCAGAGCAATTCAGTGAGTTAGCTATTAATATAAATACAGAGTGCCTAAGTAGTTTGACCTAGTTCACACAGCTAATATGAATTAGTGCCAGAACATACCATGGTAACTTATACACACTGAGTATTTAGTTTTTACTGGATGGAATTAAATGTCATGGGTGATGAAAGTGTATGTGATGGGGAAATATTATTCAGGAAAAGTGATTGCTCCAGAACCTTTTCCAACTTCCCTGAATAAAATTAATAAATTCTGTTTTTGTTTTCGTGTTGTGATTTATATATATTCCAGTTATAGCATTTATTTCACTATATATAATTTTGTTTATATCTTCAGTCTTGCCTGCCACATTGCGAATTTCTTAAAACTCAACACTGTATCAATTTTGTTCAATAAATGGTGAATGAATAAATGCTATAGACAGGTCAAACATAATTTGGACTGATTTTATGATTAGAGAAATCTTTGATGACCTTCAAGCACTGTTTCAATACTGTGCCAAGAATTCAAAATTAAAAGTAATGGATAGCCAGAAAGAGGAAGTAACATGTAAGGATAATTTATTCAAGGTATTGACTGTGGATAATAACCAGATAATAGAAGGGGCAGCAGAGCCAGCAGCTGGAAAATGGTGAGGCTAGTGACTAAAGTTATTAAGTTATTATAATTATTGTCCCAAATAAGTTCAGCATAATTAAGCCTGAGGGGATCAGGCAAGGAAGAAATAAGAAGGAAAATCAAGAATTCATGGGCATTACTCCACTGGTTCTTGAACTGTGGTCTCTGGACAAGCAGTTTCAGCATCACTTGGGAACTTGTTAGAAATTCAAAATTTGGGGCCACCATCACAAATTGACTGAATTGGAAACTCTGAGGGTATGGTCCAGCAGATTATGTTATAATGTATTAGGAAAAAAAAAACGATATAATTTTCAGATGATTCTGATGCATGGCAACATTTTAGAACCACAAGAATACTTTGCAAAGAAATTTCCAAGTGGGACCAGCAGTTGGTGTAATGGCTATGTCGCTGGACTCCCATGTAGTCTACCGCAGTTCGAGTTCCGGACCCGGTGGCTTAAACTCACACCGGGCACATGTGTGTGCGTGCCCAAGATCTCAAGAGGAGAATGGAGGAGAAGGGATTGCAGTACAGCCATCCACCCTGGGGGGGGGGGGATTTCTCACTTTCTGTCTCTCTGTCTCTCTCTGTCTTTCTGGCAAGCGCACCTGCCCTATAGCAAAAATCTCCCCCCCCCCCCGATAAAAATGAAAATTTCCAAGTGACAAGATTGTCTACAGCTGGCCTGGGTTCTTGCACAATTATTTTTATATGTTTATATGCAAGTTGAAATATCAACATGTTTTCAAAGCTTTGTGTCAATTTAAAACTAGAGAGGAATTGTTTAGCAATCTGTGACATATGAAGGACAGAATTGCTCCGAATGTTCTTGATAATTTAGATCAAAAAACAAGACTAATTTGTATCATAACTTACCACCTACTTAAGCAAACACAGATGAAGCAAACAGTACACTCCATGCTGTGAAGATTCCAGATATATTGTTCATAAGTCTTCTAAACTGTCCCTCATCCTTCACCTAAAACTATATTGAAAATACACTTAAATGACACTACAGTGTGTCTTGTCTACTATGTATTACCAGAGTGATGGACTAGATAACCTAGGAAATCATTCATGCCTTCCAAGTCTAACTCAAGCTGCAAATTCACATCTTATTGGCAAACGTGAATTGTTGCTTAGACATTATTCACGAAGTTGGCATCAGAATACCAAATTTTAAGTTGCAAACATCAGGTTTCAGTGCTTGTCGTGAAAGTTCCTGCGTTGTTAATGTATTTCACCTGTCCAATTTTAGGACTAGTGTGTATTGCCTTGAGGAGCCGAATGACTCGACATCTGTGACAGTTTACTCATGAAACTAGACCACAGTGAGTGTATGTAAAGAAGAAGAGAGCAAAAGGAGGTAGCATCGAACTTGCCCACAGTAGTGGCATATGCTCATCTGTGTTTCCTGTGTCAGCATCTCCACTGGGGTTGAAGGCCAAGAGTGAGAATGTGGCCTGGTTCATATTACCATACATTATATAGAACAAAGTGATGAATTTTATGCCTCTGCCCCAAAGCAACCTTACGTCTCAGTTGCAGTGTCTCAGTGGCACAGAGAGGTATCAGAATGTATCAAGGAGCAGATATCTAGCTAGCTGCATGAAAACGATTCTCTTCTGGAGAGAAGCAAGAATGTGTGGGCTGAGCACCAGGTTTTCTGGCAGGAATTGCTGTAGAATACATATTGATCAGAGACAAAACCAGATTTGCATATAAAGAATATAAGAAATGAAGTAGTGAAGCAATGTAGACACTTAAGGAAATGTTTCTTAACTCATTCAAGGAGCCCTACCTTTAAAGTACATTAGAACTTTAATGTGAGATAAAAGTCCATGTCTACATACTGTATTTAAAAGAAGCCCTTTCATATCTCCCTATTTCCCCCTGCTATTTATACAAATGACCACAATGGCCACATGTAACTCAGTGAACTTATCAACAGGATCTTTACTCAGAAAAAATATAATAATAAAAAGAATCGCCTAATCTCAGTCAAGACAATAGTTCTAACATAAAGCAACACCACACACACTGCACATATTTGTAAAATAATGTCCTTGAAAAGAAATGAAATATTAAAATGCAGTAAAGGTATCTGGTTGAGTGACTAGAATCAAACCATCTAAACTATCAATATGATCAGATAATTCAACATTATTTCTTTTAGTAAAAATTTTTCCTAATCATATCAGATAATTCAACTTTATTTCTTTTAGTAAAAATTTTTCCTAATCATGGCTTCTTTTTTCTCCATTATATTTGTATGTTCATGGAACAGTTAATATTTAAGCAATCATGAATGCTCCAGTGCATATATCAAAACAACTACTACTGCTTGCCAGTCTTGATACAGCACATGAATTCTAATGTTAGCCTCCTTTATTTAAACAAAATTAAGTTCTGTGCTCTCTGCCAAGGGTTGTTTACAAATTATTGCTTTCTTCAACACCACCACACACTGCAATAACATTGAGAAAGATAATGTATTTTTAAGGATTGCAATTACCATAAAGACATTAGCTCTGTAGCTACGACCAGACAGGTTTAATACATGCTTTCCTGGCTTTATTTCTAAATCTGTCAGCAAAAATGCTTTTCCTGGGCACTACATGACCAGGGTTGACATTAATTCAGCCCAATGTAATTTACAGTAAAAAAGATTACTTAATTCTTTATGTATGCCTGATTGTCCTTCTTTTACACTCTTGATTTTGATATTATAATTGTATTTCCACAAAAAATGGAACAGATGATATCAATTGTGTAAAAGTAAAGCAACTAAAGGGTTCTTCACTTGTTAGTTTAATTTATGGTAGCAATCTGTGAAAGGAGAGCTTAAACTTGAAACCACAACAACATAGGATGGAATTAGGATTCATCTCAATTGCCACCCTCAGGCCCAGCAGAGCATTTGTGATGTTAGTTTCTCAGAGAAAAAAAATTCTGCTTCCCTGCCCTTCTGGCTCCACCTCTCAGCATTTTGCCTTTTGACCCCACTTATTAAAAGAAAACCCCCCCCGCTTGTGCATTAGCCTAAAGCAGCCAGGGCCTGTGGCAAATTAACAACTCTGTATTCATCTTAGGAAAGGCCAAAATGAATCCATGAAATATATCTATACAAAGAAAAGCTGGTCTGGTACTTTCCTGTGCTTCTAGTTAATCAATCTGTCTATAGTAGGCTTACTGAATAGAAATTCTGCTGAGAATTGTTTTAACAAAAATAAAATTATTTTAAATTGGTATAGACATGGTTTATAAGCATGAATATCTCATGGTGTTAAATGGTTTCTTCTCAGACACAGTTTAAGCTTTTAGCTTATTGTCATGAGCCCTTTATTTAACAATATTATTTTATATGTGTGAGGTTTGAGTGGGTGGAATAAGGTTGTTTGTGTTTTGTTTTGTACATATCTTCAAAGATTATCACCATCACCACCAAACAGGAACAGAGGACTATAGATATGGTGTTAAATGGTTTCTTCTCAGACACAGTTTAAGCTTTTAGCTTATTGTCATGAGCCCTTTATTTAACAATATTATTTTATATGTGTGAGGTTTGAGTGGGTGGAATAAGGTTGTTTGTGTTTTGTTTTGTACATATCTTCAAAGATTATCACCATCACCACCAAACAGGAACAGAGGACTATAGATTGATCTGCTATGTCTAAAGAATCCCAAGAATCCAATATCCAGAAGCAGCTGTTTAGGAGTGAGTTACTTAACTATTGGGTTGTTGAAAAAATCATGACACATTTTTGCATTAAAAAACACACAAGAGGGACCAGCAGTTGGCGTAACAGCTATGTTGCTGGACTCCCATGTAGTCGACTGCGGTTCGATCGCCGGACCCAGTGGCTTAAACTCGTGCCAGGCACATGTGCATGCATGCCCAGGATGCCGACAGGAGAATGGAGGAAAAAGAATTGTGGGGGTGATTTCCTGCTTTCTGTCTCTGTCTCTCCAACGAGCACATGTGCTCTATAGCAAAAACCTCTCCAAACACACACACACACACACACACACACACACACACACACAAGAAAAATACATCATGAATTTCCCAATGAGTATGTTGATGCTTGTAGCTATATTCATTCGTTGTCACAGTTGTAAACTTTTTCGCATGAGAATGTAAGTAACTTTAGTTCTATTCTCCTGTTAAACATTTTCAATATCTAGTTTCTGCTCTTTGTGTGGGCATTATCATTTCTGATTTTATTATAGATAATGCTACTATAAACATTTTTCTTGTACAAATATAGATAAGATACAATTTACTGCTATAACCATTTTTCATTATACAGTTCAGTGGCATTAAGTACATTCACATTGTTGTTCAACCAACATCTCCATCTCTCTTCAGAACAGTTTTGTCATCTACTGACTCTGTATTATACACTACCCATTCTCCTCTTCCCTTGACATCTGATAACTACTTTCTGTCTCTGTGAATTTGGTCATACCAGGTATGTCCTATAAGTAGAATCATCCAGTATTTTCCCTTTTCTGTATATGACTTATTTCACTTAGCATGATGTCCTCAAGGTACATCTGCGTTGTAGCATGTATTAGAATTTCATTCCTTTTTTTTTTTTTTTAAATTTGCTAGCTGGCATGCATGTTCACAAGAGAGAGAGACAGAAAGAGAGAGAAAGTGAGATAGTAACCCCCATGGGTGACGGCAATGCCACAATTCCATCTTTTCTTCTCCTTTTGGGATTCTGGGCACACACATGCACACGACCACCTTGTTTTTTGTTTGTTTGTTTTTATTGGAGAGGTTTTTGCTATAAGGCACGTGCGCTCGCCAGACAGAGACAGAAAATGAGAAATCACCCCCTAGGGGGGATGGCCACTCCGCAATCCCTTCTCCTCCATTCTCCTCTCGGGATCCTGGGCATGCACGCAAACACGTCACGCGTGAGTTTTGTTAAGCCACCGGGTTGGGGACTCGAACCACGTTTGACTATGTGGGAGTCCAGAGACATAGCCATTACGCCAACTGCTGGTCCCACGACATAGCCATTACACCAACTCCTGCGGCCCCCACGCCCACCTTGTTTGCGAAGCCACTGGATCTAGGACTCAAACCATGCAGTAGGCCATGTGGGATCTAGCTGTTTTAACCACCATGCCACCAGCTAGCCTAGAATTTCACTCTTTTTAAAGGCTGACTAATGTTCGTGTGTGTGTGTGTGTGTGTGTGTGTGTGTGTATGTATGTGTATGCCACAGTGTTTATCCATTCACCTATCAATGGACATTTGGATGGACTGCTCCTTTTTGACTATCATGAACTGTTATGGATAATGAGGTATATTTAAGTTTCTTCTTTGAATCCTTTTATGTATATCCCCAGAGGTGGAAATACTGGATCATAATGTATTTCTATGTTTAATTTTATGTAGTAGGCACCAAACTGTTTCCCACAGCAAATGTACCACTTTACATCCCCACCAGCAATGCACAAGAGTTCCAATTCTTCTGTATTCCTGCCAACACTTGTTGTGTTTTTATTTTCCTGATCATAGCCATCCTAATGAATGTGGAATAGTATTTCACTGTGTTTTAGATTTACATTTCCCTAATGATTATTGATGTTGAGCATCTTTTTATGTGCTTATATCTTCTTTGGTGAAAGGTCTCTCTATCCCTTATCCTTATCCCACTTGATATTATCAAAATTTAAAATTTCTACCAATCTCTTGGGCACAAAATGGTGTATCATTGTGGTTTTAACATAACTGTAAGTATGAATGCAAAATTATATTAATGTTTTAGAAAACGCTGTTTTGGTTTTTTTTTTAGAGGTTTTTGCCATAGGGCGTGTGCCCTTGCCAGACCGACAGAGAGAGACAGAGAGACAGAAAGCGAGAAATCACCCCCTAGGGCGGATGGCCATGCCGCAATCCCTTCTCCTCCATTCTCCTCTCGAGATCTTGGGCACACACACACACATGGCCCGGCGTGAGTTTTAAGCCACTGGGTCCAGGACTCGAACCGTGGTCGACTACATGGGAGTCCAGCGACATTGCCATTACGCTAACTGCTGGTCCCAGAAAACACTGTTTTTTAAATTAAACCTTTACTTTTCATATGACCCATGATTCCTACTCCTAGGTATTTACCCAAGATGAAGAAATTGATATCTTGTACATGAATATTGATAGCAATATTATCTATAATATCAAAATGTAGAAACAATCCAAATGTCCATCAGTTGATTAATGGGTAGACAAAATGTGGTATATCCACACAATGGATTACTACTCAGCAGTAAAATTGAACTGCTGATACACGGCACATTATATAAAGTGAAAGAAGTCACACACGACAAAGTAACAGAAATAATTCTTTATTTTATGATTCCTTTCACAGGAAATTATAGAAAAACAAAATCATGGTGATTGGAAACCAAATCACTAGCTGCCTAGAGTTGGAAGCAGGAATCAATTTCCCAGGGTCATGAGAAAACTACACTTACTGATGATAGTGACGGTTCTAAGGCTGTAATACAACTTTGGTGTTTACCAAAGTTCATCAAACTGTACATCTAAAATAAGCATATTTTACTACATGTCAATTATTGGGTAGTTGGAAAAGTCACAACATATTTTTTCATGTTTTCCTATGTAAGAATATGTCATGACTTTTCCAGCAACCCAATATATGGCAGTAAGTTTACTTTAAGAATTCCTACATTAGGTTTTTGTTTCTCTTGATCATGTCATTTTACTTCTGGTAAAATAATACACAACAAACAAATGAACAAAAGTTCTAAGAGATGCTTTAAGAAGTTAGTGAGTACCCTCATCTTTCCCATATACTTCATAAAGGGTGAAATTTGGAAGCATCAAGAATCTGAATGGACCAGAGTGTGAATGATGAAAAACCCTAAGAATAAAGCACCCACATCTCTCTCCAAGTAATCAGGAAAGCCATGACGCATTTCTGCACAGACATAAACTTCATGGCTTTCCAGATGACCTAATAGTTGTTTTTTTTAAGAATTATTTATTTTATTTATCTTTTTTTATATGGGTTTTGCCAGAAAAAGACAGAGACAGGGAGAGAGAGAGAGAGAGAGAGAGAGCAAGCAAGCCACCAGATCAGGGACTTGAACCGTGGTCAGCCATGTGGGAATTCTAATGTGGGAATTCTAGCACCTTAACCACCACGTCACCTGCTGGCCTGACCTAATAGATTACAATACTCCTCCACTTCTCTCAGCACAGGTTTGCAAGTAAAGAATTCTATTTTAATATGTTTATCTAGCTACTTGCTTGAATTTGAAAACTGAGCTCCTTTCTCTAAACAGCCTCAGCATAGCTCCTATTTCTTCATATCAGGTTGCCTGGATCCTAGAGTTATTCTTCATACTGAGCATAAAATAGTGATTTTCTTTATTCTTACTTATCTGGAAAAACTTCATGACATTGTCTTGCTCAAAGAAATATTATTTTATTTTTGTGTTTAATTAGTAATAGAAGGGGTGAGAACAGATAACCCTCATATAACCACTATATTATTATTTTTGAATAGATACTGATTAATTTTACCTAAAATATTTTTAAAATCCTACCATTTGATCATATGTAGAAAGTAAATAGGAACTGGAGAAGCAGTTTTAATGATAACCTTATTGTAGCATAAAAAAGTGTTGTTCTAAAAATCTAAACTAAAAATGAAAAAAAGAAATAAAAGGAGGGAAGAGTGAATGGCAAGGCTTTGTGCTTGTCCCCATGACAGGAGTCAGGAGAAACAAAATCAAAGAGATTGTTTGGGGAAGAGAAGCAAAGGGCTGGTTTTGTTCTTTTCCTTTCCAAAGAAGTAGAGCTGCTTGATACAGTACAGACTCTCATCTAACAGTGTACTTTATTGTCTTGTAGTTAGTTAGCCAGTGTTTATGAGCAACATAATTTATTTTTCATGTGTGCTATTAAATAAAATCCATCCCCCTGTCCCCACACACACCTCCTGTCTCTCTCCTTGTCTCCTGCGTTAGTGTTATAATATTCTGTATCTGGCAACTAGCTCATAAGCTCTTCAAGGACTGAAGATACATGTTTCATTTCTCTTTATCCTGCAAAACATCTAGCACAGGGCTCCACAGAGAGAAAAAGCTCCATAAATGTGGCCAACTCACTGCCTGAGTACTAACTAAAAAATATTTAAATGTACATAAATAATCCTTAGATTCTCTAAAATGAACACTGAGTATTATTTTAGCTTATAAACCTTTTTCTATGGTCATTGGCTCTCCTTGTTAAGGGTGTGTAATGCCTTCATTAGGATTGCTTTGTTGACAGGAAAATCACTTTGTAAGATGACTGGTCACATTCAGTCTCAGTAGCCACAATTTTTTTTTTTTGAACAACAGTTTCACATGGGGTTGAAATCCCTTCAAACAGAGCTTTTATAGAATAAAAAGGCATTTGTTTTCAAACTTTCTAATTATATACACTAAATGCTGTTCATGTTGTCAACTTTCCCCCACTGTGAGAATTACAAAATCAGTCATAAGATTAAACTGAGAAAATGACTACAGCAATTCACAGAATACTAAGCCAGCTGGGTTCATTTAAATCCTCTATGGAAACAATCTTCATGGTGAAGCAAGTAAGACCTACAGCTAGTCCCATAAATCATCATTCTTTTTCTCTGCGCCAATGCTGAAAATGTTTATTGCCATTCTTGATATATGGGGAACTCATCAAGAACCAAAGTATTTTTGTAAACTAGAGAATTACTCATCTCTGCCATGTGTACTATTCAGCAGAATAGTTAACTATATTATAGTCAGAATGACTTCAAGTATAGTTATGGTAAAGTATTAATTTGGCAATGTTTTTTGGACTAGTAGATGAGGACACAATTTTTTAAATGAAAGAAAATATGGATGTATTCATGTTTTAGCTTCCTTATAATGCATCTGTATTTAATGAGTTATAAACTAAGCTAGATATGAGTCCTCTACAGAAAACAAATGACACCCTTTATTACAGTTCTATATAGAAATATATATTGTTGCCTTTTTAATACTTATTATTGGTAGAAGTTGAGGAACATAATTTGGTAACTCTTATTAATAATTTTTCAGTGGTGTCAATCTATGTATAAGAAGAAACATTTAACTCAATTCTGTTTCTCTCTGGTCATACAATTCTTAAAACCACCAGTGGTTCTTCTCACTCTCCCATTCTCTTTCTCTCTCATTCCGTCTCTCTAGTTGTTTTTGCCATAGGGTAAGCAACACCATGCCTCCCATTTTGTCTCTTAGTGTCTGTGTTTCTCTCACTCCAAACTCATGTGCGCGCATGCACACACACACACACACACCTCCCACAACAAGTTACCTAAACAACTAGGAGACAAATAAACTGTAACATATAAGTAAAAAATCAAAGATAGCAGCACAGGTTTCATAACACTAATCATCATAGCTAATGGCCTCTAGGTGCATATATGTGTGTGTGTGTGTCTGTGTGTGTCTTTGGGGGACAGAACATTTTAACAAATACAATACACAGAAAAAAATGTTGAGAGAGAAAAACAAACAAAAAAATCCAATGTGTCTCCAAAGCAGTCAGCATTGACGAGGAATACTAATCAAGTCTGTATCAGACGAATTACACTTATGAACTACTACTCTCTAGAGAACAAATAAACTAAAAATTGGGGGTTATAATGAAGTTTTCACACAACCTAAACTACAGTGTTGTAAATGTGATAATATCTAAGCAGATGTAATCAAATTCTGAGAAAACAAACAAGTGCTACATTTAAAGTATTAGCTGACTAATTTGCACCAATGAATGTAAATTAATGAATATTTCAACTTAGAGGAAAATCTTTAAATAGGCTCATGGGACCTCTATATTTTTAGAGGCAAGGAAGATAATAAAGGTGTGAGTTAGTTTCTTTTAATCAGAGCTCAAATTTTCAAAAAAGCTATTCTGAGAGACATACTCTCTTAACCACAGTGGCTATTCTGAGAGACATACTCTCTTAACTGCAGTGATATAAAGAAGTACGTGAATAAACATTGCTGATTCCTATGGTTGACGCGGTCGTACAACTTTATCCCTGCTGTGATTGGTTTCTCGCAAAGTTTGTCTTCTTTCCCACCTCAATTTACCTTGTCTAGATTAAATTAATTTATATCCCTATAGGGAACCTGTACTAGACAGAGAGAAAGAGAAAACACTCCCCAATGGTGTGTGCTCACAAAGGAATCCTTTTTCCTCCCTTTGAGGTTTGCATACATGCATGCCTTTTTTCAAGCTGCCAGGGCAGGGATTCAGCTAAAAGTTTGTCTTCTTTCCCACCTCAATTTACCTTGTCTAGATTAAATTAATTTATATCCCTATAGGGAACCTGTACTAGACAGAGAGAAAGAGAAAACACTCCCCAATGGTGTGTGCTCACAAAGGAATCCTTTTTCCTCCCTTTGAGGTTTGCATACATGCATGCCTTTTTTCAAGCTGCCAGGGCAGGGATTCAGCTAGTGGGATCTGACTCCCACAGTTACTAAGTTGTTATGTTTTACATTATTTTTGTTTACAAATTATTTTTGTCACAGGTTTGCATTATTTTTGATTGACACAATCACTGTATATATTTAAGGAGTACAATGTGTTGTTTTGATAGATCTATGTTCATTTCAACTTCTTAATGTTGGCTACAGAGAATAAGAAAATGTATTCATGTTAATGTGGGGCATATTAACATAAATTAGAAAATGTGTGACAATTTGGAAAAAGATGAGATTACCATTTTAGAAGAAAGCACTTCTAAAGAAAAAAACAAACACTGCCCTCATGAAGTTTTCTTTCTATTGTACATAAGAAATCTGTAAGCGTACCACTATAGTATATATATAGAAAGATAAGGGGGCAGGTACCCTAACTCTTAGATGTGGG
>NW_006204341.1:2034613-2057564 GCF_000334495.1 Tupaia belangeri chinensis
GGCTTGTGTTTTGTTTTGTTTTCTTTTGTTTTGTTTTGCTTTGCTTTGCTTTTCATTCAGATTTTAAAGGCATGAAGGGCATTAGAAATTAAGACTTTGGTTTTGAGATTTTGGATTTTTGAGTTAGTATACAAGGATCTTGATTACTGCAGAAATCAAAGGAATCTTTTACTATTACCATTTGCCTCTTTGTACTAGCCCTCCTACACACACTAACAGTATGTGCTTCAGGCTACAAAATGATTAACGTATGCAAATTCTAAGACTTTGCTAAGAATGTTTCCTTTAAAAAATGAATTCAGTGTTATATAAATTTAAGTATTTTTTTACTTAAGTAGTATTAATGATTGCTATTTAAAAATTACAAATTTTAGTGTATTGATCTACAAGAAGAACTATAGGAAACAAAAACCCATGACCCAATTATAAAAACTGAATCTAGAATGTCACTGCTGGCATAGTCCTACAATGGTGTAACATTCATCTTTAAGCTCAAGAAACCATTCAGTGGTTCTCAGTGATGAGAGCCCAGTAAGCACAATACAATAAAACACAATGGACTTAAATAAAGGTCAACCATCACATAAGCTGTACAAAGGAAACTATTTAAAATTATGATAGCCTGTCCTTGTGTCATTCTATGGTGCTTAGTTACTTCAGAGGTCTAAACTATGTTAAATGTTCTTATTTCACTGTAATATAATGAGGCACAGACATAACCTTAAACTGAAATGTTTGTGTCCACTGGTCATGAATTATGAACAAATGGTATAGTGTGTCCCTATATTATACTATGACATTTTTGAATGAGCTCTTTTGTGTTTTGCTATAGCATTGGATCTTACATCACTGATTACCAACCAGTGACTTGGAGAGGTCACCAAATGAAAGACTTTGCTGCGAACTGCCCCACAGGAAGGAAAGTTTAAAGGACCCACAGGGAGAAAAGAGAAAGTCTGGAAAGAGGACCTAACATTCACTCCACTCCATACTTGATCAAGAGTCTAATTTTCCCTTTCAAATAATTTTTTCAAGATAATTATAACCTTCAAAGTCATTTTCATATCAACAAATTATCAACCATTCTGAGAGGAAAGACATAATTCAGTGAAGCCAAAGAGTCAATGCAAATCATAAAAAATAGCATGATCCACTAAAATAACTTGAATCCCAGAAAAGTTGATTCCTAACTCTGCCTTTGTCACTTAGTGATCCTGTGTAAGTCATCTCTATGGTGAATAGACCTTCATTTGTAACATAGAAAGAACAGTGGTCAATACCATCTACACAACATTGACATGCTGTGAGAGCCAATACAATACCAAGTGACACTTATATAACTATTCAAGTCATTAGGTGTTATTTATTTTTTTATATCATAGATATATAGGCTCTGCTGCCTGGCTACATTAAAATCCATTATAAGAAAAAAGACTTTCTTCTGTGACTACAATTATTTTCAAGTGAATTTAAATTTAAAGATAGGTTTCAACGTTCTTTCTTTTCTTTTTTTTTTTTTTTTAATTTTTGCCAGAGGATACATGTACTCACCAGAAAAAGACAGTCCCATAGTGACCCAGCAAACACTTTTCCTTCATTATTCCCTCCTTTGGGAATTTTGGACACACATACACATGTACCCAGCCTGTTTTTCAAATCACCTGATCCGGGACTTGAACTGCTCCATCAACTATGTGAAATACAGCTGTCCCAACCACTACACTATGGGCTGGCCCAAATTCCAAGTTTTAAAAGCTACCAGAGACCCAAGAAAACCCACATGAGATTTTCCTCATTTATTTTATTTTCTATTTTTTTTTAAAGAGAGATTTTTGCTAGAGGATGTGTGTGCTCACCAGAGAGACAGACAGATAAAAAAAGAGAAATCATCCCCCGGGGGTATGGCTATGATGTAATCCCCTTTCCTCTACTCTCTTCTCAGGTTCTTGGGCACACACGCACACACACCTGGCTGAGTATCAAGTGCCCAGGACTCGAACCGTGGTCCACTATTTGGGAGTCTAGCAACATAACTGTTATGCCATCTGCTGGATCCATCATTTTTTGATCTCTGTAAGAAGTAGAATTTGTTCTATAATCATTCCTTGAAATGAACCACTTAGAAACAAACATTCTTCTAAAGTGGAATGAGAGGCAAGGTGCTGTACTGTCTTACACACAGAAAACCTATATTTAAGCTTCAGTGTGAATATTTATTAACTTATTAATCTTTGGAAAATGGCATAACTTCACTACGTTTTAGTTTTCCAATTTGAAAAATGAGGCATAGCAGTGACATCACTGGACTCCCACATGGCTGACTGTGGTTCCAGTCATACACCTATGACTTGAAACTCATGCTGAGTGCATCTGCATGTGTGCCCAAGATCCTGGGAGGAGAATGGAGAAGAAGAGATTTTGGCATGGCCATACCCCCTGATGAGAGTGGCTTTCGCTCTCTCTCTCTCTCTCTCTCTCTCTGCCCTCCAGCAAGAACATGCACTCTAAAGCAAAAACCTCTTAAAAAACAAACAAAAAGCTTTCCTGGTTTATAAAGAAAGTACTTTATAAACCATGAAAATACAGGCAACCAAATGTGTGGACTGTTGACCAGGATTTATCGATCTTTGCTAGGTTCCCTCTCACAACATCATGTAGTGGTTACTTTCTGAAACATCTTTGGTTTTAAATTAATAGTCCCATATTAATTTATTTATTAGCCTATATCTGAGAGTGACCTGCTGGTTTAGATTTATAGCAAACAATACATTTTTATGTCTTTACAAATAAACCATAACAAAATCTTACAATTATATATTCAGTAAGTATGCTGATAAAATAGGCCCTTTATTCCTGTGAGAAGCAAAATTCTATCACTTAAAATAAAGTTAACACTTATGTTGAATATTAACCACAAATCCTCTATTTAATCAAACTGCCTGGATTTCACTCAAAAGTAATTTACTGAGGACTCCATATACAATAAACACTGGAGATATGATATAGAATAAAATAAACATCTAAATTACATAAGTCTTGTGAAGAAGAAAAAGAAAATAGTAAAGAACATAATAGGATACTGCAAGAAATCTGTAATCCAAGGAGACAAGCCTCACTGGAAACCATTCTTGCTGGGTCCTGGATCACACTCCTCCAGTCTCCAGCATCATGAGAAAATAAATTTATATTGTTTAGCCATCAAACTCATGGTGTTACAGTAGCCCAAATTGACTAATACATTGACCAAGGTACTCTGCTTCCCTGAGGCTCAATTTTCTCAGTGGAGACTGAAGAGTTCAGCCTTCTTACACCAAGATTCCAAGTTTATGTAGACATGATTGCGTATGTTGAACCACCCTTGTATCCCTGGAATAAAGCCCATCTGGTCGTGATGAAAAACTTTTTTTATATGCTGTTGAATACAGTTATCAAGTATCATGTTGAGAAACTTTGCATGTATATTCATCAGAGATATAGGTCTGTAGTTTTCCTTTTTTGTTGTATCCTTAATCCATTTTGGTAATGAGGGTTATCGAGGCTTCATAGAATAAATTTGGAAGGGTTCTTTCCTTTTGGATCGCTAGAAACAAGTGTGAGTAGAATGAAGGTTACCTCTTCTTTAAAACTTTTGTAAAATTCAGCAGTGAAGCCATCAGGACATAGACTTTTTTTTGTTGAGAGGTCATTTATTACTGATTCAATTTCATTGTTTGTTATAAGTCTATTTAGGCTTTCTATGTCCTCCTGAGTCAATCTTGGTAGATTATATGTGTCCAGGTATTTACCCATCTAATCCAGGTTTTCTTTGTTGGCATATAGTCGCTCATAGTATCCTCTAATGATGTTTTGTATTTCTATTATATCTGTTATAATGCTGTCTGATTCATTGCGAATTTGATGTATCTGGCTCCTTTCTCTTTGTCTTAATTAGTTAAGCTAATGGTGTATCAATCTACTTTATCTTTTCAAAGAACCAGCTTTTACTCTCATTTACATTCTCTGTAGTTCACTTGTTTTCTATTTCATTTATTTCTGTTCAAATCTTTATTATTTCTTTTCTCCTGGCATCTTTTGAATTCTTATGTTGTTGTTTTTCCAATTCCTTGAGGCACGATGTTAGATTGTCCTTTTGCCATCTTCCCATCTTTTTCTTGTGCACTCTAATTGCTATGAACTTCCCTCTTATGACTGCTTTTGCAGTGTTCCATAAATTATGGAAACTTCTATACTCATTATCACTTGTTTCCATGAATCTTTTGATTTCAATCTTAATCTCTTCAGTAGTCATGAAGTCATTCAGAAGTAGGTGATTTAGTTTCCAAGTATTTGTGTATTTTCAAGGGTTGCTCAGGAGACTAATATCAAGTTTAATTCCATCATGGTCACAGGAGATGCTGGATATAGTTTCTATGCCTTTGAATCTATAAAGGTTGGTTTTGTGCCCTATCATGTGGTCAGTCTTCAAGAAAGTATCCTGCAGGGCCTAGAAACATGTATATTTTGTGTATTTTGGGGGGGGGGGGTGAAAAGTTCTATAGATGTCTATGAAGTCCATCTGATTTATGGTATCATTTAGGTCCAGAATCTCTTGGTTTATTTTTTGGCTTGTTGACCTGTCTAAAGGAGATAATCAAGTGTTGAGATCTCCAACAATTATTGTGTTACAGTCTACCTCTCCTTTTACAACTTTTTTTTTCTTTGAAGACGTTTTTGCTATAGGGCGTGTGCGCTCGCCAGAAAGACCGAAAGAGACAGAGAGACAGAAAGCGAGGAATCACCCCCACAGGGGGGATGACCACACTGCAATCCCTTCTCCTCCTTTCTTCCCTCGGGAT
This sequence comes from Tupaia belangeri chinensis, assembly GCF_000334495.1. Lineage (NCBI taxonomy): Eukaryota > Metazoa > Chordata > Mammalia > Scandentia > Tupaiidae > Tupaia > Tupaia belangeri. Next base: position 2,039,449 of record NW_006204341.1, read on the forward strand.
CTTGGGCACGCACGCACATGCGTCCGGTGTGAGTTTTAAGCCACCGGGTCTGGGACGCGAACCATGGTCAACTACATGGGAGTCCTGCGACATATCCATTATGCTAACTACTGGTCCCCCTCTCCTTTTAGATCTAGCAGTCTTTCCTTTACATATTTGGGTGCTCCTGAGTTGGGTGCATAGATATTTAAAAGCATTATATCTTCTTCGTGAATTAGTCCTTTTACTACTATATAATACCTTTCTTTGTCTCTTATGTTTTTTGTCTTAAAGCCTATGTTGTCCAAAATTAATATAGCGACTCCTGTTCTTTTTTTGGTTTCCATTTGCATGGAATACCTTTTTCCATCCCTTCACTTTTAGTCTATGTATGTCTTTATCCATGAGATGGGTTTCTTGTAGGAAGCAGATGAATGGTTTCTGATTTTTTAATCCATTCAGCCAGTCTATGTATCTTGATCAGAGAACTTAATCCATTAACATTCAATGTAATTATTGATATTTTCAGACTTGTCCTTTCCAATAATTTGGCCATATACTCAGTCGTTTTTTCTTCTCTTATTGCTGTCTGTCTATCTTTAGTCTTGGTATCTTACTCCTTTCAGAATTTCTTGAAGAGTTGGTCTGGAGTTGGTAAATTCTTTCAGGTTTTGTTTTTCCCTTATGAAGGATGGTCTTGCTAGGTATAGTATTCTTGGTTGAAATTGTTTTTCATTTAACACTTTGAATATATTTCCCCATTATTTCCTTGCTTGCATTGTGTCCAGTGAGAGGTCTGGTGTTCTCCTGATGAGATAACCTTTATAAGTGATTTGATTACTCTCTTGTCAATCCAGTATTGTGTCTTTCTCTGCAGTTTTGGCCAATCTAGATATGATGTGCCATGGAGAGGATCTTCTTGGATTGATTCTATTTGGGGTTCTTTGTATTTCTTGGGTCTGGATGTTTGAGTGCCTCTCTAGACTTGGTAAGTTTTCTTCCAAAATTTCGTGGAATAAATTATCAATGCTCTTATGGGTTTCTTCACATTCTGGGATACCAATTATTCAGATGTTTGGGCATTTCATGATATCTAGTGTTTCTTGTATAGTATCCGCAGTTTTCTTGCCTGTTTTTTTTTCAGTATTTTTAATTATTTTTTCTCAGTCAGAGATTTTTTCTTCTACTTCCAACATTCATTCTTCTGCATGGTCTAACCTGCTTTTAATACTTTTGAGGGAGGTTTTTATGTCTTAAATCACATTCTTCATCTCTGACAAACTCCATTTGATTCTTTTTTATGGTGTGCCAGTCTTCTTTCATATTGTCGAAGGATTTCCTCACCTCTTGGAGCTTAACTCTCTTTTCTCTTGCATCTCATTGAGTTTTGTTACCATAAATAATCTAAATTCTTTTTATGACATTTCAGTAACATCCTCTAAATTGTCTCTATTTGGCTATGAGTTACAGTGTTGCTTTGATGAAGATGTATTACTTGATTTTCTCATCCATCCATGAGTCTCTTCTCCAATTCTGTCATTTGGTAATGTATTCAACTTTTGTCTCATTTGTTGGAGAGGGATTCTGTGACTGTGAACTTGTGTATTTCCCTTACTGTGAAATAGTTTGTTACTATTTTCTCCCTTCTACTGTGTCCTCCAGTGTGGGAATCACATATCTAGTCTTAGTAATAGCTAAGGATTTTGAAGGATATTTAAGATCCTCCTGCTTGAATTGACCTACATGCCCCAATCACCAGAGTCCTCATTCCTCTGAACTCCTACTAATCTTAATGGTTATCAACCTGTGAATTCATGGACAATGTACCTTGTGACATTATATAATATTCTGTATGTATATTTCTTGGCCACTTAACATTACCACAAGCTTCTCAAGGTGTCTGTGTGTCTTCTGTATTGTTTGCAGGTCACCAGTGAATATACATCATTTATTGTTTTGTCTTTATTTGTTACCTAATATCCCTTCACTGGCCTCTAACCTTTGGTATCTCTATCTTTGGTAACAGTATAATTTAGACTATGACCAATCTTGCATTGTAGATAGTACTGGTAGTGCTATCACTCAGAGTTCCTGTCCCTTCCTTGCAAAAGGAGTGCTCTTGTAATCTATCCTAGGCTGATGATCAGTTTCTCTTTCTAATTAGAATTTGAATCAAAAACAGTAAAAAGAAGAAGAAAAAAGTTGGAGCTGATACATCTCAAAGGCCACTTCTTGAAAAGATTCAATTCCTTGCTGCTACCTAAATTCTCAAAGTTGCCATAGTTGCTTTTTTTTTAAAAGGCCAAGTTATTCAGGTTTTCCTGTTTCTGGCATTACTACCTCATATCCTTCAAATAAATTCCATATTTTACTTGAATCAGGAAGAGTCATTTAGTGTTCCTTACAAAGAGATTCTTACATGACCCAAACATAAAGCTCAGTATTTTTAAACGTGTTGTTCTTATGTAGATTGTATATGATATTACTTAATAAAAACAAACATAAAAAATGGCCTTGAAGAATAGTACTGGTATTGGTTAGAATTATAACAACCAATAGGCAAGCACAGGCCTTACTAACATTGAGAACTCATCTTCACAGATATGAGTTTTATTATGATTCAGCACTCTGGTTTGGTGACTCACAAAGTGATAATTCACTGCTGCAAATTAACAAAGCATTTTGTGGTGAGGGTAGTACTTATAGTAATGATACCCTTTAATGTTATTTGACATTTTGGTTAACCCATCTGTTTTCCTTTCCTTTCCAAATAACGCAGCAGCTAATTATGACCATCTAAATTTTTGATATTGCCTTATAACAAGATACATCTGATAAATTTAACTGCTTATACCATTGCTCCTTTTTAACTAGGTAAAACTTTTAACATACTCTGTAACTTCTTATGAAAAGCTGTAGATTACAATTTCAAAATCCTTGAGAAGAGAAATTATCACTAGAAAAATATGGGTCAGTAAATGGTATCATTTTAAAAGTATAATCAGTGCTCTACAATGAAAATTTTCAAGTTATTTTTTCATTTTCTAAGAAAAAAATATCACTCGGAAAAATCAACCAAGTTATCTTTTATAATGTAACTGAAATTTAACAGCAATTCTAATTTATCACATATCAGTAGTTAGTTAATTCCATTTTGAACAGATTACAGACTTAAGAACTACTTTTATGTACTTCAGTAAATTTCTGTCATTTTACACCATGGCGTATATTCAGAACCCTTTGTGTTCCAGAAACACCCTTTTAATCCTAGACATTATGGGAATATCATGTATGTATATTATATTTCTCTTTCGTAATGACAAGTCCTTTCCTAGAAGTATTTCTCAGAAGATAAAAACCCTACTGAAAAGCACAGAGGGGGTGGGGGAGTAAAACCTTCACTTCTTTTTCTTTTAGAACACCTATTACTACATAATAGTATTTCCCACAAGATTATTTTTTATTTTATTTGTAGTTGGCAAAAATCTTTGTGCTGAATCCTTTGAGTATACCTCTAGTGATAGATGTCAGATCAGCGTTGTGTGGAAGAACTTTTATTTGACAGGTAGATGACAGGAAGAAGCCTCTCCAAAATATAAGATGTAACTGTAAAATCCTTCACTGAAATTAATGTAATCTTTTTGTTCCTATGTATAAATGAGTTACTCAGTCTTGCTTCGAAGAAATTAGTACATGTAATTAATACGAACAGTGTGATTTTAAGACATGTAAAAATAAAGGCATACATTTGTTCAAGTAAGGATAATTTGTTTAAAATATATTTTTAAATAAAAATAAAATGTGAAACAGGTATATAATATAATATTCTAGCAATATTTCTTTTAATATACAATTTTTTTATAATCATTACACAAGAAGCCTTTTATATTCCTTCATTGTGCCTATAGCATGTACTTTTAAAAAGTAACATCTTGTTAAGAGGTGCCTTTATTAGTACTGGGTTTATGGAATATGAAAAAATCTTAAATAGTTTTAACCTATAAATCTGATTATAATTTATTTCATTTATTGTAATAATTGTCATATTCTCTCTAGCATTATCAGATCACTTTACATGTCCCCAAATATCAAAAGAAGAGGGAGTAAAAATGTTTTCTTGACAAATCTAGCAATTTCAGATGATCTTCACTATTCACTTTTATTATTTATACCCTTCAAAAATATATCAGGAGTAAAGAGATATTCACAATTCTATTATATATCTATTACCTATAAATGTCACTCTTTATGCCTATTTAAGTTACAACTAATAGGATAAAATCCCTTTGATACTTATTAATATGTTAGTCCATCTATATGCAATGCACATCTATTAAATACATGAATAGAAAAGAAATCCATATCCATTCCTAGAACTGGAATTCTTGTTATAATATACTTCAGGAACTAACCAATGTTCTGCATTGTTTTCAGATGTGAGAGAAAAAAAGTGAAAGAATGGTGAGATGTCAAAGATAGATTGTTTGTTTTCAGATTTATTTTTGTCTCTAGCTTTCTCACAGGCCTTCACCTCTGAATCTGTTCAGTCTTCTCTGAAACAGACAGATCTTCTAGAATAAGATGGTTTGCTCTACTCTATAAATGGATACATATAATCACTTTGGGGTTTCTCTGTCTTTTGCAGGGGTGGGAGGGCTTCTCTGTTTCTTTTTCCTTTTGAGTTTGTCATTTTCTTTCTTAACTTGGAAGACTTAAGTCTCAAAAACAATACTATGAAATGACCCAATTAAGAGGATGATCATCTTTTTTTTTTTTAACCTTTTAGGTAATACATGAGATAGCCAGTAAACTTAGTGATATTACACTATTTGACAATGAAGACTATCATTTTCTTATAGTAGAATAAGCAGATCATATTCAAAAATAAATTTCTATACACTCCTTGAATTTTGCTACTCAACTACTTCTTTCAGGGACACAAATTATGTATAAATGGATTGAAATACAATATTGTATCTATTGTATAAAAGCAAAATTATTTTTCAGTCTATAAATTTCATTGCAATGTAATCAGCCAGAGTTAAGTACTACATACTACAAAAGAATTTGCATAATCTTTTGTATTTTAGTGCAATACAAATTTTAAATATTTATTTTCATTGAGATATAATTCCCATACCATATAATTTATACTTTTACAGTGTACAAACACTCTTGTGGTTTATGTACTATTGCTCTATCTAGTAACTCCTCTCATAGACAAGAAGATACTTGTTGCAAATTAGCATTATGAAATGTTATCTTACCTTACAGAGGAAGTTGATCTTAAATCCCAAAGACTGGGCATTTCTTGAACCTGAGTTCATGTAGTTTCCGACCAAAAGAATAAACTCTAAAAGTCTGTTAAAGCTTTCACTTTTCTTCAGTTCTTCACAGGCAAGAGTTACTGCTATGATGCTTGGTTTGATGTTGTTTACATGCTCTTCAAACGTGAGCTTGAAAAGAATGCTGTTGAGACGTGGGCGTAACATTTTCACTGAACTCATCTGTAAGATAAGGAATCCTCTGTAAGAACATACATTTAAAATCTGTTATTTTCTCATAGACAATAATGTAAAACTTCTGCCTAAAGTGAATTTTGTCTGGATTTTTAAAAGTGTTTTTGTTTGCTTTGGAATCCAAAGGAATATGCTATCAAAGCATAAAAAGTAGTTGGCTATAAAGTTTTTAAAAGATAAATAAAATAGGGACCAGCAGTTAGCATAATGGCTATGTCACTGGACTCCCATGTAGTCGACCGCAGTTCGTGTCCCAGACCCGGTGGCTTAAAACTCACGCTGGGCGCGTGTGCATGCGTGCCCAAGATCCTGAGAGGAGGATGGGGGAGAAGGGATTGTGGCATGGCCATCCCCCCCGGGGGTAATTTCTCACTTTCTGGCTCTCTGTCTCTCTCTGTCTGTTTGGAGAGCACACGCACCCTATAGCAAAAACCTCTTCAAAAAATAAAAAAGATAAATAAAATAATCCTTATAGCATTAATAGAATTTTATTGAAGCTGAACTGTTGATATATGTTAAAGTGTATAATCATTAGCCATCAACGGCATTCAAATTCCAAAATGTATCCCTGAGGTGAACTAGGAAAATTTATAGGTATGAAATGCACTTGAGAGAATAGCTGGGCCACAGATAAAAGATGTACATGATGACAGAAAATATAAGTGAAACATTTTCTAAGAAATTACCTATTACTATGCTGTTTGAAATCAGAAGACTACCTCTGATTGAACATTTAATAATTTTTAAACCTATGATTTCTATTCATAAAATGCATTAAATATTTATATAAGCTCTAAAAATTTTCACCTACTCGATAGATGTTGATGTTAAATAATTAGGTTATGGTAAAAATCACATGAACCTACTTTCAAGTACATTATTCAAGAATTCTATATTAGTTTTCTTCAAAACAGTTCAACTCTCATCTTAATTACTTGTTTCACACTATTGGTGCACATTCTATATTCCCTTTGGTATACTTCCTGTGATAATAATTATTTTTAGTTTTTAATTTCCTATAGCTCCAAATTACTTAACTAGCTTTCATTTACCAAATGAATTCTGGGAGAGAGGTAGAGTGAGGGTGTATACACATGAACATACATAGGCTCTCTAACAGAACAAAGAAGTTTTTATTTTTTCTTTTAAAGTTTATTTATCACTTCTAAAGGAGTAGGGAGGGAAGGAAGAGAGAGAGAGAGAGAGCACTCCCAACCAAAATCTAACCCCAGGCCTCAGCTAGCCCTGGATCATAGGGAAGCATGTACCCAAAGTACTCTAGGAGGTCTCCAGATCTGAACCAGGAACCTTACCTTGTGGGATTTCCTTGCAAAGCATTGTGTTTTACCACTCTGTCACTTTCTGGCCCCAAAAAAGAAATCATTAAAAACCTAAATTACATTTGCTTTTGTATATATAGCTTATTTTTTATTTGTCTGGGTTTTTTTGAGAGGTTTTTTATATGGTTTCGTGTTTTTGATAGGCAGATGTATAAAAGTATGCTAGAAATATTCATCTGTTACTGTATTTATGTAGATTTCATTATTTATTACCAAGGGTTTTTTTTTATATAGGTAAGATAGGATTATACAAATTGTTCTCTTGTTTCTTGAGTACTAACATGGCAAGTACAACACACATTTATTAACAAAAAGCTTACAATATAGCCTGAAACTCATAACACAATCCTTGAAAACTGTAGCTGGCAATAAAACCATCACATGTCTCTAGATAGGTAAACAGAAATTAAGTTCTAGAGATGTTTGCTGGAAGAAGGAAAAAAAACTTTAAACTCTATGACTACAATGTTTAATGAAGGCTTTACAGTGGAAGAAATACAAATGGGAATATATTATAAGTGCACTTTAAAAACACTGTGGAGGAGTCAGACAGTGGCATATTAGTAACACACTGCTCTGTAGTGCTGGGCTCATCAGGAAGGTTTGTGTCCTGAGGCCTACCTGAATATTCTGGATATGTACACACACACACACACACACACACACACACACACACACACACACAGAGCTGATTCAGACTGGCTGATTCTGGGAGTGGACAGTGGTGAGAGGACACTGTTAGAGTTGCATTTCTCTTTCTCATACTCTGTTTCTCTCTGTCTCTTTCTCATGGAAGATATAAACTTGATTTATTATTTGTTTAGGGAGTAGTTTTTAAGTCTCCCTTATGGCTAAAAACATCCATCAAGCTACTTTGACCAGATGATAGGCACCATAGACTCATCCTTGCAGTCATACTTCTCAGAGTTCATAGGGACCCAGCTCCCCAGGGAGCCCTCAGTCCCATATCAACAAAGAACTTAAACAATAGATTTATAACTTGCTTTAGATCTAATTACACGTGTCTTTATTCACACTTTTATCATTCCTGAGCTTTATATTTCAACCATGGCCTACAGACTATACAAAGATACTACCCAGGCTGGCTAGAAACTAGTAAATCCTCCTGCCTCAGTCTACTGAATAGCTGAGATTACAGGCATGCATTACCAAGTCCAACTGATATACATATTTTTAAATAATTAAATAATGTGACCAAAAGTATTCTTTAATAGTAACAGTAGCAATAACAATAGCAATTAACATTCATTGAGTACTTTGTGCCACACACTTTATTACCCATGTATTATACATATATTATCTGAATTGATTATCAGTATAATCCTAGGAAAATATTATCATTATTCTTATTCTAATGATCAGGAGTGTGAAGCACTGTAATACTAAATAACTTACACGAAGTCTACTTGTATGTTGGAAACCAAGAAGTTTGAATTCAGGCATTCAGGCTATAGAGCCCAGACTCTCAACCACTATAACATACTGCCTCTTCAGTCTTACTAGGAATAGCAACTATGTTTGGATGAACGAGAGATTAGTAACTTATCAACATGGCTCAAGAAACAGGTAATGAGGGAGGATATTGACAATAGTTAGAGAAAGGAAGTGACAGGTACAAGAGGCAGAATTAGAAAAGAATCTGCAGACTTAGCAACTGACCAGTACTAGGAGGAGAAAATTAAAGAAGGTTCTAAGATTTTAAGTCTGTCATAAGGTAAACAATGTTGACGTTAATGAAGGTGGAAGTAGGTGCCAATTTGGTGTGCTTTATTGTTTGGCTGCTGCTTTTGTTCCAGGGAATGAGGATGTATGAAATTTCTTCCCCTGATCTGATGCTACCCACACTATAGCCAGATAATAAGGGACAGAGGTAGCAGGAGCAGATAGGGTGCTCCACAGCAACAATTTCAATCCAACATGGCTGAATCCAGACACTTTTACATGGTTTGACTGTATGAAAATAGTCTATCTAATTTTCTGGTCTTCAGTTTTCCTATCCTATATAGTAGGGAAGTTCTTATAGAACAGTATTGCTTTGATGACTAGAAAGAAGCCAAATAATTGTGTTCATAAATATTACTTCCTGTTTTTTCAGTCTCTGCTTCTACAGTTGTGAGAAGGTTAAGTAATATACTAACTTCACAAATGAAAAACACTGCTTGGCTGTCACTGTAAAAATTCCATTAACATTTAAGTCAATTTTGTTGACTGCTTTCTGAGAAGCCAAATAATGTGCCTTACTATTAACAATTACATTATTACCTTCCCATTATTAAAACTCCAAGTCTTGGAGTGACAGTCAAATCATGATAAACACGATATTATTTAATACCAATCCTTGCCAATATTTTAACCAGAAGAATTTCTTAGAATTGTCCCTTATTTTCCATGCTCACCATACAAGCTCAAATTTTATGTACTCTGAGGTTGGATTACTAAAATAGACTATTGAAGGATCGGCAGTTGGCGTAATGGCTATGTCACTGGACTCCTATGTAGTTGACTGTCGTTCAAGTCCCAGATCTGGTGGCTTAAACTCACGCTGGGCACATGTGCATGTGTGCCCAAGATCCCAAGAGGATAATGGAGGAGAAGGGATTGTGGCGTGGCCATCCCCCCGGGGTGTGATTTCTCGCTTTCTGTCTCTCTGTCTTTCTGGCAAGCGCATGTGCCCTATAGCAAAAACCTCCCCCCCCCAAAAAAAAAGACTATTTGAAATTTCTCCTTGATTGCTCCAGTCATTCCCCCTCTGAATCCTTTCATAAATGGTAAAAGAACACCTCCATAAGAGGGAAATAAAACTTTTTTCTTGATAGATTGAGGTTTTAGGATTATGCTATTTGGGAGCATTTGCAAATACAGTCCTGGAGTTTAGGAGATGATAAGGTATTTGAGTTGGTATATTTTGGGAGTTATCTAAATACATGCTATAGTGGGAAGGTCATCAGTGAGAGTATATCAAGAGAAAAGGAGAAAAGAGCCAAAGACTATACCTCATAGAGCACCTAACACAGTGTCTCTTGCATATATTAGGCATTCAAATATTTATTGATTTTTTAATAATTTATTTATTATTATTATTTTTAAATTTGACCAGAGAGAGACAGAGAAAAGGAGAGAAGGAAAGTGATGAAGCAAGCCACCAGGTCTAGGACTTGAACCTCAGTTGACCATGTGGGAGTCCAGCATACCTCAATCCCCATGCCACCTGCCAGTCCCTTGCTGATTGATTTTGAAAGCCATCCTCAGCTGAAGAACCATATTGCAGATTTTCTTCCATGTAGGACAGATTGTATATTGAACAAAATTAAAAGCTAATAGAAATATTTTACTCTCTTCCAAAATAATGTCTTCAGTTATGATGACAAATCACAACTGCAAGGGATTAAGTTTTCATGAACTGCTATTACTGCATATTAATCTATCAATAGCATGATTTTGGGGAAAAGGTACACTATCAAGTCAGAGCTCTGCTTTGATCAGGTAAAATATCACTCATTCATCTCCTTCAACAAAGTTTGATGCATGGCTGGTGATAAATATGATAGGTGATAAAATGTAAGTAATTATAAAATGAATGAATGGATATATTCACTCACACAAATTCACAATATCACTGAAATGCTGGATTGACAAGAGGATACATAGTTTGAAGAGAAGTAACAGTAGACTTAAGTTGAGAAAGAAAAAAGTATCTTATGTAACATCATTTCTTACCACATGGATCAACCTAACAATCTCCCCAGGATCAATCTTAGCCAAGATACTGAGTGCCACAAAACTATTTTGTTTATGTTTATGTATTTATTTTTCTTCTATACTAGACAAAGAAAGACAGAGAGCAAGAGAGTGACACCCCTATCCACACCATGATCCACCTGCAGTCTCAGCCCGCCCAGCTTGGATCACAGACACGCACACATATGTCTGATATGCTCAGGGAGGTCCCAAGATGCAAACCTGGCACCTTTCCTGTGTGAATCTAGTTGTATTATCACTGTCCCAACACGTGGCCCCCATATGACTATTCTAAAGAGTAGAGTTCAAAAGAAATTTTTCCTCCTAATCCCAGGAGAAGGAGAGAAACAATTCTCTGTATTCTTTAAACATATACAACAAAAGAAACAAGGACATTTGACTTACACATACATGGGCTTGAACTATGGTCCTGTCACTTTCTAGCTGTATGACTTAGTACAAGATACCTAATGTTTCTGAGTCTTTGTTTCCTCATTAGAAAAAATGTGGCCATTAAATCATACATACAAATTGTGGTAGGATTTAAATGAGACACTAAGTGTAATGTTCCTGTACTAGTAACTGAGACCATGTAAGCACTCTAAAACAATAGCTGTTGTTTTCATTACCCTCTTTATTCATCCTCAAAAATTCTTAGTAAGAAGAAATCATGATCCCTAATTGTTCTCTCAAACCTGAGGCAAAATTTCTGTCATTCCCAATTAATGAATGTGTGTTTCCAGGGCTCAGTGAAGAATAGAGTTCCTTATCCATTGAACATACTGTAAATATCATGTTGTGTTCCATTTAGCGATTTTCAGTTCATAATGTACACTTACTATTAGAAATATCATAATTGGAAATGTATAATTATAAAATCAAGAAACTATGGAAAAAGTGAAGTTATATAGGTACATCTCTTAATAGAAACCATGAATCAGTATGTATTCAACATACCAAGAGAAATTTTGCAATCATATGTGTAACTTTCTATGATCAGAGAAGGGTTCAATGAGGGACAACAGTTTAACCTCTATCCGAGGATTTGGGTAGGTAAGGGAATGTCTTCTATAACTAAACCTAGAAATAGGAAGCACAGTGCAACATCCCCAGCCACACATATAATTATTAAAAGACTCATGTTTCATAAAGGCACTTTAGTACACCTAAGTGATATAAGTGAATAAAACAAAAAATTCTGCTGAAATATGTGTTTGTTTTTAGTTTCAGTCCCTCGAAGCATTTCAGTTGACTGGCATCTTTTGTTTTATAATTCATTCCTTGAAGTGCTGTGGGATGCTGACCAGGGTGTTGTATTATGTAGGGGATTTATTTGTATTACAAGATACTTGTCTATCAAATCGCATCAAGCAGCTCTCATTTCTTTAGCTGATCTGCACTATATTAAAAAAAAAGTGCATTGACAGCTTTAGTGATGGCAGCTACAAGTGGTTTATTTCCCCAAAGAGTTAGACACAGTTTTGTTTATATAATTTGAATTTTATACACTTCACTACTTATGCAGCTGGTGAATATTGATCTATTACAAAACTACCGTTAAGAGTCCACAGAGAAAGAAAAAGGCACAAGTGTAAAAATCTTGTATTATAGAGGAGATGGCCACATGGTACTTTTGCAGTCACGTGTGGCCTTTAGTGTTATTTCTATTGTCTTTCTTTTTGCAATGTTGAAAGTGAAATACACTTCAACTAAGCTCATCATATGAGGATCATAACTGATATTCTAGCCTCTTCAAAAGATAATGCTCAGAGTTCATTAGAATTAACAGTTAAGTTTATAAGTGCTCATTTGTTACAAGGTATTTTCCTCTGATTGTTAAATACTATTATGATTCAATGCCCACTGAATATATAGAATTGTTTTGCATAACAAAATAGATAATGAAGTCACATTAAAGGAAGATGGATTAAAGTTAGATTGCAGATTGTTAGGCAGAACTGCCTATCAAGGTGAGATTCAGAGTTACTGAATGAGCAAAATTCTGTCTGGAAGTATAGAAATAAGGAAGGAACATTTGTGATTCTCTATTTAATAAGTTTTTTATCTTCTTTTCAACAACAACCCTCTCAAGGGCAGGACCTCTTCTATTTATTGCTGCACTTTCTACAACAAATGCAGTACTGGGCCTGGACCAAATCATCAATACAAGTATGCCTGGTATATTGAGGAAGTGGAAAATGTTTGCACATTAGATGACTAGAAAAATAAGAATCACAATTAATCTCTGAATTGAGACTTTCAAAAAACAGAATGTTAAAAATTGACTTTACATCAGAATAATAATGATGTGCTGATAGAGAATATTTCCCCAAAGATAGTGATATGTGGAAAATAATGCATCAACAAACAAGTACTCAGCGTTAGTCTGGTGTAGAAAACAATAACAATGAGTGCCCCTAAAGATACTATAAACTCAGGGGAACCAGCAGTTAGCGTAATGGCTGTCACTGGATTCCCACGTAGTTGACTGCGGTTCGCGTCCCGGACCTGGTGGCTTAAAACTCACACCAGACGCATGTGTGTGCGTGCCCAAGATCCCGAGAGGAGAATGGAGGAGAAGGGACTGCGGCGTGACCATCCCCCGTGGGGGGTGATTTCTCGCTTTCTGTCTCTATGTCTCTCTCTGTCTGTCTGGCGAGCGCACGCGCCCTATAGCAAAAACCTCTCCAAAAAAAAAAAAAAGATACTATAAACTCAGAAGAATCACACTAGAAAGTTGAACAAGAAAGTCAAAACATCCTTCTGAAAACAAATGTTTGAGTCTAGGAATGACCATTACAACTGCTAATGTGCTGGCATGTTGCTTTATTAGGGATTAGTGACATATGGGGGAAAATTAGTTATTTTTTATTTTTAAAAATTTAATAAAAAGCAATCGATAGCAAAGCTGATTGACATTCACAGATAATTTAAATATTCAATTTTCAGGTGGCTTTAGTTTATCTGGTTTTATTGCAAAAGCTGACAGAAAAAAAGCAATCCTACTATAAAAGTGTATCATGAAAAGTTGATGAAATGATCAAGAATTTAAATACAGGGACCAGCCAATGGTGTAATGGTTACATCGTTGGACTCCCACACAGTCAACTACAGTTCGAGTCCCAGACCCATTTAAAACTCATGACAGGGCATGTGCATGCATACCCAAAATCCTGAGATGATAATGGAGGACAGGGAATGTAGTGTGGCCATCCACCCTGGGGAGTGATTTCTCATTTTCTGTCTATCTCTCCAGTAAGTACATGTACCTTATCACAAAAATCTCTCTGTAAAAAAAATCTAAATACAGGGCTAGATGGTGGCACAGTGGTACAGAATGATGCTCTGCAAGGTTGACCAACATGGGAAGTTTCCAGGTTTACAACCCAAGACCCCTTTGTGTATACCCTTGAATTGGGGCTTTTTAAAGTTGGGGTTGATCATGAGGTCAAGATCTTTGTCAGAGGCTCTGTGTCTCTATCTTTGTATTTCTCTTTCTCTCTTATTTATGGAAAAAATAAATACATCAACTTAAAAAATATAAGAACCATCCTATGGCCTGGTGGTTAAAGCAGCCAGATCCCACATGGCCAACTGCAATTGGACTTCTGGACTTGGTGAATTGAGAAGAATACTGGCTGCATGTTTGTGTGTGCCCAAATTCCTAAAAGGAGGGAGAGCAAGAGGCAATGCGTTTGCACGGTGACCGATTCACATGGTGGGTGCTTTACCCTCTCTCTGTGCCTATTTCTGTATCTCTGATGAACACACGGGCCCTCTAGCAACCAATTAATAAAAGAATATATTAAGTGGTTGGGAAAGTCATGATGTGGTTTTCTATGAATTTCAATGGAAAAATGCATCATGACTTTCTCAAAGAGCCAATAAATATATTGTCCCAGTAACAGTGGCATGCAGGTAGTACAACCACTTAGAAGCCTCATTAAGTGTATAGGTATGGCTGTGCACATCTGTAATCCTAGCTAACTGGTAGGCTGCAACAGGAGGATTATGACATGGTAAGACTCTGTCAAAAACAACTCTCTGGGCCAGCAGTTGGCATGGTGGATAAGATGCTGGAATTCAACATGGCCAACTCTATGGTTTGAGTCCTGGACTCAGCAGCTTGAAAAAATTTCCAGGCACGTGTGCATGCATGCCCAAAATCACAAAAGGAGAATGGTGGAGAAGGGATTGCAGTGTGGCCATGTCCCCTAGTGTTTCTCTCTCTGTCTCTCTCCAGCGAGTACACATGCCCTAATGCACAAAAAGAAAAAAAAACCTTTATCTATCTCTCTCCCTTTCCCTCACACTCTCTCCCTCTCTCTATTTCTCTTTCTCTCATAAAAGGTTAACAAAAATTACATGAATTTGAGAATGAGTCATGGTTAGTTTTTTTCTGATCTGATGTCAAAATTATTAAACCACCTTTTTCTTACATAAAATTAATACATATCTAGAGCTAAGAGCTAGCATTTATATTACTGAAAGAATGAAAACAGAAACAATCAGGACATAAAATATCAAAACACTGAACACCTTGAATGCAAGCAGATAAAATAAAGAAAAAATGTGATTTTCCTAACGAATATGCAAACCTGAAAAATGATTTAATATTAATGGAACACATGATCTACAATTTTCAATCCATACGAATTGACTTTGATGATATGTAGGAGAAAAATAAGCTTTTAGGAACTGTCTTTTCACCTGGTTAAGCTGTCTTGAATAGAGCTCATAAGCTCTTATGAGGCTTTAAAAAAATTAAAAAGCACAGTCTTTATAGCTATAGTCCCAAGTACAAGCATAAATCCTCTTCTCTTGCCTTCATATATTTGTGTTAAAAAAAAGAAAAAAAATAACTGTGCTGTCAGCAATATCACATAATCTGTGCTTTTCATTATAAAGAGTTTTTTGCACGAGGCTATCTCAACATCTTTTTGTTAGATTATGGCTTTAGAATGTTTTTAATTGAAAAATATGGGTTATTTTAAAGTCAGAAAAACAAAGTACCGATTACTAAGAGAACTAATTATTGCCTTCTTTTGCTCAGAAGATATGTTAGTTTAATAGATACACACAGTATGGGTCTCCATCCTCAGTGCAAGACAAGTGGGAATTTCCATAGCTCTGAGGTTTGAGAACAGCTGAGCTGCAAACACACTCCAAAGAGTCTAAAAGCTCCTGCTGGGGGTTCTGACTGCCAGATCTTTCGAAGATCTGTGCTTTTTTTCCACTAAAGGTACAGCACATAATTACAATAATGTACCACATTCAATTCTGTGGGAGGCAGGTTGGAGGACAAGTCAGTGGGAAGCTATACAGCCCATCTACCCCCTTAAAGAAGAGGATTATTGATCATAGAAGGTGTGGGAACAGCATATTTCTCACCAGGAGGTCTGCCTTGAGACACAGAAAAGATTTCTGGGTGTTTATTTGCCACTTTTTACTCTTTCTCTCTCTTCCTCCCACTCTCTCATTTTGCTTTCCAACTGATTACATGTGATTATAAACAAACCCAGTGATGTATGTGACAACTGAAACCTGAAAAAGGTTAGTGAAAGCCTCGTAGTCTAGTCATCATCTCAGGTAAATTTCTTCTTTTCATAATTTCCTCCAGCTTTGCCAATTTTATTTTATTATTACTATTATTATTATTATTGTAAATCTAGCAGGAGTAACCTCTCTTCTGGCATATGTCTATCCCTATCTGATGAGATTTTGTTTGTATCATCTAGGAAGTTACATAATAATGGAAACCTTATAGGGGACTGGCAATGGTTAGAAGAATAAAATTAAAAAAGAGTATTTATTGTTTAAAAAGGCAAGGAGGAGTTGGTCTGTAGCCCCAGCTACTCAGGAGTTTGAGGCAGGAGGACTGTGTGTTCAAGGTTAGCCTGATAAATACAGTAAGAATCTGCCTCCAATTAAAAGAAAGAAAAGAGAGAAATAAATTTAAAAAAAAAGGAAAAAAAAAATTCTTCAGTGTTATCAAGTGCCATATGAATACAGAATAAGACAGGACTGAAAAGAGTCCACTTGATTTTGCATTCATGCCAATACACTCAATAAATATTTGTTAGGTACATATCATGAAAATAAAATCAACATAATTCATCCATTTATAAAACTTGCAATCTAATGGGAGTTATAGGCATTCAACAGAAAACCTCAAAAATAAGCATTTAATTAATAACCATGGCAATTTCCAGAAAGCAAAGGAGAAAAACAGTCCTCTGAGAGAGTTTAATAGGGAGACTTAATTTTGACTCCTAGGTAAGTGAAGACACCACTAGGAAACTGATATTTAAGCTAAGATTTAAAGATTAAGTAGGAGAGACACAGGCAGCAAGTGTAAATAGGAGGTGGCAGCATGTACAAGGTCCTGAGGCAGAACAGAGGACAATAAATTTTTTAAATGAAAAATAAAATATAATGTACCTGAGGCATAATGCACAAGAACCCAAGCAACAAGAGATAAAAACAGGAAAGGTGGGCAGCTGCTCCAGACAGTACCTGGTAGGTCAGGATGAAGATTCGATACTGTACATCTTGTGCTATAGAAGGACACTGATGTTTTAGGCAGATTAAGAATATGATGCAATACAGGGACCAGCAGATAGCATAATGGTTATATCACTGGACTTCCACGTAGTCGACTGCTGTTCAAGTCCTGGACCCAGCAGCTTTAAACTCAAGCTGGGTGCGTGTGCATGCATGCATGCCCAAAATCCAGAAAGGAGACTGGAGGAGAAGGGATTGTGCTGTGGTCTTCCCCGTACGGGGTGATTTCTCACTTTCTGTCTCTTTCTCTCTGGCAAGTACATATGTCCTATAGCAAAATTCTCTGGGAAAAAAAAATATGATACAATACAAATACTAGAAGTGTCACAGGGCTATGCTGAGACTGACTTAGAGAAGGGCAAAAGTGTAAGTGGGAAAAACACGCTAAAATTATATTGTAATGTTTAAAGAGATGGATGATGCTTGCCTGGACTAAAATAGTGGCTGTACAGATGGAGAGGAGGGAGTAGATTTGGTGTATATTTTAGATGTGATTAGGAGGTAATTAAGGACCTTTCCTAGATCAATTTAAATACATTATTTAAGGCAGATTCCTGATTGCTGTTGGTTGAGCGGTGAATGAGAGGTAAGGAAGTAGAGAGCAAAAGGAGACTGAGGAATCTTTGAAAAAAGCGATGCTAGGAAATGGAGAGAAGGCAGTAGCTAGCAGGGACCTCAGGGTCAATACAATTTTTATTCATTCACCCATCCATCTATGTATGCTTTCATTTTTAGAGGGCAAATAACTTTCTTTTATTCTGAAGAGAAGAATGGACAATGATAAATTGAAGAGGCAACAGAATAGCTAACAGAAGTAAAGTAGGTAAGAAATACTACCACCCTAATGTATTCAGAGAATAATAATGCCCAAAACAGAGGTAAGAAAATCAGTAGCTAGTGGAGTCCCTCTGTCCCTCTCTCTCTCTCTCTCTCTCTCTCTCTCTCTCTCTCTCAC